>NW_008796213.1:1760590-1842780 GCF_000699145.1 Aptenodytes forsteri | reverse complement strand
AGTGGCGGGGGCTGGTCTCGGTTCACCGCTGCCCGAGGGAAGAATCGAGCCGAAATTCTCCTAATCCAGCAACCGCTTGCTGTGCTTATTTTAATGCCTTAGCTTTACCCACTGGCCCTATTTGCGAAGTAAAATGGGAAGAAACGTAGGAAATGTCTTTCCTTGTTTCACCTGGAAATAAAAAAAAAATTAACTAAAAGGAGGTTTGGAAAAGTAACTCTAGGAAAGGCGTGAATGGCAAACGTGGAACGATAACGCTGCCAGACCTGTATTTACCTCGTCATTTGACATGCACGATACAAATTGAAGTCAATCAATCCTTGCTTCTAAGTTCTTATAGCCAGAAGGCCAGATCCGTCGGTAAGGTCCGCACAGTCGTGCCTTTTGCCCCAGCCAGGGTCCGACTGCAGCATCAGGCACCCACAGGATGACTTTGTCAGGTGCTGAGGGTTAAAGACAAGCTGCTCGAGGGGTTTAGTCTTAACTATTAATGGCGAAGAGATGTGTTGTTTTCAAAGTAAATTAAAAAAAAAACAAAAAAACAAAAAAACAACCCTTACCACGGAAACTTCAATGCTGTTTTTAAATAGGAAGATACGACTGACTTACAGGCTATAAACACTGTTGCTCAGTTGTCATTAAATAAGCTGTCACTTTTGATTTGCAAAAATCTGTAAGCCGAAGGTCTTTAAATTTATGACTATACTTCACCCATCTATCTTGTCAGGCAGAGGAATGTTTCCTTGTACTTCATCTGGCTTCTATCTAAAAAATGCCTCATGGCGAAAAATGCATACTATGCAGACACGGACATACTCTGCTCAGAAAAATCAGGTACACACACTGCATAAACAGGTACACACAGCTGTGCAATGTGCAGCTACACGGGCAAGTTCTTAGCTTGGCTGCTCTCATTTAAATAAGGCTTCTAAACACTTTTAGAGTAACTTAATTTCTTTTTCTCTCAGCAGAGAGCCTGGGAAAAGCTTTTTAAGCAATAGTTAATAAATTATATCGTGTCATGAACCTGAGATCATGTCTCTAAACCATGCATAAAACACGATGAAGACAAAGTTCCCGTCCTCCTAACTCATCTTAACTTCTCTGGAATACATTAACAGGCCTGATGGATTTGGGGATAGTTGTCTTGGTTTGCTTTGTTTTTCTAAAGGTCAAGTATTCGAGCCCTTTGCATTTCTGAGACACCAAAACTTTTAAGCTTCAGGATCAGGAGTGGCAAATGACATGTCTGTTACATGTATCGTTCATGCATAAAATGAACTTTTCTTCTTTCAAATGTATTCTTGTGCCCAACTCACCGTACAATTTTTAGTCCCACTGCAAAACTCAGAAAAAAAAAACAGAACTGGAATGTATTCCATGTATTTATACGTGCATATATATATATAAAAAAAATAGATGTATATGTATATCTATCTATCTATATCTTAAATATATATAATGCGAATCAAATGCCTATCATGCCTTTAACGTGTTGACTTTCCTGAAAAATATACGTATATATGCATGTGTATCCCAATGTGCTTTCTATGTAGACTTGCTCAAAATTTGACTATGCCTTGAAAAACATTTGAATTCTTTTATGTAGGGTACTTCTTAAAAATATGCACTCTTTTACATGCAGAAACCTCACTTTCTCTGAATTATAACAGTTTTCTAGATACATTCACCAAGGATCCCATATTGTTTGCAGTTGCAGGGAAAATGATACAAAGATTTAGAAGGAGCAGGAGCAGGCCCCCATGATATAACTGTCCTATCTGTAGGAGTATTTCAGGCTCTGTTCAGCAAGGTACTTAGCACATACCTAGCCAGAGTATTCACGCACATGCCTAAAATTAGCCAAGCACATAACCACTGGGTATGAAAAATCAGTGGTAGTAAAGGTCTTACCCAGTATCATCTGTGCACACCCATTTTCCACTGGAACGGGAAGCTTTGAAGCTGCAAGAAGTACTCTGTCAGACAGCATAATTTCTCCTTAAAGTTTCAAAAGTGTTTGCCTAGTCTTCAGCATTACCTTTAAATGGAACAACATCTTTTTGCCTCCTACCCCCATATTGTTTGCTGGTTTATGCCCTTTTCCCCCCTTTTTGAGGGTGTATTTCTTCTTTTTTATAATAGAAGTTCAGGTCATCCTCAGATTTGAGGATTCCAGCAGCTGCCAGATCACTGAAGTCAGGTACTGCCCGAACTCTTTTCAAGACTTTGTCAAACGTTGTTAATAGTTTTTCAAGCAGTAGTTTAACAACAGCTGCAACTTTTCCAGTTCATCAGTTGCTGAACCTTTATAAATTAAAGATTACGCTGCCCTGAAAGATTTTGAACAACTAAAGCAGCCATATCAAATTTCTGAATGCTATTTAAAGGTGGAAATGGATAGTTCAGCCTTATCAAAGAAAAATGGCATTCAGAATCATATATCTTAATGACCGGTGTTTTTCAGCTCGCATATGATGCAACAGTATTTGTTATTTTATCTACACCTTAGGAGTCTATTAAACTTTATTCTGTTTATGAGTCCACTTGCCTCTGATCTTGTTCCATTTGGATTTTGATAAGCTTTTTAAATTCATCTGTGGTATTTCTGTTTCTTTAGTATAATCCCTGGACTAAAGTCTACTTTCCTGTACATCCTGTACATCATTATCAGTTCCATTGTAAAAAATGAGGGCAGAACTGAGTAATATATCATAAAAAACCAAATGGCCTGATGAACTGCTGTCTGTGTAGAGATTCTTTCTCTAACACAGGGTTTTATAAACATAGTGTGTTTATAGAAAACAGAATTAAAACTTACGTGATTTCCAAATCAACAGCATCAGACACAAGACAGTTACAATCAGAGCCTTATTTATTCTTCACATTTCTTCATTTCTAAAATTCTTAGTAGTATTTTTTGTTAAACTTGCTTTTAGGGGTTTGGGGGAGTTTTCTATCCTCAGCCTTCTATGTTGCAGAATTCTGACCATGTTAACTGCTTCATAGTGATTTTCTGTTTATACCTTTGTGGGAAAAGGAAGTAGAAAAAATTCCTTGTTGGTGACTTTTTGTTGGTTTCATTAAATTCCTCATCTCTGCTTCCTGAGCCAGAAGAAATCTTTTTCTTAAATTTGAGCACTTGTGTAAATGTACTGACCAGCACAAAGTGAAAAATGCTAGAAAAACTCCTTTGAGACCAGGCGTGTACTGGCAGTGATGAAGGAGCATGATCAAAAAGAAGGGTCTTTGATCTCTAGATGAAATGATTCAATGAAGTTTTTGATATGCCATTCTTAAATGTCACCATCTCAGTCCATCGCGAGTGGTGGAGTATAAAAAAGGATTAAAAGATGACAGTCCAGGAACACTTAGGAGTCTCTGTTGAGGATATAATCACCCACCTGCCCTGAGCAAGAGCAGACAATGGATACTCAGCAGGTGGGCACTCAGGATGCATGAAAATATCGCAGCCCTTAATAGCCTTCTGTGTACAGGGTACAGCTACATTGATGCCTGCAGTGGGGGGTTTAAAGCCAAAACTTGGCTTTCATGATAACCATTCAAATACAAAAGCGCTGAAAAAGACTCACAACTGAGAGTTAACACTGTACATGATTTAAGGGGAATTTGATACACCTAATTCCTTAGGTGTATCTAAGGATAGAGGAGGATAATTGTCTTTTTCATACATTGTGTGTCTTAGAGATGCCTCTTGTCGTTGTTTTTGAAAGCCAAGCAAACAGGAGATTGATCTGCCTGCAGCCAGAGGCAGTGACTGCTGGGGAGGAACTTCCAAGGCCTTTGGAGATGTTGGACCTGTGACGTCCAGGGGAACAAAGGGGCCTCGAGAAGAGCCTCTGTGAAGACAGATGGGATTTTTGCTCAGTCATCTGTACAGTCTCCCTCCTGATAGTGTAATTATTTTTTCAGGTCTGAAAATTTTGTCATAACTGCTGCAATATCATGTGATTTTTGTACAGCTTTTATTTTAAGCGTAGAGAAGAGCAAAGGGGTTTAGTTTTCATCCTCCACCGACCACATCCAAAGCGTTCCTGAGCTGCTTTAGTTCATACTGACAGGGGGAGAGGGGAGACTGTGATAAACGGTTCCACTCAATTGCCCACACATGGGTGTCTGCTGCTGTCTGAGATGCCTGCGTTTTCCAAAATATCCTCATGGGTTGACAGACATGACGCAGGGCCCATCCTTTTCTTGACTGGCTGCTGGAAATCAAGTGTGGTAGCCAATGGCCTCTCAAATAGCATTTGTCCCCTATGGATGAGTAACTGAATCATGTGCATATTTTCTGAAGAGAGAGGTTTTGTGCGACTTAAAACACTGAGTCTCACAGTTAGAAAATATTAATCCTAATAGTAAATGAACCCATAATATACATTTTTTTAAAAAAATCATTCATGGCGCTTTTTTTGCTTTTTTTTTTTTAAACCGGTGCACTGAGTGTATAAGGAGCGCCTAATGATTTCTGAATGTATGTAATACTGAGCAAATCTGAGAGGTGGGAGAGACATGTAGGTTATTGTAGTATGGTGAAAATAAGCTGAAGGAAGCCTTGCTGGCAGAGGCAAGTTTTGATGAGATCACCTGTTCTGCATCTCATAACTAACAGAAAGACACAGCATTTCAGTTACCACTTTTTCCTTTAACACGCTGGCTTCTGGCACAAGTAAACAGCACACAGTAAAAAGACATACATTTTATGTCTACCTAATAAATCTACAGGTAAAATGCTGGCAAAATAATTTACTGATGTGGTAAGAGCAAGCAAGAGATACTGTAAATGCAAAGTGAAATTCCATAAGCTGACATATACTGTGTTTATCTCTGAAAGAGAAAAATGTTTACTGATGGATAGTTTTGCAGGGAGACTGAAGGTTAAAAAAAGAGGACTAGAAGATAACTGAGTGTTACAATTTCTGATTGACTGTATTGTGCTTTCGCAAAGAGGGACCTGTTAGATATGTAGTTTATCCTCAACTAGTTCATGGACAGCCTTGTTATTTTTAACTTATCCTCATTTTTTTAAATTTGTTTAGTAAAGACGGAGTTTAGACTTACCTAAAACATGCACAAATTACTTGCTCAAAGGATCTTTGTGCTCTAAGTAAATAAATAACTGAGAGTAATTTCTCACTAAGTAAAGTAAACCGGACAAAAAAAACTAACTATAAAGAAACAGAAATGTATATGTATTTGTATTTAGAGACTTAATATATGAAAGTACTTTAATATGCAGCAATTAATAAAGTGAATCTTTAGAAAGCAGGCACAGGCGATAGACTAACATGGAGTCGTATTGGGCACGTGAAATAGTACATTGATATGGGAATTATATCACACAAATGAGAGATTTATATGAATTTGTAGATTTTGGATGTCATCATATATTGGCAGGAATTTTTTGCAGTATAAAACAACAGTTTCCTCTTACTGCTTTCTCATGTGCTTGGGTAACCTTTGGGCTATGGTAAGCTTGTAATGTCTCAAAGGAATTGTTACAATCCAAATCATGAGTTTGACCAAACGGCATCATTCCACTCTCATGATGCAAAGTTAACGTGAATGTGTCTTAACAAATCACCTAATACATGTTTAAATCTGTCTTGAATGGCCAAAATGAAAGAATTGGAAAGTATGATTAAATAAGAAAAATAACTGCGAAGTATGATTGAATTAGGCCTCAAATTATTGCAGTCTGCTATTATATTGTATTGTATTGTACTATATTATATTATACACAAATTTGGACTTATCCAGGTAGCTACGTGCTAGTGAGAATCATTCATAAATTATTATTGTTACATCAGTCTCTTGTTTATTTTCATCCTTGTCGAGCCCTTTACTAACTAGAGACACTAAGGATTAAAGATACAGGTGTACTGAAGTTCCTAGGGATACCCATGTGCACCTAATGTAGCCCAGAGTCTAACTGCACAAAGTGAAAGCCTCAGCTATTTAGCACACATACACTAGGTGCTTCAAAAATCCCAGCAGGCACTTGCCTGCATGTTTTTGGCACCTGAATTCCCATGGGCATATCACTCCTACTATTTTTACAAGTGGAGACTTCATCAGTTTGACCAAGTTAATGACTTGTTCTTTAGATTTCTTTTCTGTAGTATCTCAGGTAATACCTGCTATTTTGAAAATTCATGGCCAATTAACTTCTTTATTGACCACCATTATCTGTTCAGCCTAAACTTCTGCAGCACACACGGGCCCCATTTATGACTGATTTGAGGCATATCTTGCTTTCAACTTCTGTTTCACCTCTTTAAACCTGTCGGTATTATAACCTGTGTTATATATATTCCTATATGCAGATTCTCATAGTAACATGGGAATCTCGTGAACAATTATTTCAGCAGTATCTGTTGCTTTAAAAAAAACTATTAATAGAAACACTTTTTCTTTGAAAATGCATGGTATCAGTGAAAGAGAAATAGCCTGATGTTTTTGGTTTGTTTGTTTTTAATTAAAAGAATGCCGTTTTAATGAAAGAAATAATCACAATGCACTGTTCTATTTTCAAAGCTGGGTCACGGAAAAAAAGAATCAGAGCAGATACACTGTGGATCTTCTACATTATTTGTAGGATTAGTGAACCTTTCAGGTGCAGATTTCAAGTGTCATTAAACAACCCTACGTTACAGCATCATATGCCACGTGCCTCCATAAGCCATGGAATTTGTTCATGGACTTTTCATGCTCTTTGGGTTAAGCACTGAGAAGACTAGCGAAGCGTTACTTGCTCCAATATATTGTCATTAAACTAGCACCTAAGGGAGAAGAAACACCAGCGGTTAAGGTAGACAACTATGAAATAAACAGTCTATACTCAGTGTATGCTATTTATTTACAGTGGTACATCGTGAAAATTGTATCTCTAGGGTGCACAGTAACAGAGGTATACACATCAACCCATGTTTCTCATCTACAATCTACAGCTGCAATATTTTAATTTCTTGTGTACTGTGCATGTTATTGTCAGCCTCTAATGTAAACCATGCATATATATTCAAAGTGGTTACAGTGGAAAAAAAGTGTTCTTAGTAGCTGTTCAGTGATACCATTTCTCAGTACTTAATAATCTCTCATTATCTGGGATATTTAAAATATCAGCTTGCTTATGTTAAAACATTTTTCATTAAATAGCCACATGAACAACAAGACTTCTAAAAGTTAAAAAGATGTCTTAAGTAAAATAAATAGGAAGCTGAAAAAATAGCTTGTGTCCTCAAAAAGCTTTGCTTAGCCCGGTTTTGAATGGGAAACACTTTGAATGCAAACCTCTTTCCATCATTTACCTGTCTGATTCTCAGCTTAAATATATTAATGGCAGCGCAGACTGGGACATTTCCCTAGTACTGTAAATCATCCTTTATAACAGTATCATGTTTTGTTAAAATCTTACTAATATTAGTCTTTGGTTACAGGCAGTTTGCACCGTGCATCCAGTGTTCCAGAGCGCGTCTATAACATGGGGATTACCGAAAATGATTTTGCACCAAGAACTCCCTATGGTTTCTCATATTATCAGTCAAACCAGGTGAGGAAAAGAAGACAATGAATAGAAATAAATATAATATCACATGCAGAGTTTATCCATTTTGTTTCCACAAATAATAGCATGTAGATGGTGTTTCAAGGTTTGCTTGCTCGCTTGTTTGCTTTTTAAAGCCTGATTTCTAGAAAAGGAGGTTTTTACAACTGAGATTTGTTAACATTTTTCCCCCTTCTGGTGACTTCTGAGCCCAATGGCTAAATTCAGCTCAGTTGTACAGACAAGCTTTCTGCAATCCTGTTGGTTTTGTGAGGATTGGCATCAGGGTAGAAAATTAAAAACCGTATTAGCACTCCACTAAGGCAAAGGCTGTGACAAGTCAGATCTTTATCCGTCCCACCAGGCAGCAGGTCGGTCAGCACATCGGTAGCTCAAAGCGGCCGGAGGCTGTGCTGCCACTCACCCAGCTGAACAGTTGGAGGTTGCTAGAGGAAGTCCAGCGATCCCGCAGGGTAACGAATGACATAGGTAGGAGTGGTGAAAGAGGTTAGGGAATTAAGCATCCAAAACCACAGGAAAACAGATTGCTTTAGTTTCATGATGGCAGGTAGAGTGATCTTTATCATTTAAAATAATCCTATTATAACCTGTTTTAGCATTACAAGAATTTCAGCAGTACAGTCCTTGGAATACAATGGTGTTTCTAAACTGTCTAATCATAAATTCACTTGTTATTTTGACCAGCTTTTCTTGGGTTCATGGCCTGAATGCTGAGATAAATAATTGGTTTTCTGCAGGGTTTGTGACACAGCTCATAACTGGTATGAACCTATTTGAGGGAGCAACCATATGACTGGGAAATCAACACATAGCTCAATAGCAATGCTGCTGCATGATCAACATTAGTAAACTGAAACCAATTCAGCTTGGGAACAGAAATACTTATTTAATAAATAGCTGTATACGTAGGGGCCAATCCTTTCTTAATTTTAGATTACTCAAGAACTGCTTATTCTCATTAAAGGAAATAGCCCAGCTTCTGGCCAGTTAATGAAGCAGGTCCAGCTCTGTATGCGTAGAGGTAGAACCATTTACTTAAATACATTTCCTTCTCTGTCCTCCTATCCTCTGTTCTCACCTATCATCCAGACCATAATATTTGATGTGAATCTCTTCTTTCTAGAAGAGGGTGACAAGAGGAAAACTGGAGGTGACATAGGAACCACAGGAAAATACTACAGTTTTCCAGGCAAGGGGGGGAAAAAAACAGAATTAAAAAAAAAAAATAGAGGTAGAACCATTTACTTAAATACATTAAATACATTTACTTAAATACAGAGAGAGACTATTTGTCCTGTGTGAAAGCCAGAAAAAGCCACAAGGTCTAGTATTTCAGAAAAGCATTCATTTCCTTATCCCCAAACAAAAGATAAAGATATCCTTGCATAGCTTCTGTAGAATAAACAGATACATCCAATGATCCTTGCCTCAGCCTACTAGATTCAGCAACCTTTACTCCTTTTATGAGTCAGTTATCACCCTCAGTAACTCAACAGTGAAATTAAGGGATTTCAGTCTGGCCACTGTCTGCTAAGTGCTGTCCCTTCAATTAATAACTTGTGTAAGCTTCTCAGTTTACCATAAAAAATGTCTTTAATATTACAAAACTCTAATACAGCATGGAAATAGAATATATGGGGCTTTGATTTATGGCTGGATGACACTATGCTTACTGATTTTTAAAAAATTGGGTCATGACTCCTTTATTTCAAGGCCAGATAGTCTTGAGTAGAGTATGATGTCCAATTTAGAGCATAAGAAAAAGGTAGAAAAATTGGAGAGGCCCCAAATGGCACCTAAACAGTAAGAATCTTGAAGACACATCCTACAAAGAAAGGTTGCAGGAAGTGGGTTTGTTGAGTTTAGAAAAGAGAAACTTACAAAACAAGATGATGATCCATTACTGTCCACGCCCATTAGGGACAGGAAAAGAAAAATAATCTTAAATTGCAACTGTAGAATTAGGGAAACCATTGAGATGGTGAAATGGTCATTTTGGTTTCCTTGGAATGTTATGTAATCTCCTTCATTTTTAAGAGGCTAGGCAAACAGGGAAGGGACTATCTCTTTTTACTAAATCCTACCACAAAGTGAACAGGAGGGCTAAATAACCTTATATTAATAAGGTTTATAGCAATATGCAGACACTTTAGTATAATATTTTGATATCTGACTGATTAATTTTCTTCTGTCTATTGGACAGCCTTGAATTTAATTTTAGTAGCAGATGTGGGTGTTAATCCCCAAGGATTTTCAAACTGAAACTAAAATCTCCATTAATAAGCAGACTGTTCGCTACCAGGCATAATTGACTTACGCACCTATTTTGAGTTAATGACAGAAGACTAGATGCTTAGACTTTGTCTCCTAATGTGTAGACCGTGCTTCTTCCTGCCTTCATTAGGCAGATACAAAGAAGTGTTGCAGAATCCCATTTAATACACAATATTGGTGATGTTCACATTTTGTTTTCTGATTCTGATAGCAGACCTTAGAATTTTTATCTTTACTTTTTTGGTTTGGTGTCTTTGCTATTAATCCTAAATGCTGTGATCTTACTGTGACTCCTGTTCTTTTATGCACCCTTGAACAGGTGGCCTCACCATCCTCTTATACAAATGGCTGGGGGACGAGGATTACTTACAAGACAGTGGAAGAGAGAGCGCAAAGACAGCCTCTGAAGAGACTAGAGGTTTCACCCCAACGAGGTCCTGAAAGATTGGCGTATGTGTCCAGTGATTTTCACTACGACGGAGGGATTTCAACTGGATTCTCCATGAGGCATGGAGATAGCAGGAGATCCAGTGGGACTGTCCCACCAAGATATGCTCGGTCTGAAATTGTTGGTTACACTCTTCGTGATTCAGTGAACAGGGGACGCTCTTTTAAGAGACACTCCAACATGGGGGCTATTAATGATGCCGTCCTTGATGGTGTCTACCCCAGCCCCACTGTACCTCTGTACCATCAAGCAGGCAACAGTCACAGTATGACCCACCTTTTGGAGAAAGAGAACTACCTGACCTCAGGCAGTGCGACAGGACAAGCGAGATCACCAATTGCTTCCTGTTTGGGGTCTCAAAACAGGCAATCTTTAAGGTCCAGCTGGTACCAAACTACTTTCAAAAGCACACAGACCAGGAGGGAAGCTTCCCAGCCAACTTCAATAACCAGTGTGGCTGCAGAAACAGATGGGAAGAGGTTGCCATTGACAGCTGCTATGGCAGCAGCAGGGAGAAATGGTTTCCTGCAGAGCGAACAAGTCACCATCAATGGATCTCAGCTAGGGTAAGCACAATGCAGGACTTGGTTCTGGTTCAGCTTCAGTCAGAGCTGAAAGGAACCTGTTTGTTTAAAAAGAGAAAGTAAACTGGCAGCTTATGGTTCAGCAGCCAACACAGCGTATGAAATGTCAGTGCAGAGGATGCAGAAAGTAGGTTTGCTTTTAAAAGTCCACTTCCAGTGCAACAGGAAAGGGAGAAAAAATGTATGAGTATGTACATACTGCAGGGTCCACACCTCCTGCTCAGGTTTGGGACCCCCCTTTTGCCAAGAGTTAAATCAATTTTATAAGGAGACATGAAGTAGTCACGGAGTAATTTACAACCTAAGTCACAATACACAGTAACGCATTGGCAAATTTTGTGCTCATAAGAGACCGGATGATTTCAGCACTGGTTCTCACGAGAATAGGTCAGAAATCAACCAGTGAAGCAGCTTTTGGCAGACTGACAATTTCCAGTTAAAAATCCTTCATCGTTTCAAGGAAACTTTTTAGTTTTGGTAAACTTCAGTTAAAACACAGGCAGAAATTTCTCTTAGCTCTGTAGCATCATCCATCCCTAGAACAAATATAAACTGCTCTGAATCTCAGGACCCCAGAGCTTCTCACTACCATGAGATCCTACGTGCTCTGAGGATGCTATCTTATTATGAAGCCCTGTTAGCTCCATGGCATAAATTCCCAAAGCTGCCCCCAGACTTCAGAAAAATTGTTTAAAATCTTAGAAGCATTCTTTTTTTTTTTCCCAGAATTACTTTTTTTCCCCCCTGAAATTCCTTTCCAGAGATTTCAGAATGTCTAAAATTGGTTCCATTTTCAAAAGAGAAAATTTATCAGTTCTGAAATTCCCCTCAGGAGTGAATATTTTTTTCATTTTAGAACAATTCCGCTTGTTTCCAGAGTTCTTAAGGTTCAATGGACAGAACAAACCACTTGGTAAACAGGAGATGGTTACTTGCACTGTCTACTGTGGTTTCTGTTGTTGTTTCATAATCCAAATAGGATCCCAAGGTTTATTATGTAAGTTAATCATGGTGTAATTTGTAACAGTGTTATTAAGAAATGTCTCTTTTTCTATAACTGTGTAGCTGTTAAGTTCATTTTTCTGAAGGCTACCTTTCTTCTTTTTCTAAATTTGCTACTGTGTGAGATGAGGCATCATCTGATGTCACTGCTATGTACAGGTCAGGTATTTTCTGTCGTCAGCTACATGTTGTGTGTTATGACTAGATTTACAAAGATATATGGTCTTGTGCCCACATCTGATCTGGATTGAAATTTTCACCTCTGGGTGATGCAGGAGTTAAGAGATCTGATATTAATGATGTGACTCTTAAGTATTCAGTCTTTACAGCAAGTAAGTCCAGAAAAAACAGCTGAGAGCTCACAACAGCTAAGGAATTGGGAGTAGTGATGTTGAAAGTAGGTACCTGGGAGGACTTTGTTTCTCAGGAATACAATTTACAAACAGGCATATATCCCATTGACTTATTCATTTACTTAACTTTAAGCACATTCTTGAGTGTGTTTCTGAGCCACAACCAGCAATTTTGATATTTAATTTTGTGTAGGAGCAATTTTGGTTCTTCTTTTGCAGGTGCAGACACTGGAGTCTGGTTGTCTGCCTGCATAAACATCAACCAAAGTGTTTTTCATACCTGCAGATGTAAACATCTGTCTTCAGTCATTGTGCAAGTGGCTTGCTTGAGACCATGCTGAACTCCAGGTGGAAGATTTGTGACCTGATGGAAATCTTTTTGACAGCTTAATTCCTTAAATGCCAGTTTTTAAGCTCAGCTTTTGCTGGAAATTACAGAGGAAAACAATTGGAAGTGCTGTGAAAGCTTCTAAAGTTCCTTTTGCAGATGTTTACAGATTTCATTTATCTCAGTACTTCTGACTATTTAATTTACTTGTACATATCTTGTTTAGATTTTCAAATATCCTAGGTTCTATTTTAGTTTCATAGCTAGGTTTTTGGGGGAGTGAGGGGCTCTTTACTCTATCCAAAGTTTAAAAAAGTCTCTGTAAAATATATTAGTGAAGAGGATGGTGAAAGGCAGCATTTAAGATACAATTCCATAAGAGATTTGCACCACTAGAGTCTTAAATGATGATGAAGAAACTATAGCCATTTTAGCTGACTGAAGTCAGTATTTGTTACATATGCTTATGTACTAACATGAGTATGATATCCACATACATTATTACTGTTTTCAGACATCTAAAATACAGATTTAATAACTCCCCTTGTAATTCTTGTCATTGGAAGGGCTTGATGCAGAAGTCCTATTTTGGTTGCATTACATTCTGGTTCATCCACATCTAGCTACTGCACAGTTTGAAGTAGAATTAAGTATTTAAAATGTCATAGATGACATTTTGCTTTGGGGTATACACTGCTGTCAAATCAGAGATATTTCACTTAAGTCCATCATTCCACCAGTAGTACAGTAATTTCTTCTGACAAGACTTCTCAGTTTAAGAAGTTAGTAGAGACTTTCACATTTCTTGTCATTTCCCATTCTCTTTGATTTTAAGGTTGCATTATCTGATGTATTGCTCCCTTACCTGTTGCTCCCTTAATAATGGAAGGGGGCAAAAAAAAAGATAAGCCTATTTTCTGAGTAATTTGATTTTTCCAGAAATTTGTACTTTTTTATGTGAATCACACTGTAAGTCTTTCCAAGGTTAATTAAGAGGATGTAAAATAGTTGTGTGAGGTAAAAGAGAAGTAGTGGACTAACTGTGTATAGTATTTGAAATGTATATAAAAGAGTTTTCAAACTTCCTGTAGAAAAATTTGCTCATGCTATGAAATCAAAGTAGAAAAATCAGAGTATAGAGATGCTATCTCTGTATCTTCTGGTAAAGTGAAGCAGTTAAAAGCATCCTCATATCAAGGGCTTAGGGGAGAGAGAGATTCAACCTGAAGCTGCCTGAGAAGCAGCTACTTACAGAATCTCACCTCTAAATGTGCTGAGAGCTGTCACAAAATGGTTAGACAACACAGTGTATATATCTCAAAAATGTTATATTCTGGCAATTAAGGTGAAGTCAGAACTTGTCAAATCATTGTTCTGTTTAACAACCGTTGCCTGAACGTCCATTTGTTTGTTGTCATTACACATGCTAACCAGCCACATGGCTATTAAGTTTGCCTGTAAATGTTTTGAGGGTAGGATGGAATCATTGCATCAAATTCTATTTTGACAAAAGTTAGGATGGTGCAACTTTTTGAATACCATTGAGGGTCAAGGATTATATTGCACCCTTTACTACTGTCAGATAAAACATTAGTGAATGTTCTTTTTATCCAGTGAGGAGCAATCCTAGTATGGCAGTGCACAACAGGAGAGAAAGAATTTGGCTACTGTACGTGAAGGAGTATCAGCCATGAAGGGATAACTGGTGAACAGTGGGCTGCTCTCAGTCTCAGTGCAGATCTCCACGCCCAGCGCTTAGACCTTTCATCTCTGGCTGTACATGCGTCTGTCTCAGCCTGGCAGTGACTGCTGATGGACCTTTACTACTCTGGGACATCCCTGGCATCCTGAGGCTGAGTTCCCATGTAGATTCTCTGGTGTCCCATGAGGGATCAGCTCATGCAGCAATCTTGACCTTGGAAAGTGCGTGGATAGAGTCCTTCTCTGCTGTTAGTCACTGAAATGACTCACAATTTAATATATCGGAGATGTCTGCCGCTCTGTAGAAGGTGACTGAGTTTGGTTAAAGGGCTCCAAAGTTATTGCAATGACTAACAGGCATTAATGAGTCAGCGTGCTCACATGTGCATATATATAACATGGTCACAAAACCCTTGTTGATTTAAGAAACCTGACTAAAACCCAAGCTTGAAAAGCCTGTTTTTCTGTTCCACTTAGAAGAGAGTAAGAAGAAGAAATATGATCTGGCTTTTTTCCATTACTCATTGTTCAAGATCTTCAAGTAGGTTTCTGATCAGTACATCCGACTTGCAACTTAGAGTAACTTAGTAGCTACTTTGTTTTATATCGGGGCTGCAGTAAATTCTGAAAACCTGGAAGCTGTAAGCATTGCCAGACCAGAGCCCAGGGCACTAGAGATACTAACCATAGTTCTGTCTAATTTCACTTTGATTTAACCTCTCCATTGACATCTTCAACACACTGTCTCCTTCATTTCATCTTTGTCGTGCACAAGCATGCTGCAGCACCTATAGATGCAGCGTATTTGCTCAAAACACTAACTCAGAGGCAGGGAGAAGACAAGAAATAACATGATTTATACCAAAGGGAAATACAAAGGCAGGTGGAAACCTCAGGGTATGGGAGTATAATTCCATTTGCAACAGGTGCATTGAAATTGTTCTTCATTTTTTTGCTGTCCTTGCAGCCATACTAATTGTCTTTTACCTTAGCAAAAGCAAGCAGCAGATGTTGATTTACAGTGTAGCTGGCAGGAAAAATTCCAACAAAATCCATTTTTGTCTCAGAGCTCATGAGTTCATCATAAATATTTTGGGGAAAAGAGTCAGATTTCAATGCATTTGTAGCAAGATTCCCTGTGAGAAATCTGCCTGGTTTGTCTACCTTGCTCCTCTGCAGCCCATTCTGGGCAAGCCTGGACTTCTAGGCTTTTTCACTCCTGCCAGTGCTTTATTGAGACACTCTCAGAGCTGTCAAAGTTTTTAATTTTAAATGCACTTACTGAGATTATTATCAAGTAAACCATTCTGATTCTGGTAGCTCTGAAGCAAGGAATTATTGCCAATGACTACTTGTTTGACTGTGGTTCACAGACTGCTCTCTGATCCCTGTCTGGCCAGCTTGGGATCTGGTTCTACAAAATTATTTGGTTTAAAAAAAAATAGAATTCTCATGGTTTTGTCCACTTTTTCTTGTTTTGTTTTGGTTTTTTTGTTTGCTTGTTTTTTCCTTTTTTTTCTCTGGGTGGAGAGTATTTGAAACAGAAAGTAAAAAGGCTGGGGAACATTACCACCTGTCCCAGAGCTAATGCACCTGATTGTGCCATGAATTGTTTTATGTTCCATTTACCGGGGAAAAAATGGGTCTGGTGACCTCTTTTTCCAGTTTTTTGTATGGTTGTCTAACACAATTATTATTCAAGCAAACATGCTGGAAGTTGGGAGGAAAATGGCCACATATATTTTTAATCCTACCACAGGCGATGTACATAATCGATTTAATGAGTGGTGTTTTTATTTTGTCCCACCTGAAAAAAGGCTTTGCTAATCTATTTCAAACCAGAACAACTTCTATAAGCTTGAAAAAAGCAGGTACTGAGCCTTGCATATGTGTAGTCCGGGGACTGAGAAACTGAAGAAAGGCATGAAAACAGATATAAAAAAGCAATCACCACATTACTGAGAAAAACATCAAGGTATCTTCATGATCCGTAAAAGACACTCTAATTTGATTATGGCCTTCTTTGGATCTTAGTCCTCTATCCACTGATGTTTCCATTTTATTTTTATAATTTGAAGCATGACTTGCTTTGTCCAGAGCCTCTTAGTGTTGCAACACTTCCATTTATGATTTTCTCTTCCCCCAGAATATTAGTATCTCTTAAAGCTTTTATAATATTTTCTGCTACTGGAAAGGGAATAATTTTCGAAGAAAAGCTGAAGTTACTTGAAAAATATGAAAATCTTGGTATTACAAGAAATTTCACAGGCTAAATGATGATTTTTCTGCAGTCTTGCTTCACTGTATTTCCTCTGCCTGTACTTTTAAGGAGCCCAGAAGGGGAAATGACTCTGGAGCGTGCAGTGAGCATACTGAAGAGTGAAAATACACAGTCCACACCTAGGATTCTTGCTGCAGTGACTTTCATACAGCATGAGTGCTTCCAGAAAGCAGATGCCAGAAGAAAAGTAAGTAATTATTTTTACGTGAGTTACAATCAGGTAGAGCAAATAACTTTCTATACTGTATGGCACTGTGTGCCAACATGAAGAAAAGGCATTCCAAGAAACCTTGTAGGATACTGATGTTGAATATTTTCCCTAATATATGTTGATGCTTTTTGCTGCAGATTCTTTTAAATCAGTGGAATGGTACTGGTCTATGCTAGCTAAAGTTTGGTCTTTAGGATTTTGTGATAGGAAACACAGAAATGTAGGGTAAGAAGGGACATCAAGAATTCACCCAAACCATCTGTAATTACAGATGGTTATGACCAACTTTTGAAAAGTCACATCAGTTAGGATCCCACAAGCTCCTGCAGACAAAGAGCTTTACAACTCTTACTAGTTATTCCTAAAGTATAACTTAAATCTCCCTTTTGCAAACTGAGTTGGTTAGTTTCTATCCTATCCTGATGGATATGGAGAAAAATGTCTATTTTTCTGTCCCTTTTATAGTGTTTTTTCATGTATGTTAAAGCTGCTAAGTGTATACCCACTTAGTCTGCTCTTTTTCAGGCCAAATGAAGATAGTTCTTTCAGCCTTTATGAGTAAGTTGTAAAGTCTGAACTTTTTGTCAATATAATTGCTCCTGTCTCTCATTTTTGACTGGCATGCTTACACCGTTGGTACAGAAATATCCCAGAAATAGAAACTCTGGAGTACAGTGCAAACTTATCCAAGCTTCAGGGTTTGCTAGGACTGCACGCATGAGTTAATACAGTGTTTGGATTAGCCAAACTGGTAAGGGCTTGCTGGGACTGCACAACTGCATTAATACGTTGTTTGGATTAGCCAAATTTGTTAAGTCTCTTACAAGAGACTTGTTAAGTCTCTTACAAGTTTTTTGAAAGGGCATATTAAAAATATTCTCTTCTTCCTTTTCTTTAAATTTCACTATCGAACACAATCATGGCTCTCTTGCTGAACAGTTCTCTACATTAATGTGTAAAGTGGTTGTTTATTTCAATCATTTAAAAAAAAAATTCTTACACATGCTTTGTTTCATAATTTGCTTACTATTATTCATACGTAATCTCAGCCTTAACTCCGTATTCATGTATATGCAGTCCAGTTCAGTGACAGGCAAACATCACTCGGTCCTTTGGTAGTTTTAACTTGCTTCACAGTAGATCAAAGTCCGTTTTGGAAAAAAACACCAGTACAATTAGCAGCCTTAACTTCAGTCTGAGGACAGAGCTTCAGAATTGAATGTTTGAAGGTGGTTTATTATTCAAACCTCTCTCAGGCAGCTTCCCTGAAAAACAAGTGGATGAGCAACAGAGTTCAAATCGGAGCAGTCAGCCTGAAGCCGCCTTCTATTTTCCTGTCTATCCCACATAAACTAGATGAGTTTTTCTGTTTGGTGCCCATCAGACTTGTTCACATTGGCATTGTCCTGTTTCCCCTTTTTAGCCTTTCAGCCTGCATTCCTTTTCTTTGTCTCCCGATGCTTTGTTCCCCGATACCTGATAGTCTGTGGGTCTAGTGGCTTTTCTTTTTCTCGTGAACTTGTGGTCTTACAGTGTTTTGGTGAATTTTGTCTACCGATGAAAATTTAGACAGACCAATCAATAGCTTTTGTAAATTCTCCTCTGCACATTAGGTCAAAACAGCACCACTTCTTTTACAAGAGTTTATAAATCACTTAAAATTACCAACAGAAAGCCTGCATAAGTGTTTAAAAAAACCAACCAGCTACGGTATTGGTGTCAAAAGGGCTTATCTGCTGTAATAAAGTAGGTGCCTTCAGCGTGTTCTATGCTCCACTTACCTCAAGACATACATTTCCGTATTTCATTCTGTTAGCATCTAGATGATTGTTGAATCAGGGGGAATCAGGTCAGCAGTGCAGCAGCAAGAAACTGTGCCTTTTGTACAACAGAATCAGAGGAAAGGCAGGCAGGCAGTGTAGTTTGCCAGGGCATGAAGGGCAAAAGGCTTTGTTACATTTCATTTCTTCGTGTTGCCAACACCTGTCAGTCATATTGAATTCTTTCTATCATTAAACTCTGGACTACTCAAAACAGTTGTATCAGATTTCTAAGTCTTTCACATGCTGTTGATTCTACACAAGGACGAGTTTGTCCACAAAACCATATGGCATTTTGAGATGCCAGAGGAAACCGTCCTCAATTGTACATGAATGTAAGGTGTTTTCCATAGTAAACTCATTCCTAAATGAGCCAAGGCTTGCTTATGTCACATCACAGCTCATATGGGATTCATCATTTGCCACAACATGTAGAATTTGGAAACTATTTGTTTTCATACAGCTGCTGTAAAGTAACATCTTCTTAATTCTTCACTCATTTGGGGCCAAAACCTCATTTTCTAAAGATTTAGACACTGAAGAGTAGTCTTTGTTAAATGTGGGTGGTTCAGTAGTTAACTAGCTTACGATGTTTAATGGTCTACATTTTAAAGTTTACTAGTTTACTTTTTTTTTCTCAGTATGCCACAGATAAGAAGCACTAAGTATAATGTATTCTTATTTAAATACACTTTCAATACATGCACAGAAGTTAACAGAGAAAAATACTGTCTTTCCATCAGGCTGGCTGCTGAGAAAAAAACCCAAACTTGGCACATCAGGAACATTTTACAACCAGAAATCTCAAAGCAGTTTATAAATGTTCCAGAGTTAAATCTCAAATATCCATTTCACCAACATGGAAGCTAAAATACAGAGCAGTTAAATGTCTTGTCAGAGAGTACAAATCTGCAGCAAAGCTGGAAGAGATTTAGTTTCATTCTCTTATATTAATTATTAAAATATGATGCCTCCCTTAGTTGTGGATTTTAACTATGACTCATACGAAAGCCCAGAATTTAACAGTCATGTCCAAATGATTAGTGATCTGTGCTTCAAGTCTTTCAAACAGGAGCAAATGAAAAAAGTCCCTATGACTATTTAAAGTTTTGCTGGGGAGGGAGGGTGGAGTTTGTCATTTACAGTATCTAACTATTCTCTGCTGTGTTTTGTTTTCCTCACAGGTTTTCTCACTTGGTGGTATCCCCAAACTTCTACAGTTTCTTGATGTTCAGAACGAGGACATTCAGCGGGCAGCGTGTGGTGCTCTGAGAAACTTGGTGTTTGAGGACAACGACAACAAACTGGAACTGTCAGAGCAGAAAGGGATCCCACTCTTGCTCCGCCTACTCCGACACACCAGGGATGTAGAGACTAAAAAGCAAATAACAGGTAGTGTTTTCTGTGCAGTCAAACATGAAGTGCTTTAAGTAGCGCACAAGCTTTCGTGTGAGGTACATGATTGTTTATTTAGGCCAATGTTTAGTGACTAAGTACAAGAACATTGCCACCTATTCTAAGCTCTTCCCTTAGGGTGAAATTCCAAGGTCCTTATTCAAGACCAGTCTTTAAGACAGTAAGAAGAGACTAGGAACTTCAACTTCCCCTCTGAAAGCTTCTTCAGAAATTACATGAGTCTATTTGTTTGCAGGAAGCTTAAAGTCCTAGATATTCCAGAAAAGAAAGTAAGGCTCCAAATAGCAAATTCTGTAGAACCATTTTGGTGAGCAGTCCCAGAGGTGCCTGGGACCATAATTAATGCCCGCTACTTACACAGCAGCTCAGCCCTCACTTTTTGACAGTATGCTGCCGGTGCATACTGGGAGCTCCTTGTTGAAGACTGTCCCCCAGAACTGTCAGGTGCTGTGGATAGAAGGTGGTTGTCCTACTCCCCGCAGACCCTACTGCCCCAAATTTCTACTCTGAGCTCTCTCACTCCTAGCTGTTTACACCCGAGTCTGTTTTCTCACATCTGTGACAAGCAGAAGACTGCCACAGCAACAGCGTGCTTCCTTTCTGTGTGCAGGGGAGAGAATTCCTGCAGGACATCCATTTGGCTGTAAAGATCATACGGCACCATCAGTGGAGTGACCTGCATTCTGGATTCAGTCTTCGCAGGGCTTATGTTCTCACTCTTTTATTTCCAATGTCGTTGAGGAAGAACTGTTAAAAATTAGTAGGGCCCATTGCAATTTTGAAGGAAGAGCCCTTTGGATCAGAAACCCCATATTACACCTCTTGTTGTACATCAGTGTAGCAGAAGGAATGGTGGGAGGAAATGTCCACCATTACTCACAAAGAAACCTGTGGTTACTGCCCTGTTGGCTTTGCAGCAGCCAGTTAAGAAATGCCCACCACTTCATCCCTGCACTCCTGTTTGACCATAGTGTGTCTCTAGAAGTCAGCTGCTTGTGACCCACGTTCATTCTAGTTAGCATGCAAAGGAAGAGCAGGCTTATATCTTATAAATGGAAGAAAACATTATGAATAAATGGAGATTTATTTCAAGTGGTCCTTAAAGATATCAGGAATACAAGCTATTAAAATAACAGTGCTTGAAAAGATACAGAAGGTGTCAAGCAGCCCTGCCTTGAAGCAAAGGCATGTTGAGACCTTCTGTAATTCTGCATTCTTTTATGTATTTGAAATACTGTGCTCCCTAAGCTGGAGAACAAAGCTTTGTATTGTTGTCTTTTGGCTCGGTTCTACAGCTCTACAACATTAAAATTTTTTAAAGTTTTTCACATTCATCAGATGCAGAATTGGGTCACTTAGTAACTTATTGTATAGTGTATTGTCTTTCGGTGCTGTTACACACCAGTGAGGGAAGCAGTGAAAATGGTGGTACAGTGGCCAGAAAGCTAATGCTCTTTTCTTGCTAGCAATTTTATCATTTCTGACAAAAGCTTTGACTGTTTGTGCAGGATAACTCATACGGATATTGTGAATATTACTGTCTTCCTCTTCACCAGTGTGAAAATGGATGAAGGCGCACCTTCTTTCTGCAATTACTGCTGTCATTGAACATGAATATTTACTTATGAAACATACAAGACACCAACAAAATACTTAAGCAATATCAAGCAGGATGTTGTAGTTTGCGTAAAGCAAAATATTCTGATATACCTTCATGCCTATCAGTTGCAAGGGATGGCTTTAAAAATACACCAAGAGAAGTATTTCTCACTTTGTTCAAGACCAAATTGCAGTCAGGAGGAAGTACACTGGGTCCCTTGGTGAAAATGGCACTAGGGCATACTTTTTGCCGTCACTTGAGCAATTCTGCCAGCTCCCTAGCAAGCTGCAAGGAGCCTACGGGGCAAATGGCAGCCTGGTTGAATGAATTTCTATGAGAATTTTAACTTTGCTTCCAGCCACTTTCTTTGCCAGCCCACACTTCAAAGGCAGGCAAGGAGTGGGCTGCAGACAGGAGGTAGACAGTCACTGTTAAGCATATGCTTAACAGTGCTTAGGTTAAGGTCAGTGCTTCCCGTTGATCTTGGCATGTACAGTGATATCTAGAAAACACTGGAATTACTGTCCTGTACAGATTGACTACGTAGCCCAAGAAGGGCTGCAACATAAGGCTTTTCCAAGCACAATGCAAACCTCTGAGTGCCTTTCTACCAAAATGGTTGGTTGCCCCGCTGAGCAACAGTTTCCCTGGCTGACTGATGGCTCACCTGCAAGTTTTGTTTCTCCTCTTGCATTGCCTTTGGCTTCCTACAGGAATAGTGGAATACCATAGCTATGCATGCAATCGCACTGCAGTGTTGTAACACTTCCAGGAAAAGATTAATGCAGAACCTTTGGGCTTCCACCTGATCAGCATGAGAAGCCCATCTGACTTTCCACATCATACTTATTACTTGCCTACTCTGACTGTAAATTAGAGACTTCCAAATGTGTGATATGATAATTAGCTGAATGTCTTCCCCCTTAAGAGATTAGTAAAATAGTCTTGGTACCTGATAATACCACACTGAACTCTGGTGAAAGACTCCTGGCCAAGGATCGAAAGCATGTGATACTCATTAATAAAGACATCTAAGCTCAGCAGAGGAAAGCTTTTTGTTTCTACTGCTGTGTAGGAAGCATGGTACGAAAGCACTCCACCTAACAAAAATACATGAAGATGAGGAAGTTTTTGGAGAGAAGGAAGTTAAAACTCCGAGACACAGAAGTTGTCTCATACTGTACTTCATTACCTGTCAGAAATATGATCTAATACTTGTGCACATGAGATAAGTACATCTCAGCCTTAGAAGCTTATCTTTAAGGTCGCTGGCTTATTAGTACCAGCAGTGTTAATACAGACAAACACTTGCCTAATATTAAGCCATATCATATCATATCATATCATATCTTCTCAAAGAATGTTTTGATGGCCTGTATTTTCTTCAAGACCTAGACTGAGGAATACAGTCTGAGCATAGTCATGCAGTGTGCCTTGTATTGTCCTATGAAAAGACTGAAAGCAATGAAAGTGTATGGAGGTAAATGCTGATTATAGCAAGTGCTGTGTCCTGCCACACAGTCTGTGCATCCCAGGAGAACACACAAAAAGCACCAAACCAGTACTCCCACCAAAGTGGCTTTGTGCTTATGACAGTGGTTTGAAAGCTGCCGTAGACCAGTTTACCTAATGCCCCTGTGCAGAAAATAGCTGCCCGGTTTCTCTGTGCAATTTCTGTGCTTATATGACCTCTTCTTAGGGCGAATGAGACCTCCTCAAGATCACATTGACTGAATTTGCTAGCTTCATAAAATCATTGATACAAGTAAGGGAACCATAGGCTTTGTCCTTTGTTTGACATACAAACAAACGCCTTGCAAATCTCTTAGGAAAGGAATGAGGTTACTCCTGAATAGTAGGAGAGGATGTCACTTGGAGACAATGCAGGAGCCAAGACAGGAACGGCATTTTGTAGTATTTGGAGAGCATACTGAGGAACAGAAAGTAAAATGGCTGTGGCGTGAAAAAAAACAAAAAAGATTAGCTTTTGAAGATAAGCCAGATGAGCCTCCAGGGAGTATCTAACCTCTTGATCTTGTTATCATGCAGCACAAATCTAAGAAATGAAAGAAAATTTTTCCTGCAGGGAAGACTACAGCACAAACAGAACTGTCATTAAAAGAAATATAAATTTAAAAGGAAACCCCACCCATTTTCCCAAATAACCATCTAAGGGAAAACTATGCCCCTATGAATAGATTATAGTATAGCTGCAAGGAAAGAGCCCACTCCTAAAGACATTTTCTGATGTGAACAAATTCATCCACACCCAGAATGCCACTGAGAGAATCCTTCTGAGCCGGGTGAGACAGTGCCTGTGGGTAAAGGTAGGATTTTTGTTGGAAAATTTACACTGTGAGCAACATCTCATTCTGTTCTGACAATTCTATTCTAGGTATCTGTCTATAATTCAAAATGCACTTGTTCCTTTTAAGGTTATATTCTGTCTTTGTGCCCTTGCATTTGTGCCATTCTGTCTTAACCTGCTTCCCTTACCAATGCCCTTTGGACTGCACGTCTGATTTCCTATAAGCCTTACTTATTCTTCAGGAAAGTACATTCTTCCTTTTATTTCCTAATTCAGAGGTTGAAGAGCTGATCCCAGAAGAAGGAATGGGCTGCTTCTGGCTGGCCTTTGTTTTGATTTTACTATTGCTCACAATAGCTGAAATTAAATTCAAAGCGTAAGGAGATACAAAAGAAACATTTTTTTGTTGTGAACTGATGAAAGGAACATTCACTAATACTCTGCCAGTGTTTGGAGGAGGAGGTCTGTGAAACTTAGAGCAGCAAGCTGGAGAAACAATGAATGCCTTTGTAGTGAAAAGCAGAAATACATGTCTTTTTCCAGGGGAAGAGTACTTTAAAAAGAATTGTCATCTGTTGGAATAGAACATAAGCAAAGCTAATCAATTATACAAGATTATATTTGAGATTTGTTTTGGTGTTTGGAGATTGTGAGTAGACAAGGTGTGTAGCGTTACTTATGATTTGTTTAGTGACCAATGTCTGGACAGTAACGGCCAACCCGTGTTTAACAGCTTTCCCTCCTATGAGGAATTTTGCTATCAAGTGTTAGAGAAACTTCGTAATGGGTATCTCCTGTCGTCCAGCAGATTTCCAAAGACCTGTAAACTCACTCTCTGTACCTCCCATCTACCCCCTTTGCATGCGAGTTTATTCTCCTGTTCATTGGTCTTTACTTGGTACTTGGAAGTGCAACTAGTCCTGCCAGGCATCGGAAGGGATGAATTCCTCCCTGGAAGTGTGGAGAATGATCGCTGGTGTCGGTGTTGTTAGCTCTGTTTAGCTTGTGTTACTTTGGTGACAGAGAAGATGATTGCTACAGGTGGGCAATGCACATGCAGAGCCATGGAAAACTGCGCTTCTTGGTCAGGCATTAGACTGACTATATGGAGATCTGACTTTAATTACGTGGATAATTGTGCCCCTTTTTTGCCCCATTTCTATGTCCTCAGATCAGGGCTGGTGAACTCTTATCACCCTCTTTTGCTCCTCTTCAGGATATCAAGTGCCAGGTAGGCTCCTTCATTCATTAGCTTCAAGGAGTTTGAGATTAGGTCTTTCAAACTGTTGGGGAGTCTTTTTGCCACTCTGATTTTATTTGGGATATTGCAGGTTTGTTGTGGAATTTGTCCTCCAATGACCAGCTGAAGCACCTGTTGATTATAGAAGCCCTGCAGACACTGACCGAAGCTGTTCTCATCCCTTACTCGGGCTGGCCAGATCGTGATTACCCAAAGTCAAGTGTTTTACCTGACCCTGATATCTTCTACAATGCCACAGGATGCTTGAGGTGAGCACTCAGTCCACAGGTACCCAAAACATTAGTGATGATAAAACAGGCCTGCACACTTATTTTCTTTCTTGCTTTGACCTTTGATGGCTCCAAGAGAAGAGTTTGCATACAGATCATATTTTGAAATGCCTCATGTGTATCAGACCAGAAGAATTACTGCTCAATGCAATGAAAACAGCTTTCTTTATAAGGCTCCTATATGTTCATTTGATGGGCGCTCCACAGACTAAATACATCCATAACAGAAGATAGTAATCAGAGGCCTGGTTGCAGTGCATAGTTGCATTGAAGTCAAAGAGATCCTTCACTGAATAACAGTTGTTGGTATGATGTATAGTATTAGCCCCTGACTGATAATGATAGTAGTAAAAACAAAGCTGTTTTAAATGGTTGTAGGAGTGGTATTACAAATTAGCACTGGAGAAAAGCTAACAGTAACTTAAAAGAAACTTTAAACCTGTGCAAGCCTTTTAAAGTTATTTTAAGACTCTAGTGCAGTGGTCTCCAAACTT
The DNA here is from genome assembly GCF_000699145.1 of Aptenodytes forsteri. Lineage (NCBI taxonomy): Eukaryota > Metazoa > Chordata > Aves > Sphenisciformes > Spheniscidae > Aptenodytes > Aptenodytes forsteri. The sequence goes on along the minus strand of NW_008796213.1, from coordinate 1,816,845 downwards.
TTTTGATCATACACCCCTATCAGTAAAAAAATTTTGAGAACACTCCCTCAGTATATGTATAGTTATTTATTTATAAATTATATACATGTACTACTGTACTAATATATTATGTAAATTATAAAACGTACATAAAAACAGAAAATAAAAAGGATTATATAAAGATGAAATAAACACTATTTTAATTTTTTTAAATTTTATTTATTAATGGTACAAAACTATTTCCTTCCCGCACCCCAATGGACTGTCTTGTGCACCCCCTGGGGAGACCAGTGCTCTAGTGGATGTATAGCACGGTGGCCTTTAAAGCCTAGGTCTGAAGTTGTATGATCTATTGATACAAATACAAGAGTGACACTTTTGTAGGATGTCAAGTTCTTTGACGCACATAAGTATCGTTTATAACCACTTTGTTAATACCTTTTTCATAAACAATTCCTGCTTCATTTTAATTTCTAAAATTTATGAAGCACAAGAAGTGACTATCCACTGGAGTCGCATGCAAACTCAAAATAATTAAGACCCTTATACATAGCTTGAGTATATGTCTGTAATTCTGACTGGCAGAACAGATTTACGATTGCGTTTGTTGAAAAGTAACAGCGCAAAACCCCATGAAGAGTCCTAGACTGTAGCAGGTAAAGCAGTGAGGTTTATTTCTTTGAAACACAATTTCTTAGTTGTGCTGGAGCAAAACACAGTCATAGGCAGTAATAGGATTTTTATCATCTGTCCTGGTTTCAGCTGGGATAATTTTCTTCCTAGTAGCTGGAAGAAAACCAGTATAGTGCTGTGTGTTGGATTTAGCATGAGAATAATGTTGATAACACACTGATGTTTTAGTTGTTGTTAAGCAGTGTTTATACTAACTCAAGGACTTTTCAGCTCCCCATACTCTGCCAGCAAGGAGGTGCACAAGAAGCTGGGAGGGGGCACAGCCAGGACAGCTGACCCAAACTGGCCAAAGGGATATTCCATACCGTATGATGTCATGCTCAGTATATAAGCTGGGGGGAGTTGGCCAGGGGCAGCGATCACTGCTTAGGGACTGACTGGGTGTCAGTTGGCGGGTGGTGAGCGGTTGCATCACCTCTTGGTTGGTTTTTTTTTTTTCCCTTTTCCCTTCCTGGGTTTTGTTCCTCTCTCTCTCCCCCCGCCCTTACAATTTATTATTGTTGTTGTTGTTGTTATTTTATTATTTCAAGTATTACACTGTTCTTATCTCAACCCACGAGTTTTCTTATATTGCTCTTCTGATTCTCTCCCCCATCCCACCTGGGGGAGGGTGAGCGAGTGGCTGTGTGGTGCTTAGTTGCTGGCTGGGGTTAAACCACGACATCATCACATGCCTCCATTTAGAGAATTTGATTTTATGTAAACAAGAAACTAGTCTTCTATGAAGAGTAAAGAAAATTCGTTTCAGGGTAGTCTCAACAGAAATTTGTTGTCATGTTTGTTTTATTCAAGCAGTGGTAATGCTGTTTACAGTGGATAACTCATCAGGGGCAGTTCCTTAGAGCAGTCTCAGGTTCAGACACCCAGGAGTGTTAGCATTTCCCATAAGAACCACAAAGTTGGCAGCTTTCTCTTACAATTTCTTCCCTTTGCACTTTACTGTTGTATAGCCCTGTAAGTGCCATTTGGGCTACCGAAAGACTAACATACTTGAAGGATTAGTTCTGGTGTCATAGGTCCATCAGTGGGACAACTGAAGTGCTCATGTACCTGGAATTTTCTTTCAAGAGACAGCAAGTCATCTTCATCTACAGCAATATTAGGTATTAATGGGACCATAGTGTTTTCTGCCATTTGTGCTGGGTAAGTTCTGCTCACCTGCTGTAATACCTGCTGAGTTCTACCAGCTTTACCAGGCACGGGAGCAGTCCTTTGGGTAGTAAGTAGAACATGCTCAGCAGTGGCCAAGTCACTCTTTTTTTTCTAATCGGCGTGTGAAGCACAACTAATAGTTACATTCAGTAGCATCTCCAAGGACCCTTTGGATAAATACATGGAGTTAATCTCAAGCCATAATCACTACTCATCTAAACAGATGACTTGGAAAGGGGCCATGGTACCTACAAGCACAGAGAAGTGTTCAGTTTTCAGCTGCTGCCAAAGACACTTACTTTGATGTATCATAACCTATAGCTAAACTGATTAGAAAATTACTTAACCTAAATTAGGAAAAAGCCATTTTTTAAACGAAAGTAAGCCCTGTCCAACTTCTTGTACAAGTTCAAGTAAATTGAGGCCAGGCTGTAGCCATGGGGTGGATGAATAGATTTACAGTTGTGGATTTACTACTCCAATCAGCTAATAGCCTCATGAACACAGTAGCAGCTACTACAGAGAAACACCAAAGGCCTCAGTAAACACACCCCTAAATGACTGAAGTATAAAAATCACATCTTTAATAAAAACAACTTTAAAAATAACAGTCCATAAAACTGTGGCCCTTTGTGTTTGTGAGTTCAAAGTCATTGCACGTTAAGTAAATGCAAATACGAGTATCAGAGATGCACGTCTTTTGGTTACACATTCAAAAATGCATGAAGGGACATAGTTTGAAATATTTAGTAAGTAATGTATGAGCGCAAAGGCATGGCCTGAGTTTTAAACGCTTCTTAGTAAAGTACAAGGAATTAAGTTTGAAATTTAGAGGCTGGGAAGCTGCCCAGTTTTGCCTTACACATACCTGCTTTGCTAATATGTCCTATAGCAGAGTAGTTGTAACTGTATGGCATGAATTTTTACTGTGTAAACAGCTCTGTATCTGACTTGTGGTTTCAGAAGACAAATGAGTTCTTATCTATACAAAATACTCAACAATAAAGCACCTTTTTCTGCAGAAACTACTGTCAGCCCACTAACCACTAATTAATTTCATCTCTAAGTAATAATTAACTTTTATTTACTCTGATGGCTCAAAAGCAAATACAGAGAAACATTAACTACCCATAATAAAATCTCTCTAGCTAACGCTAGTGGTGGTGTCTATGAAATGAAGCAGGTTGTCTTTTTTCGTATTAATTAGCCCAAGCTGTATTTGTACAGAAACCAGTCTGGCTGTTAGGTGTGCCGCTCTGTGATGGCATGACCTGCTCCTCTCCTGCGTTTGGACTCTGGAACCGTCTCTTCCCTGTGAGCCAGCCGATGGGGGCACAGGATCATTCTCAGTTTTAGTGTGGTATTACCCTTTCTGAGCTTGTTGCAGCAACTTGACACAACTTGATATGTGACCAATAAGGCATAACAGTAGCCGAGTTGTTTTAAATTAAATAAAAGTAGATTCTGAACGTACCTTACTCTGTACAAAAAGTCAGTGAGTGGGGCTGCTCCAGAGCTGCAGTTAGCTCTGCAAGCCTTAATGAAAAGTCTTTCAAACTGCCCTTATCTAGATGCTCAAGGATACATTACCTATTTTAAAAATATGATGTCCATATACTAGTCCTCATTTTGAAGAGTTTGAACACTGAAAATTATGATTAGAACAAGAAGGGCTTGAAAATTCACAGGTAAAGTTGATCCGCAGGATTGCCAACATACTTTCTAGCAGAGAATAGTTTTTAATGAGGCTTACCATACTTGTACAGACCAAATATCCGAGATTTTTAAGATTAATCAGTTTGCATCTCTTTATTGGAAATTAACACACCTCCCAAATTAGGTCACTAGAAGTACTCCTTCCTTATGTATTAATCTAAAAAAAAAAAATCTCTGCACAAAGAAATGCTGAAAACTAAAAGAAGAGCACACCACAAACTAAAAAAACTGTGCACTGAGGGAATGATGTTACTAATGAAGATATTTAAAGAGTATATATATTTGCCAGAATATAAGTCTGTAATTAGTCTAACCTTTTGTAATATGTTTGTTGTGCATGTTGATAAAGTCTATAGCCTGCAGCTTCTATTACAGGGTAAAAATAGTACTTTGAAGTGCAATACATTATGCATAGCACAATAGTTATTTATAGGAGAATGCCAAAACATCTTTTCAAAAATTTACACGCTCCTATTGACTGAAAGGGACACCCACAGTCCAAATCTAACACTATCATCTGACATGGGCATATGCACTGTGCCACAGAGTTACCAACTAATAAATTAAAGCTCTCTTCATCCTCTTTGATAGAATTTCAGGAGGAGAAGTGAATCCACGCCTAGCAGATGATATTGCAGATACTAACACTGGAAGGAGTGAATGACCAGAACACGCCCCGTTCTGCTAACCAGTTATTGCCAGAAGTATTGTGGGGTCCTGAATCTCGGCTGCCTGTGTCAGTGTATGCAGTCACTGATAAGGAAGTCTGACGTTAGAAGGATTTGTTAATCCCATTCTCTAGGTCTGTAATTTGTCTTAAAGCTTTGCTTCTGGCAGTTTTACAGGAATTGCAGGTCACAAAACTTAACACAATAAAAAGAAGCTGTGTACACCACACGATTCTGCATTAGCAGTTAGAATAAGCAATGGTATTGTTCAGTCCTGAAATATGATAAAAAGCACTGTGCTCTGAATAGGCAGAGTAAGCCAAATCAAAAGACTTTACTGGTTGCCTGACAACAAGCTGAACAAGTAAAATTGGTGTATTAAACTATCTAGAGGAGTACTGCAGACTTTTGCAGACAAGTCTTGTCGGATTTTAAAAGTAAAGTAACTTTTTCTTGGCCTAAAAGTCCTACACATAATAGTTCTGTCTCCAGTTCCAATACAAATGGGTAGAAATCTTCAAGATACTTAGCCTCCTCCTCCATACTCCTTCTCTGAGTCCGAAAGGGTAAGATGCCAACAGCATGCAGAACATATGGTTTTGAATATTATTTATATACATAAGTGAATTTCTGGCATGACTCCTCCTCTGATTAAAAGGAAGGCTTAGTAGAAGGCTGTCTGTGTTATACCTTGAAAGCTGATGATCTTGTTCCATTTTTACCTTGAAATACCTGTTCCCAAAAGTTCTGCAACGCTGAACTTTCCAAAATTTATGTTTAGTTGTCACATTTCCTCTTGCAAAACATTTCAGTTAAGTGTTGGAGCTAGTGATCACAACTGTTGTGTTTCATTACAGAATACTCCTTTTTAATTGCTCTGTAACTGGAGCATCCCGTGGCCCTATCTATCCTAATTCTTCAAAACTTTCTAGACAACTATCTCCAGAAAAGTCAGCTAACCTCTCTGTTCCTGGTTCCCCAGCCAGTAAAATAGAAGTAACGCTTCCTTTTTCATTATTATTTTTCACGCTTTGTCTGTCCCAGCTCCCTTTTAAGCTCTTTGTGAATTACAGAGTGACCCACAAGGACGGTGGAAAGCTGTAGTTGGAGGAAGTAGTATCATTGCACTTCAGACCAGAAGGCTGCGTAAACATCTACTTACATTTGCTCTGGAGAGAAGTGAAGCCAAAGCTCTCACCGTGTGTTGAAAAGCATAATGGCAGCTCAATTTCATAATGGAAGCTTCTAAGAGAGAACGTAAAACAAATGACTGATGATAACAAGTCTTTGAACCAAGGCCTCTTGCATAGCATTGCCATTCCTTTAAGTTTATTTCCATCCATTCTTATCTTCTCTTGCCTCCTCTTCAATTTATCTGCTCCCCCAATTCGTGAAAGGGATTTTATTTCCAGCAAGCAGCTTGCAGCCTGGTGTCTGTCATTACTAAGTAGATCCCCAGATACCATTCCCGCCCTGTTGCATTTTTGAACTGTGTAGGGCATGAAGGGAATAGAATTTTCTGAACTACTTCAGGAAATTATTATCACGTAATTGAATTAAATTACCAGTTTTAGCAGAATGAGTCCCAGGAGCAATAGCCCTCTTCTTATCAGTCATGTGGATCATTTACAGCAGTGCAAAAAACCTTTTCCAACATAGTCGGCCAGTGTGTGACTCAGTGCTGGCTTAAAGGGAGTATCCCTTTCATTTGGTGCCATTTGCAATCTAACTGAACATATATTATCATTCTGTTTCTTTCAAAATCACACTTGATTTTACTATGTTACATTTCTTTGTATTTACCTCACATCCCTGGATCAAAACAATATTTCCCAATAGGGAATTAGCTGATCCTCCACAAATGCCACAGGAACATGGGCAAATGGCTGCTTCGGTTACAGATATAGTTACACCATGCATATGTGCAAGAGAAAACAGAAGCAGCAAATACGAGATGAGGTAAATGAGGCACATAGATCGATACGATGCATCCACATTAGCATGTGGAATAGTTTGGGCATCTCACCAGGATTACCATATTTAAGCATGCCAGAAGTCAGAGATTTTTAATAGTTAGATGATGCCAAAATGTAAGTAAGTTCTGAGTCATTCAAAGGAGAGCATCCCTACAAGCAGCAATCTCCCTCAGGCTGCGTTCTCCCCATGCTGCATTCTTCCAACCATTCAATACCGACGCAGGGTAGAGATATCAGAAATTGGGTAGCAAAAGAGTTTTTCTATGAGAAGACTCTTGATCTTGACTCAAGCTGATCCTTTTTTCCACGGATGTATTTGTCTCAGTGTACTTCTGATGAAATGCAAGCAAAACAAACTTGCACAGCAGACTTGAAGATTTCTAGGTAGCCCTGAAGTCTCACCATGGGGGTTGCCACGAGCCGCAATACTGGGCCAGCCCAACCATGGCAATTGCCCAAACACTGAGTCTTTCAAGGCCTCCAGGAGCTCCACTACAAGAGAGTCCAACTCCTGAGCTCAGAGGGAGGCATTCCAGCTGTCAGGAACCTCAGATCTTGGGAAGCCAAGATTAAGTCAATTTTGCAATTTTCTAAGCAAAATGTTGCCATTTTTTCAAAACTAGTATTTTTTTTTAATTTATTTATGTTTCTGTGACACTTATCAGAAATGTTTATTTTTTCCCAGTCGAATAATATTTTTGTTTCCTGGAATTTCTCAAGCTTCAATTAGCAAACAAACTCAAACTGTCAACTGAGGTTTTGCCTGAAATGCTCTTCTCTGCCTTCAAACCAACTCTGACCCTATGCAGAGCAAGGTGGTTACAACTGTAATTGGGTGAGTGGGAGTGCAGGAGCTCTTCCCTTTCCCTTTCCCAGATAAGGAAACAGGGAAAGGTGGGGAATGGAGTGGCCATATGTGTAGAGATGCGCACACAGACACACACTGATATCTCTGACTGGATGAACAGTTGAGCATCAGCTTCTTAATGAAACAGAGTTCTGTAATTCATTTCCTTTGCAGAACAGGACAGTGCCTCTGATTCAGGCTCTTCTCTGCCTCCTGAGCTATAAAGCTATGTGCCCCACCATATTCATGCTAGGCAGCAAGGCCAGGTGATGGCCCCTCCTTGCACAGCCATTCAGCATGATCTTAGTTGTCAAAAGTTCAGGGATTTTTAGAATAACGTACTGTGACAAAACGAAATACTGTATCAGCTGAAGTGTCTTTGGTGAGGGAAATTCCACACTTATCTTTTAATAGTATTTTTAGTCTGTGTGCCTCAGAAACTATTTTTGCTATGCAATAGAAGGGCTGTAGCATGTACATTTCTGTCAGTATAACCGTAAACACATGAAAGGGTGACATGCCTCGAATGTGACATACATAGGTAAAATTAAATTTCAAAGTGGTGTCTATAGTAAGCCATATTGAGGAATCTGAATATTGATTCTGTGATATATAATTCCATGAGAGGATAAATGAACTCATAAATAGGGATATTGTTAACAGCATGACCTAAAGTAAAACTATAATTACAATGCATTAGTGTTTAATCTGAATATGTACTTCCCGGGGGAAAAAAACAGAAGAACTGCATTGACAGTATATAAAACGTTACATTCATTTTACAGTCAAAAGCCACAGGAAAGTTTAAAGCTGTACCTTACTGGCTTTGTTGTTAATAAAATTTTAAACCATTGTAATTTCCAGTGGGTAAAGTAAGCATGCAAAATAAACACCCTGAAACGATCTAAAGGAACATGTCCCTCTCTGTTTGTGAGGGATGCTAAGATTGGTTTATATTTAATGTTATTTCAAACAAAGAAGCTGGAATGTGATACTGCATGCAGCCTTTTGGCCAGCAGAGCTGCAGGAGTCCAAAATAATGAGGCCTAGGTTTATAGTTGTTTGTTCAGTTGTAAAAATAATTGTACCCCAAAATTGTAAGTGTTGTTACTTCCCTGGAAATCAGTAGCTTATTTAGAGCCAAACTTCAAGCAGCAAGTGTGTGTTTGGCTTTTCAAGAGTTTTTAAATTACTTTCATAATTCATTTTCAAGTTGTCCTTGGGTTACCACAAAGTACAGAAAAAGTTACTTGAAAGTCAGGCAAACAGTGGCTTCCTTTGGGTCTGGAAGAAGCAGAAAGCGTGCGGAGCTGTGTCCAAGCCACCGTGGTAGAACAGCAGAAGGCATCTGGCATTTCCTTCTCTGACTGAGCAGCTTCTGGTGGCTTCAGCTTTTTTCTGCTTAGATGCCAGCAGTTTCTCTGGGAAGCTGGGAATCGGCTGAGCACAGTGTATATTTTCCTCTTCCTTGTCCCCGCACATTTCATAATTCTCACACTGCTGGTCTGGCAGTGATGGCAGTGGCAGCCACGTCACGATTCATCCCCTCAGCCTCTTGCCCAGCAGTGGGGCCGGGCTGCTGCTCCGACCTACCAGCTCGTCTGCGTTCACGTACCCTCCTGCCTGCTAGTACCCCTCAGAGCATTTCCATGAGCACATGAACTGCCACCTGAATTTGGCCCCGTAACTGACATCGGTTATCTTTACGTGTTAATGTACAAATGTTGCTAAAACTCTCAGAACGTGTCTGTTGATAGGTCATGTTGGATCAAGAGCTGGTTTGGTGTAGGTAAATGCTAAAGGACATTTGTGTGCATGGAAATTTTTACAGGTATCTTTCCTCTGATATTTTGACATAGCTACTGTCCCAAATATTAAAAATACAACTACAAATGGAATAATGGAAAAAAAGTCCAGTTTGTTTGACTGTTTAAAAAGGATTAATTCAACTTTGAGATGGAGATTTGAGTCAGGTCTTACCTTATCCATCCAAAAACAACAGTTTCTTTTTCTGGAGTATTTGTTTTTGTCTGGGAGTGCACAGAAGTGAAAGTTTTACTTAGCAGAGGCTCAGATTATCTTACAGCTCTGAAGAAAGGAAGCAGTAAACCTTAACTTCAGTATCTTTAAGATTTAGCTGGAAAAGTTTGTCAGAGGAGCACAAGGAAATATCTTTGACTAAGTCTCTTCTCACCAACATATTCCTTCCTGCACAGAAACATGAGCTCTGCCGGCCCAGAAGGAAGGAAGAAGATGAGAGAATGCGACGGCTTGATTGATTCTCTTGTGTATTATATTCAAGGAGCTATTGCAGACCACGAGCCCAATGACAAGGTATTCTTTGAGATGAAAGGTCTTTTCCTAGGGGAAATTGCTAGGAGAACATTTTTTTGTTTAGAAACGAATGTTCAGAAACAGTTGTGATCTAATTGCCAAACTTATTTCCAGGGCTTTTAGAACTGTCACCAAAGATGAAAGTCCAGTAAGAAGCTTTCTGAAGTGTCTTTTTATCCTGCAATCTAAAATAATAACATACCTTAGCTTTGGGAAAACACTTTCAGAATCACCAGAAAGAGCTAGAAACGTCTGTTGGTTTTTTTTTTAAATGTGACATAAAGTCACAGCTTTCAGAGATACTGAAACACCTAAAGAGTCGGATATTACCTTTTTAGTTGTCTCAGGGAGCTAGCTAGCTAGAAGCTTAATAAATTAATCTGGTTACTTTCCTGTATATTTAGTGCTATATACCCCTTAGGAAAAGAAGAACATAAATCTCTTTGGGTGGCAGTGTAATTAAGGAGCTTGCATCATTTAGAATGAGATTGTTTTTCCTAAGTTTTTTAGAAGTTATACATTCTGCCTAAGCCAGTAACTACAAGGACGTGGACACCTCCAGAAGCCAGTTCCTCTCATTCTCTTCCTCCCACCATTGACTGCAGATGAACCCTGAACATTGCTTAGACTAGATGCTTGCCTTTTAGCTGGGTGAAGTTGGGTGAGAAGACCAGCTGTCACTTATGAGAAGGTTAGCTGTAGCCTGTGAGGCACTTCTAGCGTGCCTGCTATAACTTGTGCTGTGTAGTGGTAATTACTGCACATTTATAGCTCTATTCTAGGATTAGTTACTTGAGCTTCTCCATCTCCCTGTATTCAGTGCCATTAGCTTCAGGGAGAATCCAACACATTACACTTGTGCCAATAGCTCCCTGCTGCATTTTGTCTTAAAATCACTCATTCGTTTTTTACTTTCAAAAAAGGAGGAACTGGTAGTAAAGCTATTTACCACTAGACTCATCGCTCAGAAATTGTAGACCTGACTTTAGCCATGCCCAGAAAGGCACATCTAATTTTAAAAAGCATTCTAGCACAGAAAAGTGCTTCCTCCTTAGGAAAGATACAAAGCTTCCTTTTTGCTGACGCTACGGCAAGGTGTGTACGTGATCATCTTTACTCTTAAGCTCTTAAACATTCCTTGGCACGCTTCTGGTCTGTGGCAAATAGCACTCGCTCAAACAATTCCCAGGCACAATTCAGGAGTTATAATGTCCCAGGACCATTTCCAACAGGCATGCATCCCGCTCCAAATGCAAGCCCTGTGTGCCAGTTGGCCTCAGTGCTCAGGAACATCCCAGGGCATGTTTAATTTATCAGGGTAAATGCAGTCTTGTGGATCACTGGCACGAAGACTAGCTCTTCTGTAAGCCATTAGAAGCTCTGCAGTTAGTTGTTGAAGATCCAAAAATGAAAGCTCTTCCCATGTCTATACACGTCCCTTCAACGCATGCCAAAGCTTTCAAGATTTCTATTCTTTTGTTATTTTAGGCCACAGAGAACTGTGTGTGCATTCTTCACAATCTTTCCTACCAGCTAGAGATAGAGCTCCCTGAGAGCTATGCCCAGAGCATATATATGCAAAGAAGAAATATTTCTAGCAATGATAAAACAGCGGGCTGTTTTGGAACACGGAGCAGAAAAGTGAAAGAGGTAAAGCACATGTTTAGTTACAACTCATTTGGTTAATCAGTTGTAGCAAATTGTGGAGAATAAGGCTGTAATCTACTTAACAATCTGTTATTGATGTATCTGGTAGCGTGACACTTACTTGCCCCAAATTTATTGATAGCCTTTCCTAACACCCATTATCTTGTTCAGCTGCTGATGGCAAAAATGACATAGCAATTCACTGTTTCATTAGTTGAGGAATACTGCCACTCAGTTTCATCCCCTCTTGATGGATCTAAGTGGTACCTGTACCACGTACCACAATTGTGCAAGTGCCCTACCAATGAGTGGGTGTTGTGATGGTTTCATCGGTGAAACCAGCGCAAGGTGACTTGCCAATTCCATGACTTGCTGGCTTTTAGGCTATGTCAAGACCTCTTCTTTTGATGCCATATGGTACAGATCACAAATATTTTGGCAACTTGGAATTATTGGAGAGAAAACAGGTATCAGGGGAGGAGGAAAGCGAAAGAAAAGGATTGATGACCCTTCCCCATCTATTAGTTTTGCTGGAGTGTATTCTGCCTTCTCCCATTCCATCCACAGTACAATTCTAGCTGGCCGTTTGTTTCTCCTTGGCCTCAGCCGCTAGTGTCAGTTGCTGAGAGGTGAGAAGCAGCTTCCACCATACCTATCTCCTCGTTTTGGACAGAGTGGCCAGTATAATTAAATATTGAAATGTTACACGTTGTCTTTTGAGTTCACAACTTGATAATCTGCAAATAATCTAGTCATAGAGAGTTACAAAATGGCTAGTTTAGCTTGTGATGCATTAAGTCATGTAAGGTCCCTGTTTCTAAAAGCTTGATCTGTTTACACGTTTAGAAGCAGCAGGACACCCCGCTACCTGAGGAAAAGAGCAATCCCAGAGGTGTTGAATCGCTCTGGCATTCCACACTGATTAGGATATACCTCTCCTTAATAGCAAAGAGTACCAGAAACTATACCCAGGAGGCATCCCTGGGAGCTCTTCAGAACCTCACAGCTGGCACTGGACCAGTAAGTCAGCTTTTTTCTTTTTCTTGTCATTCGGTTCTTAATGTGAATGCATAGAGTTTAGGACTGGAGTGCAACACGCCCACAGCACTGAGATCAGGTAACCACTGACAAGTCACTGTCTCACAGATGTGATCAAGGAAATCAAGGAACATTGAAGGGAAAATCGTAACTGGCAGTACAGCTATTTCTTGTGTGGCAAATATGGGGACTGCTTCTTCTCAGTCTTTGTACATCTCCACGTGTGGAACTTTGCCTATTCATTGCACAATGAGGGATAAGTAGATGTTAAAAGCACACAAAAAAAAGTGGTTTTGTGGAACATAATCATTCCTGTGGGGAGAGGAAGGCTCTGACACAACCACAGATCACTTTCATGGTGAAGAAACTAATGACCTCTGTCATGTTTTGGCTGAGGAACTGGCCAAAGAGCACATGGGAGAAAGAGAGCTCGAAACTTCTTTTATATTACCTTCCTTTTCTGTTGCAGCTCACATGTAGCTCTGGATTTAAACTATTTTAAACGTGCTTAAATTGATGTAGAGAAGCTGCTGTGGTTGTTTATGAGCCTGTACATTCATGGTAATGACACACTATTGCCACATGCCTTATAACAGATGCCGTTTGCGGTGGCCCAGACTGTTGTTCAGAAGGCAAATGGCCTTCCAAGTATTCGAACTATGCTGCATGTAAGCCACCCAACAGTAAAGAAGACAGCAGTCTCACTGCTCAGGAACTTGTCTCGCAACACCTCTCTGCAAAGTGATATAGGTGAGCAAAGACTAACATTGTCTCTTGGGCTTTCTTTCTCTGTTCTCTTTATGTTAAGCTTGCTTTCTTTAAATAAAAAAAGTGAAAAAAAAAAAAAAGTGGGTTTTCAGGTCAAATACTTGCAGTCATTATATAGGGTTGAAAATAAAGAGTTTTGCCTAAGAAAGACTGCAACCTCAAGTTTTCTCTAAATTGTGTATTCCTCATCAGATACTTCCATTGATGTTACTTTCAGAAAATACATAATGGAAGTAATATCTACACAGATTTGGAGAGGGAGTTTTTCTTCTGCTTAAAATAGGGTAAAGGAAGGTGAGTGCTGAGTTCTGTGCTGCCACAGCTTTGTAATCCTTTGGGAGAAATCATAGAACATCTCCAATTCTTCTGGCAAAAATAATATTTTCTTCTTTTAGACAAAAAGCTTGCAGCTCACACAGTTTTCCTGCATAAGTTTCTTCAGACTGGAAGCTAGAAGATGCTATAGAGAAAATAGTTCAAACTTTTTGGAGGACCTTATTCCTAAAATATTATAATTATTTTCACATCAGAAGCCATTTCTATTCTGAGTATTTTTATTTCAATTTAATGTATATTCGAATTTTTTTCCTACTGATAGGATAAAATAAATTCACATCATTTGCTGTCCTTTTCTGTGTTCGCACCGGAGCGGGAAGGAGAAATTAGATGCATACAGCTGGTTTATGGGGCAGATTAACCTCCAGAATTCTGCAGAACAGTCTCCTGGGCACTGTTTAATCCTTAGAGAACATTCCCTATTAATGAAAATATTATAATATGTTGCTGGGCTGATTTCAAAGGGATAATCTGTATAGTGTTAAAAATTACAAGTGGTGAATCCCCCAGAAAGAGTAGGAATTAAACTGAGAAAAAGAAATTGGGATTTCATCAGGAAAATAATTTATGAAAGAATGTGGGAAAGACAGAATAGCATGAAGCTTTGGAGAAAGGTGCTTCATCTTGCATGTTCACAGTCATTTTCTTGCTTTACTGCAAGAAAAACTGTAGGAAGAACTGGGGGAATTTCAGGTGAACCTTTTCTCTGTGAAAAGGTGTTCTTTTTGGTTGACTAAAAGCATGTGTGAATTCAGGTCAAATTCTCCAAATAATTTTGGCCAAAGGAAAACATTTGGAAGGGCATACTGTTTCCTAGATAAAGTGTCTATATTTATCAAGCAAAATGAATCCTTGATATGAAATTGAGATTAATTTAATATAAAACATCTCTAAAAGTTAAATGATTTTAAAACATGAGAAAATCTCCTATTTTACTTGAAAAAATAACATGTGTTCTGAACAGATGTTTTCAAGACACTGCCAAATGTATACTTTCTAAAAATCACCTTCCTTGATTTACCAATGGGAGCAAAAATGGGCTATCATGTCTGACATAATCGCTTTGACTGATACTTAGCATAGCAGGTGGTTCATCCAGTTTTAAAGGTCCTTTTCTAAATTGCATGTAATTTAACCTCAATATACATGACCTTGTCACATACCCATCTGGGGGAATGAACAGAACTCACAGAGAGCAAAGCGCTCTGTCCGAGTGAGGCACTGGTTACGGAGGGGAGAATGGCCCCAAATGCCCCAAACTGTTGCCCAGTGCTCCTTCTTACAGTGGGAGCCGCTGGCTACGTCCTATAGCTTTAATTTTCTCCATCAACTCTGGTCCACACAGCACAGACCTCACAGTACACAGCAGGACTCAGTTGCTGTCCAGAGCTGCTGTTTGCTGTTTGGTTGGCTGGTAGGGTCCCATCCAGTGTGGTCTTGAGTAGGGACAGACTTCAGAATAGGACATTCTTCTTAAATAGATAGCTTACACACCGGCTCAGAAGGTTGAGTGTGTGCATCCCCTTATAGCCAACCATTGACAAGTTCAGCAGTAAAAATTGTGCTGTAGTCACCCTTTCTCAGTTTGTTGTATATCACTGTACCCATGATTACCTGTAGGACACACAGGGTTCCTCAGGAAGCGGCAGCCTGCTGCTAGCACATGCCTAGGCACCTCACTACGCTACACTAGGTATTAATGTATTGTGTATAAGAGACAAAATACATACCGTCCGATTTAGTGCGGATGCAGCTTAACCTAAATTGTGGGGATGTAATGCAGGTTTGAAACCATGAACTCTGTTGTGGGAGCACACAGCACCCTGACTGGTGATAATGGGAGGAGTAAGGTCTCGTAGGACCCCTAGATAAATCTGCACCTGTTAGTAATGGAGTTGCTTGTCTCTCTTCCGACTTGTAGCTAGAGAAGTTTTGCCTGATTTGGTCTTGATACTTCCCGAGTCTGTCCCGGGGTCTGATATTGTCTGTGAAACCACAGTGTCCATCTGCTACACCTTGTACAACTTGACACAGAGCAGTTCTCACAATGCACGGCTTCTCCTGAGTGCTGATGGCCTACCAAAGATTATTACCATCAGCATGAATGACAGGTAAGATGGTTGAGAAGCCTTCCCTCCCACTCTTCCTTTCCCTGGGGAAAAAAGAAACTGCAACCTCTGCCACCTGGGCGGGGGGAAACATTGTGTCTTAAGGTCCAGGACAGCTTAAAGAAGTGACTGTGTTGTGAATAGAATTGCACATATTGGGAAATATGGAAAAATCTCTTACAACAACTGTTCCATCCACAGCTAAATTTGCGATGTTCCAGCATTTTAAATGGTTCCTCAGAAGGTGATGGCACAATATTGTCTATATTCTAATATATATATAGTGGCTGACCATCAGATCTTATCTGTGCCCGGAAAATTTCTGTATTTCCTGTTCTTTGTAACACAGCCCTGATAAACTTCAGGAGAAAAGTGCAGAGATACATTTTATAGAGCTGATAGAACTTAAAAAATATTTATAAAGGGGCATTTTAGATAATAGATGTTGAATTTCCTTAAATCATTATTTAATATGTAATCACATGCAACCAATGTTTACTCAAAAGAGAATAATTAATGCTTTGTGAATATCAGTAATTACTCTGTTTGCCTTCCTCTCTTTTTACAAAATGAAAGAGGAAATTCATCTCAGTAAAGGAGGCCTCATGAGGCTCTGAATAGTTTAAATCCTATCTAACTAACCAGAGATTTTACCTGCTGGAAAGATCCTTTCGAATGCTTGTTATGTTGAGGTGTATTTTCCTCAACGGAATATAAACAGTATGATAGCTGCTCTAAGATGAAGGCTATAGAGTACTTCATTTGTCTCTAATTTTGAAGAATGAGTGAAGCAGGGAGGTATGTTGCATTTGTTTCAGTAGTCAGGACAGCATGAAATGTGCTAGAATACCTAAAGAGCAGTAAACCAGCATTTAGGAGGAGAGAGAGAGGGAGAGACAGAAAAAATGCTACAAGATTACGTTTGCTGAAGTCTGCATATGCACTGTGATTATGAAGTGGGACTTTAAACATGTTTTATCATTCTTTTCACAAAATTGCAGTAATATGTTCAGCAAAGCTAGTAGGGCTGCTTCAGTCCTCCTCTACGCCTTGTGGTCACATACCGATCTCCACAGTGCTTACAAAAAGGTAAGATCTGGGCTAGAGCAAAGATATGTAATCTGTCCTTCCAGACCTAGAACCCTCTCATTTGTCCTCTGGGGCCCTTAGCACTTCTGCACTGTTAAGAAACAACCTATGATAGGATTCCAAGTGGTCTCTGAATTTGGTGTTTATATTACTTGTACGTAATCCTGCACAAGTAGTGCAAGCCCTTAATTTTTGCTCATCTGTGTTCATATTCTCTCCCTCTGTGGTTTTGTATCTGCTGGCAAAGTTTATGAAAAACATTGCTGCTGCCTGCCAGAAGTCTCAGATGGTGAGAAGTGATGCACAGTCGGTGTCCGTCCACCACTGACTGAACCAACCTGACACAGAGGGCCTCACGTGCCAGCAAAAGCAAAGGCAGAGTGAGGCAGCTTCCTGCTTTAAAACCACAGCAGTTTTGTTCTCCTTGTTGTTCGTATGGTCTGCGAGCCCAGGTGTTTGTTATATTCAGACAAAAAGGTAGGGCCCGGGAAAGGTGTTGGCAAACATTTACTGCCGCATTCAAAATCAAACAAAAAAACAGCCAGCATGAATCAGCCAACAAACCAGTTTGTTTCTTTCCTTTTGAAGCTCTATGTCTGCCTTTTCAACACACAGCTGGGCTGACTTCAACCTACCTACCTTCAACCTGCATTTCAAACTGTTTTCATTCCTTGTTTCCTTGCTGTTCAGAATTTCTGTC
Organism: Aptenodytes forsteri; assembly: GCF_000699145.1. Classification (NCBI taxonomy): domain Eukaryota; kingdom Metazoa; phylum Chordata; class Aves; order Sphenisciformes; family Spheniscidae; genus Aptenodytes; species Aptenodytes forsteri. The sequence goes on along the minus strand of NW_008796213.1, from coordinate 1,799,794 downwards.
ACCTAAAATTCCCTATAACCTGAAACTATTCCATTTTTTCAAGCTCTAGCCTTTAGCATTTATTAGTCAGCTTGTTTCTTCTTGTCGATTTTTTGTTGAAATTTGCTCAGAAAAAGTTTCTTAGTGTAGTATCCTTTAACAGTCTGGCATCACACTCAGCAGTATACTGCCCCACAACCAGAAATCTGCGTTCAAGAACAAGGGTGCTGTAGCCATATAAACTCTAACTGGATTTTGTTGTGTCTGGTTTTTTGCAACTAAATTCCTGACTTTACTGTACAGCAATATCCCTGATGGCATGAATTTTCCGAAGTCACTGGTACTTTGGGTATGCCTATAGGACACATTGTTGGATCCGAGTTTCAAAAAATGCTGATTACTTGCTGTTCCTGTGCAAATCGGGTCCCCTAGCGATATCGGGTACAGCACTGAAAACTGCAGGCTTCTAATGCATTTTCTAATTACATTTTTGAAAAGTCAGTCTAATAAGCAACAGAAATCACTTGATCAAATGAGACTGATAAAATCCTGAGTCATTTTGTTTTTGCCCTGTACTCTTTGTTCAGATAGGGTTAATCTCAGCTGACATTAGTCACCTAAGAGTTAGGAGTCTGTACAGCTGAGCTAGAAGAGGCTTCCCATACAGTCAGTGGAGAGAGTTAAGCAACTCCAATGATTCATCTCACCTATCTGAGACTGAATGGAGTCACTCCTGGGAGACGCCTGTTCTATCTCTGTTGACTGTAGAGGACTCTGCCTGTACCCCTACCGTGGCTCCATACCTAGCTTTTAGACAGCTGAACCCACCCTTCCCTTGCAGAATTGGTACTGAAGATAAGCGATTATTCTGTTTCTTTCATTCCAAAGGCTGACTTTAAGAAGGCGGATTTCATCAACAGCCGGACCACAAAAGCCTATAACTCACTAAAAGATTGAATCACATCATAACACCACTGAAGACAAATGAGATCATACATCAATTAACGTAACTTCACCCAGTTGGTGTTGCCATCATGAACCAGGAAGTATCTCAGAAAAAAGAGGCTGATTTTATATAAAACTTGAGTGATCAGAGGATAGCTGTTTTGTGTTTTTAATCCTAATCACCTTGTTGTCACTGTATATATCAATATAAGAATAACCAAAGATGGATTCTTCAGGATGTCTGAGGTGAAGTTTCATCCAGGTTTACCACTAGTCAGAGCTTCAGATGACTGCCTTTAGTCTAACAGGCATTTATACAGAGAGGTTTGAAATGCTGATTGGCAGCAAATTCTTTTCAGACTGTTTTATACAGATAGTTTTCTACAGTGGGTAAGCATCAAGTGCACTGCTCGGGACACAGTAATTTTTCACCCTTTTGCTTCCTCCCACATGCTAAATAAGAATCTCCAAACTCTGTGAGTACACACAAGAAGCTGTTTCGCTACCTGCATTATAAAAGCACCAATGAAGTTAAAATGATTGTTTTGTATTGCTTGTATTCATGTGCTCACTGGTTCTTAAGCCTCTTTCCTTTGAGATTTCATCAGCAACAGCAACAAAACTGATTTTACATAGGTCTCATCATGTCTTGCTCCTCTCATCCTCCCTCACATGGCTGTTGGAATTTATAACTGTGTCCAGAAAGGGTTTTAACTAGAACCAATATGTTTCAGACACTTTGGGCTGAACTTAGATCCATCATTCTTTGCTAATTGGTGGAAGAGTTAGTTGCTGGTGATGCAGTGATTATTTTAAGAAAATTGCATTTTCAAAATGATTCTGTTCTTAATCTATATATAGTAAAGGGAGTGGAGTCTTGCCTTTATTTTTGAAGAAATAGATACACACACACAAGAGATAAGGCTCCGTGCTGCTTAAGGAATTCATCTGATCCTGCTTCATATTCTTTTACTTGAAGTCATCATCCTCCCTACGGCAATTACATGCAATGTGATAACTGAAGGACTATGTCTGCACGTGTGGGAATAGGTAACAGGAGGAGAAAAATTCCTAAGCACCTAAAGGCTGTTCCCATGATATGATTCTCAGAGAGGGAAAAGAAGCACTAAAAAACCCCATCTGATACCTTTAGTAAGCAAGATTTATCTCAACAAACCAGTAGTTAAATTGTCCATTAAAGCAATAGAACATTCATATATAAATATATAAAACTCTGTGGACTGGATTATCAGCTGACATGATCTGGCGTTACTCTTCTGGAATCAGGGGAGCTAAGCTACATTTATGGCAACAAAGACTTTGGCGTATGTATTTTCAAGCCTTCCTGCACGAATGGAGCCCATCCTATACCCCTACGCTGAACTGCTGGCACAGGAGCTATTACAGCTGTTCTTATCCAGAAGGGGATGCGTGATCCTTTGAGTAGGAACCTCACAGAGGAGATCATCAGGCCTCTTCATTTCAACACTCCTGGCCAAAGGTCTAGCTCCTACCAGAAATTTGCAACCAGCGGGTTGTGACATTGCACTGTGTCCAAACATATTTCTGGATATTGGGGAGCTGAATTCTGCTGGTAGGTGCACATAGTTCTCATAGCTTCCCAGGAAGTCCCACACGTGCATGCAGAACAGAACGTGTCCTGGGGAGTTAAGCAAACAACCCTGCTTTCCCGTTACAGATCATTTTCATAGGTCTGTTAGTCCTCCGCATTTGCTTTGAATAACTCAACTCAAATGCATTCCAGTAAGAGGTTTTAAAAATACTATTGTTTTTTTAAGAGGTCATTTTCAAAATACTCCAGGTCCAAAAACAACACAGGGGAAGGGAACTTACAGCACTGCATGTTGAGGAAATTGTTTTTATAATTTTTTTTAAATATGATAGAAAACAGACAATTAAAATCTAATTTTTTCTTATAACTTGTTAACCCAAGTAACACTGCACGTGCCATGAATGAATAAACACCGGGAAACCTGGACAAGTTCACTTTTCCTGCCCAAAAAGTAGTGGTAGGCAAAATTAATATACAAAGGGTAAACCTAAATACAGAGTAGCACGGGCATGAAGAACTGCAGTCTAAACATTAGGAAGGGGGCTTTTAGAGATACTCAAGTATTGGTTTAGTTCTCTGAAACTCACACGCTATTTAAAAAAAAAAAAAGACCAATGCTGGGCATTTTCAAATGCCCTGCTTAGTATATCTAACTCCCAGTAAGATGTCCTTAAGAATGGGGTGCAAACTTTTTGGATTGTTTCTATTGATAGTGTCCCTTTAAAATCAAACCAGTGTTCAGAAGTCGCGAAGAAGAGTATCAGACCTAGCAACAACTGAAAGCTATAAACAGGGATGAGAAACAATGACACACCTTATTACAACTGATCTCCTGCTTGTATGCAATCAAAAACATTTCAGCAGGACTCCAAAGAAAGCAAAGAATGTTAGTCAGAGAAATAATAAAGTGTTCTCTCTAATGCAAAAAATCTGTCTTTGGTCTTTGTTGTTATTAGTGAACCCACTTGCTGGGATGCAGCAAATGTATTTTCAAGCCTTAGCCCTTTCTTTCTTTATTAGGACAAATTAATTTTTAAATTAAATCTAGGTACAGAGACTTAGAGTTTTCTACAACAGAAGAGTGTTACTGAAGGCAAGCTGTGTAATGCTCCTCTTGGCATCAGAGTGCTCCTGCAAATAATTTATTTTTACTTACAACATCTGTTACAGCTCTCTCTGTCCAGTATTGCTGACCTATCAAAGCACCTGGCATCCTCTTTCTTCACCCCTCTTTAACTGGTCTTTACCAGTAAACTTTACCATGGGCCATATCACCACTGGAGATCTCAAACATAATTAGGATCATCCTCACCATAGTCTTGGACTTGAGAAATAAAACCTCCTCACTTGCTTTTTTACAGAGGAGATTTGAGACCCTGAATTTAAACATACTGGGTAGCGTCCAAAAAGTCTTTGGCTGAACCAGGAACTGACCCCAGGTTCTCCTATCTTGAGATAGGACTTAACCACAACCCAGTACAACCACCTTTCACTGAATTGTTTTAGTAGAAACTCTTAATTAGTATGGATAATCTTGTGGTAGATACCACAGAATATAGACGTTAATTCATTGCCAGAGAATCAGTCATTCCTTTCCCCATTTCATCCTCCTACCTTTTTTCTACTGTCTTTGCTTCTAAATATTAATGCTTTTTCTCCTCCCTCCCTTGCTAAATAGAATTAAACTATGTAAAATATTGCATTATATTGTGCACAGACACGGCGTTTAGGTTACTTGGGGTTTTTTTGGCGGGCGGAGGAGGGGTGTCTTTTGAGTAGGAACATGCTATATATTAAGAAAGGTTCAATCCTCCCTTCCGGGCCCATACAAAACTGCAGGTGAGATGAACTGGCACCACCATGAGCCATGATAGAAGAATCCCAGCCCTTTCACCAGCTACTGCTTAGCCTGGCAGTACATCCTCAAAAGGCAACTCATTAAAGCTGAGGGATTGTATCTCAGGCTGCCCGTTTACTTGTTACCGTGTTTAGCCCTTAGGCTCCAGCTTGCCAGAAGCGTTACCTTTTCCCGTCTTTAGGGTTCAGGTCCAAAGAGCCCAACAGTATCACTTCACAGCCCTCTTGGAGGGGTGGTTCAGGAGGTAGCCTAATGCGCACAGTCACAGTGTGAACCACTCACAAGCTATGCAAAGTGATAAGACTGATGTTTCCTAAGTTATTTCAACTCCAGCAGCTGCTCTTCCATTCTGTTACTTTCATTGCTACGGATTAAAACCTCAGTTTGCATTCCTGACTTACACTCTAGACCCAGCCCATGGAGAAGATAACATGACCTTAAGGCATCATCTGATACGAGACAAAGATCTGGAAATAGCAGCAGAAACCACACTGGAGAAAATGTGCATTTGAGCTCAATGTCACAGTGCGTCAAGGACAAGGCTTGAAGAATCAGGTGTTAATATAACCCTGTGAGTCTACACCTAGTATATTGTTTCAGATGTTGCACAGCATCTGCCCACTGAAAACCCAGCAGGGAGATTCGCTCAAATATGCCAAAGACAAAAAGGGGTTTATAGCAGATAGTATACATAGAGCAGGGTTTTGCCATTCTCTACAGTCATACTTTGGATATTTTAATAGGTTTGCATATGATGAGGAAATAAGCCCCATTTTATCTTATTTCACATGTTCAGAGCCAAAAACATTTTATTATACACAGTAGAGGTATTGTCAGCTCAGGATCAGAAATTAGAGTTTGCTTGCATCCTCTCTTCAGCTGTATCTTCCAGTGCTGTGTCCAGTGTAACTGTAAATAATTCAAGTTTAGGAGCTTAACATTTGTTACAAATTTTTCCATTATTCAGCCTAAGCTCCCATTCCCTTATTTGTATCCTGTTATTCTTTGTGATCTCTCAGACCAGTCTAAATATCCACACACATAAAAAAGGGGAAGCAGGCATTTGCTTTACACGTCCTTAGCAGCTGCAGTTTAGAGCCAAGACTGCAAATCCCCCCAAGGTATCAGGGCCTTCTGCACATGCACATGCCCTCGGTCACCGGGCAGGCAGCACCGTGACCATGAAAAGGAACAGGGACACCAGCTGCAAATACAGTGCTCGTCGTTAGGCTCTTTTTTCCATGATGACCACATATTCATTCCGAAATTGCACAAGGCCCTCTCTTACCTATGCCTGCGTTTTGCAGTCTCTAAGCTGTAATCAGCTGTGGGACTATGAGCCAAGCTGCCATCACTCACACCTTGACAGGTGTTGGCCTCAAAAGTCCCCAGCCTGCTCTTGCTTTCTGGGGCTCAGAAGGACACCACTAGTGCCTCAAATGTATTTAGACATCGGGGAACCCCTGTAACTTAAATAAGAGATTTCAGGTCTCCCTCAGTTCTAGAGAGATTTAAGGGCATTGTTTGACCCTCAAAAATATGTCTCACTATGTGTTCACCAGGAATTGAAATAGCCAAGCCTGAGCCACTGGGTGAACACAGAAAAATGAAGAGTGAAAGGGGCTTTTTTAGCTGCTGCCTAAGAGGGTAATATATTTCAGAAAGTTCAAAAACTTTCTGAAGCCCATGAAGGTCATAAGATAATGGGCCCCAGCCAGAATAGCTGTGTTTGGCTTGGAATAACAACAAAATAAATCAGTAATGTTGTAGTATCAGTGTTGAACTCTGCCTGGAAAGCACACTGCACCTCAGGATACATTAGCACACTTGAGTTTAACTCAAAACACTGGACCTTGGGCATAGCCCAGTTGAAAACTGTGCACGAGCTTAAACTCCACGCAACTTTTTAGGGCTGGAGAACCGTGGATGTGGCATGCAGGATGAATGATCTGTAACTGAGATTAAAACAGACTTTGTAGAAAAAATGCTATTAACGAAAAGTGAGGAAATAGTGTAAAGAGGAAATATGCTTTTCCTTCATAAAACTTCCCCTTTGTAATAAAAATGTTGCTTGGCCACATAGTTGGGGCGGGCTGTATGGTGCGTTTGTGCTGTGGTTACCTTTGCATTTGCATTGCAGTTACAACAGGGTAACCTGCAGGATACTGCAGAGAGAACAATGGAGGCTTTCAAAGACAACCTTTATCCTTGAGGAGGGACAGGGCGGCCATGGGGGCTGTCAGCTCTCTGCTAGCACATTGGATTAGGTGTGTTATCCAGCTCCTGCTTCATACTTAAAATGAAGGCTGGGATTACAGGAATTTTAGCATGTCTTTTTGAAAATTAAAATAAGGATCCTTAAGAAGTTTCTTCATTCATGATGCTAGGAAAAAAGCTGCTCTAAACGTATAAGACATATAGCCTTGAAATAACATTTTATTAATAGGATCATATGTGTTGTTTTAAAAGCATATGGACAAAGATTAGAGTTTTTAAAATAAAGGGAGGCTGTGATGAGAAACCCAGGCCTGATGATATACATGCTGATGAAAAGGAGAATCTACAAAGTAATATTTGCAAGCAGCACTGTTGCAGTCTTTTTTTTTTTTTAATGGTGCTACTACTCAACTTGAAAATACTTAAAACCTGGAAGTCAATAACTGATTCTTTGCATAGCAGTAATGCTCCTGCAGGTGTTACTACAAAAGTTTTGGCACAGCTTAAATGACACAAAGAGATGGAGGAAAAACTGTCTTCTGGTGTGGAAGACTGGAGCAGAGGCGTTTGAAAGAGGTGTGAGTGCCAGAGCGGTTCATCGAGGAAGGGGCAGGAAAGCCGGAGCGTGGGGAGGAGGGAAGGGAGCTGGCTTCTCTGTGGTGTGAGGGGAGGGATGCCAAACCTCTGGTGAGAAGTGTTTCTGGACAGGGTCAGGCAGCAAATGCTACCTTGGCAAAAAAGTATGAGGTGGGTAAACTGTGAAAGTGAGAAGGGCCAAGCGAGCGGTGTGGAAAAGAAAGGAGAAATTTCAGAAGCTCTGAAATTCACTTGGCAGAAAGCAAGACCATCTGGATGCTGGGTCAGAGGCACTTCCAGTGCCTCCAGCAAGGAGGACTTATCTCAGGAGACCCTCACTGGAAACCCTGACAGGGTTGCACACAGCTCCCTTCCCAACTTGTACGTGGAGCGAACAAGAAGCTGGAGTGGATATTGCCAAGGTTTAAGGGCTGGGCGTTGCTAAGGGATTTTGTTTCACAGGTTTCTGAAGTCCTGCGCACTGAGCTGGGGGAAGCCAGCACTGGTCTGGCGCTTACCTCTTGTACAGCCACATCTGCGGGCCGGCAGCCTGACCAGTGCTGTGCCTTCTGAATACACAGCATGGATTACCCATCCACCAAGGACTTTTTTCCTAATTAGATCAGTTATTTTCTGCTGTTATGAAGACGGACAGATTCACCATTAGCTGGGCTTAGGGTTATAATTAAGTTATTGTGGGGGTAATTATGGATAGTAAATAGGGCACAATGAATTCTGTAGTCTATAATATGCTCACCTATAAAAGAAGAGGTATTTAGTACACCTGAAAGACATGGACCTGTGTTTTACAGGCAACCTCGTGTTCTTCACATCTACCGCAGTGGCTACAGATGTAGATTTGTTACATTGGCATTAAAAAAAAGAGAAAAAGCATAAGAACCTGAGATGGCGTGTTCTAAGAAGGTATTTATATGTAGATTTAAAAGTTGGGCCCCACTGTTGCCATTTTGTGTATTTTTCAATGGAAAAGTTCTTTCAAATCCTACTGTTCTGACTCAGACAGAGACAAAAAAAAGCCCAGCACCCCCAGCCTGATCCACCGCAGCACAGTACTGGAGCAGCTTTGGAAGAACATTTACTGGTCCACGTGCAAGTTTCGCTGTGTGACTTCAATGACAATATGTCAGGCACGTCGTCTGCTCTGTCACCACAGAGCAGGGCCAGAGAGCAGCCCAGCTCGTGGCAACCACCCCGGCCCATCCCTGAGCCCTGTGAGGCTCTACCCATCTGCATATGGTCGTGAATCGGCGCCTTTTTTCCCCCCGCTGCCACAGCAAAAGCGATGCTCTCAGCTAGCCAGATGCTGCACGTCGGGCTGGCTGCCCTCCAGCCCCTGCTGTAACAGTGCAGGGCAGGATGCCATGCAGCGGGGATGCCCACGGAGGGGCTTTATGGAACAGACACATGGCCTGTGGGACAGATGCTTTGGCAAGGATTGCTTGAACAAATCTGGGGTGGGCACAACACGACAGCCTGGGAGGGCGTTGAGCAGCACAAAGGCGAACGGCTGCTTTCTACCCGTCCTGTGGGCACTCGCTCCTTGGGAAAATGCACTTAGCAGCATCGACCAAACAGTCATGTTAACTGCCGTTGGCAAAACCCTTGGAAAGTGCATGTCTACTCTCAGGTTCTCCATTAAAGTCAGCAAACAGCAGTTGGTTGATTCCCAGCCAGAAAAGAAAACAAAGGTAAATAAGGTGTAGCCCTGGACAATGGTCCCTGATCTCTCATGAGTTTATACCATCCACCTGCAGCAACTGTATATTTTGCTCTGCCACTGTTCCCACTCATGCAGTCTGGTTGTAGGGCCTTGGATTTTTTTCTCTGTAGACACGTAGCTAAAAAAACAAATTAAAAATCAGTGTAACATCTCAAGCCAGAGAAATCTTTTAACAAAATTCTTGTTAAACATGAAATTCTTGTTAAATGCTCATGACCCTGAGGTTTGGGCAAGAAGACGCTCTCCTGACTGCCAATAGTATCACTGGCAAGGTTCCTTTCCTTCACCCTGGGCAGTCCCCAGGATGTTTAGCTCTGGCTGCAAGCGAAGCCCCAGTATGACCTGCTGTCTTCACAAAAAGGACAGCAAATAACTCATAGTTTACACTGACTTGTGCTGCTGTCCATTTAGCAGAGGCATCTTTATTGAAGGGGAACAGTGTAATTGTTGCATTCATGCCATTTAACAATAGTTTTTTCAGGGTAAGAAGATGAAGGCGAGGAAGAAAAGAAGGGTTTCTGTGAAGATCTTCCCAACATTTTTTCTCGTTCTGGGCTATAACATTAACTCTCCTCCTAAACTAAGCAAAATATTATTATTCCCCCACCCCTCTCCAAGATAAATCAATTAATTTTCTGGGGGAACCTCTTTGTACAACAGGCTTGCATGTACAACTGCAAACATGCTATAAAGTACAAATCATTTTTGCTTTGGCTTAGCGGACAATCTCTGAAGGTGACATCTCACTGACAAAGTTGAGATCAGGAATAATCCAGCAGTCCCATCTCCGCTCCCACATCAAAGTCAGTTCCACCTCCTGTAGATTTAGCAGTGAAGTCAGGGTAACATATTGCTTACCTCCATATAACCCAAAATACATTCCCAGACACAGAAAAGTCAGGACAGGGTGGAGGGAAGGGAGGTTCCCAAAACAAAGGATGTTGCAAGTGTGGCTTGAGGATTTTCTTGCCAAAACAAAGTGAGATACATCTGTTTGGGTCCTTCTTCTTTACAACAGTAGTTGTGTTAGTACGATGGTTACTCACGGGTCTACAAGCTCTCCCCAGGTGGGGAGGGTTAAGGTTATAACAGTGCAGGAAATCCCCATGCGCACACACACAGACGCACACACTGGTGTTTTGCAGTACCTCTATGTACGAAGAACTGAATCCTCCAGGATGGTGAGAGGGAATTTAAGAACATGGGTCCTGTAAGGGATACCCCTAAAATAAGGCATAGCTCATTGTTGGTGATAAGAGGTTTCAGAGGCTCTCAGGATTGCTTTCCAACCTGCCATTTCACTGGAAAGGGATATATCAGGAGATGCAGCTTAGCTCACTGAAACTTTGTTCACATGCAAGATAATTTCTGAATGGACAAGAGAGCCATGGCAAACATCTTATGCCTATTTAATACTCCCTGAAGAGCTTTGATGGGAAGCATCTTCAGTAATATTGTTCTAGTTGTTGGAGTCCTGTATTTCCCCAAACATACTTCTCAGAAACATACCATAAAGTCTGAGGTGACGGTTTGTGGGAATATCCCAGCAGTTCTGTGTAAAGTGGTATTTAAAAGCCCTGCATGCTCATGTTCCCTCTTGATGCCAGCTCATTTAACTGTCACTGGCTTTCACCCACAGCTGAATTTTGCAGACCATCTCCATATTGCATCACTTGCCATTTTCTTCTTCCCACTATGACTTCTTCAAACCTGTGAACCCTTCCCTGTATAGCTCTGACCCTTGTAATTTGCAGGGGAGGAGATACAACAGCTTTCTCACACCTGTGCTGTGCAGTACCTAGTTCTTTGCACCTGACTGATAACTGCATCCACTATAGAGATTTCACAGGATAAAGTCTGCTTGGAGTCTTTTTTTAAAGGCTCCTTATATGAGACACTTGTCCCCATAAACAGCTTTCTACTCTAAGGGCTTTTGGGGGTGCAGGACGGGTAGTTCTATGAAAGCTGAGCTTGTAGTTTGATATAAACAACAATGTGGTAAAACCTCAGGTTGTAAAAAAAAACTTAAAACTCCACACCTTGGATTTTGAAGTTCTGTTAAAAGCTTTCGTGTAACTGAAGCTATAGCTGTTGGGGTTTTTTCCCAGCAATAAAGCAGCACACGATTTAGACTGTTTAAAAATCCTTCATGTTCATTGGCCTGTAGTTTTTAAATGCTTGGCCGTAAACACAACTAGTTTTAGGGGCTCAGGAGCTTTGCCATCCTGTTCTTTCATTGGTGTCCCACAGACAGGCATATTTGGGTACAGCATCTATCCCTGTTATCACGTGCATTATACATTATGCATGTATCATTACAGGTGATCAGCTCTTCCACGTACACCAAATCAACTTGTCACTGTCCAGAACAAACACTTCATTTCTTTTAATATGTATTCTTGCTGGTCTCTGCAACACACAGGCATGCTGCTCTCACAGCCACACTGCTGCTGATGATGATGCCTGCACTAGGTAGAGGATTTGGGCAGGGCTTACTAGTGGAGATACTAGTGATTTTGCCATCCAGGCGTATTACAAATAACTGAAAAAGTGTAAAAATAACTTCAGGTTTGGATATGAATATTATTCAGGAGAAACAGTTTTGCGAAATCAAGTTTCCTAGGAATACTTTGACCTTCCTCCGGAGTGGAAACAAGAGTAAGCTGTGTTGGGATCTACAACAGAGACACCCTCATCTTGACACCACTCAAGCACTGGGCCAACAGAGATCTCAATGTTCGAGAAGTGCAAATCTCTGCACCGGGGTGGAATAACCCCAGGCATCAGTGCCAGCTGGGACTGACCAGCTGAGCAGGTGACCTGCTGAAAAGGGCCTAGGAGTTACAGTGGAAACCAAGTGAAATTTAAACCAATAATTGTTGGTTTAAATTCACTTACATTGTGAATTGGGGAAATGGCATAATGGGCTATGTTAGGAGAAGCATGGCCAGCAGACCAAGGGAAGTTGTTGCTCCTGTTTGGCAGGGAGTAACACTGCACTGGAGCGCTGTGACTTGAACCTTCCCAGTTCAAGAAAAGGGATGCCAAGAAGCTGGAGAGGATCCAGCAGAGAGCTACCAAGACGGTGAGAAACCTAGAGCACAGAAGTTGTAAGAAGAGGTTGAAGGACATGGGCTTGTTTGGCCTGATGAAGACAAGGCAAAGCGGGGCTGTAAAGCAACCTACAAGTACTTGAAAATGAGCCCCAGAGATGACAGGACCAAACTTGTCACAGTAGTGGTAGGTGGTCAAGCAAGGGGCAACAGGGCAACAGCATCATGCTGAGGTTTGGGAGATTCAGGTTGGGCATTAGGAAAAAATTTCTTACCAGGACAGTGATGCCATGCTAGAAATGGCTACCCAGAGAGGTCAGAGATGCTCCATCTTTAACACTTTTGAAGACTTGGCTAGAAAAAACAGCATGGTAACTCGGTATTTCCGATTCTGTGCACGGTACAAATGGTGACATCTCCAGTGCAACCAAGACAGTTGCTGACAGCAGATGATATTTCAATGGTGCTTCTGTGTTTGCTCCCCTTTAGTACTATATAACTTCTACAGGATTTAAAAGCTTCTTGGCATAAAGTGAAAGGATAACAAACCAGTTTAGGTTCATGGGGATAGAAAGATAAATTCTTCGAACTAACTTTAGCTGAAGACTAGGAAATATTTTTCAGTTGAAGGCAATCTCATCCACTAGTTGGGGATTCAAACGCCATGTGGTCCTGCCTAGCTACAAGCAGCAGACCAGAGCTTCTTGTTTCAACGAACATTAGCATTAACTTGGTTTGGCCAATGACACTAGAACAAGATGTTTTGACTTTCTAGTAGCATAAAGAAAATCCCTTTCTTATTCCCTAGCACAAAGCTTAGCTTCACAGCAAAGCAGATAGTTTTTCACAGTTTTTGAATGCTTCTGTACTTCGGTGTTGTTGTTCTAATCAAGCCAACAGTTCTGCTTCCATGAAATTTCATAAAACACTTACCTGAAAGGAAAAATGCATGTTGAGAGAAAAAAACACCACTAACTTACAGACTTTCCTGAAGCGGGTCTTAAAATCATCATTACAAAAGAGCTTCCCCATATCTATTTTCAGAATCTACTGCACTTTTGCTTGAGCTTTGATTTTTCACAACGCTGACAGCTTCCTTTGCCATACTTTTATCCTTTTGTCCTCTCCTTTCAGTATAACTCTCACATTACAGCTGTAATAGTCACCATCAGTCAGACCAGGCCAGCTTTGGAAATTCCTTTAATCAGCTCACTAATCAGGAGCTTTTATGTGAGCCCCACATCAAGAAGCAGTCCGGTCTCTTAAAGGACTTTTGAGTCTTGCCTAGCTGATGAATATGCAACACAGTCAGTTGTGAAAAAGGTCTCAGATAAGGAGGAAACCTAACCTTGTTTGTTAGCTGTTTTCACCAGCTATAATCAATAGATGGCTTCCAGATGGATTCAAATCTTAGGCCCTCAGTGCAAATGTTTGCATAATGTGGCACTTGTTTTTCTCATTACAGTTACCATGTTAATGTCAATTACCATGTTCAGTAGGTAAAAATATTAGAGGTTATCATTAACTAAAGCACTAGGACTTGGATGTATAGATTCATTTTGTATGATGGGCCTTCATTTTTTCTTTTTTTTTTTTTAAAGATAGTAGAGATTAAAATCAGGGAGGAAAGGGGAGAAGGATAATAATGTACTGTAGAAGTCTTCTTCGTTTGACATTTTGGAGCTTCTTTTGTAATTAATATGATAACTGAGAGATCAGTTTTCTTCTGCTTCTTTTTTTTCCAACAGCTGAGTTAGAGATGCTAGCTCACCTGGGAACCTAGGCATAAACAAGCAATGGGTTAAAGAAGTGCCCATGGAGATTGAGCCTATATTTTTAAATGTATTGAGAAACCTAGTTCCTACTTAGGTAAGGGGAATGGGAAAAGACCTGGGCCTGTGGGTGACAGTTAATAAATGGGTAAAGTTTGTACTGTATCTGTCACTTGGTAAATGCTGAACAAAGTGAAGGGAAGGAACAGATATCACAGCTCAGGAGGGAACAGCCCAGTTTTAAGAAATCGTATGAAAGAACTTCATACTGAAATAATTTACTTGTTATGCCTCCAAAGCAGAATACCACAATAATCTGCTATTCTAACAGCAGTAATGAAGTTAGAGGTAGTTTGTTCACAAGATAAATCCCATGTTTCTCTCTTAGTTGGTGTAAAATTTAAGGAATATCTGCTAAAAGCCCCATGTCTCAGAAATTCTGCTGTATTGACCAGCCTCAGTTATAGTTCTGTGAAAATATGTTAAGTAGTTAGCAGTAATTACTAATAGAGGAGTTTTAGTTTTCTCCTTACAAAACTGAGAAGCCTAGTTGCCATCATCAGTCACGTATAAAAATGGGGATTTTTATTCCTAAAGCATGTAGGCACTTTAAGAAAAAATCATATAATGCCACTTGGGGACAGAACTACCCTTTAGTACTGCATATCTAAGCCTCTGCATACACAAAAGTGCAGAGGAAATAACAACCTCAACGCTATGCTCAAATCTCATTCTCCGTATAGATGTTACGGTTCAGAATGTACTGCAGGAAAAGACCAACAAGTTTTACCTGTCCTTGAAGAGTTTACTGGATTCCTGCACCCAAAGGTAATCTATTCATTGTTGCTCACCTGTCAGATCAATGAAAGGCTCTTGGCATCAGTAAAATCTGTTATGAACTTGGTGCCCTTCAAAACAACCAGTCTTCCCTGGCATCGTCTAGAAGAGCAGTGGGTGAATTAACTTCACCTTTGCCATCTCAAAAACCATAGGGTCATAGCTCCATTCTACCCTAAAATATCCACCTCCGGTTACTCTCCAGTGACGACAATCCATGCTACTTCCTCAGCAAAGTACTGATGTGGTAGTTTGTTGTTTAATACTTCAAAAAAGCTCATTAAAAGGGCTATAGTTGCACCAAGTGGAATTTTTTCAGTGTCTACTAGGAGCCCACATGCGTGTGAAATGAATGTACAGGGCTGTATGCCACATAAAAAAAAAAAAGTTCAAAGATACTACCGAAACTGTTCTTTAGGGCAATGGGAATATCCATAGCAACTCAGTGTTGCAGAACAGTGTAACAGTTTAGAAACAAAACAATCACCATTCCTGGCAATACTCACTTATCTCTCTGGAGCTGGAGGCAGTAATAGCAATATCAATCAAATCTTTTCATCAAAAAGTGCACAGTTATGTGACCATATACTAACTTGAAAATCTGCTGCTTTTTTCTTTTTTTAATAGTTCTCTCTGGTTTCAGTAGATATATCTCTTTGGAAGGGAGCTGCTCCTTACTGGTGTCGTGTAGCAGCAGTGGACGCTGTGGAACCCTCATGAGCATAAAGAACATGTGGATGCGAGGCCGTACATCACCTTCCCATCCTTGCTGAAAGAAATAAGAAAGGGAAGGTCTGCATAACTTACGGTTATAGAAAGGGCAGGCATTAGCTAAGAGAAATGTGTTGGTTTAGTATTTTTTTCATAATATATGGTTTGTTCTTACTATTAAAAAAATAAATCATAGTTTTTCCAAATGTGGAAAATCCATACTACAGCTCAACATGCCTGAACTCAGCTGTATGAACCAACTTGATGCAGACAGTCCTGCAGCCCAGACTCAACCTCAGACTAAGATTAGGGAAATTACACAATTTCATCTCAGCCATGTGACCAAAGACCTGGAGAAATTTTTCAAGAGCTCAGGAAGGCCAGATGTGGCAGATGCACAATATACTAGTCCAGCTTATTTTTTGGAAACATTGATTATATATATATTGACATGAATTGAAAGTACCTGCTTCAGATAAAGTGCTTTCTTTTGCTCTTTCCTGATAAATTATTTTTTATAGCTATTAAACAAACTTGATATCAAAGAGCACCTATGCTCCAAGCAGCACTACCTGCGTTTGTGAGCGTTCGGACTGCTATAAGCACAGCGGGTTCAGGAGTTGGTTGGGTGTTACTCCATCTTCAAGGTCAAATAACTATCAGCTACTTTTTTTTTTTTGAGATTTATTACCTCTGACAGACAAATGTAGATTAAATATATTCAGCAACTCCCACACATATTTATTGTAGGAGCTTCCTCATGCAATATGCTAGCTCAAGGGCACCCTTTTGCCAAGAGAGCTTTCACCTAGGCTGTTTCTAGAAAGGTGTGAAATCTATTCAGGCACACTGAATTCCAATGTCTCTGTATATATACATGTGTGTGTTTGTGTGTGTCTATACAAATTTATGTACGTTGGTTATAAAAAGAATGTCCTCAGGACTGGGGGGAAAAGTCAAGCATTGGAAGTTAGGAAGGACCAGCAGTAAAATCACATTTTTAAGTCTGTCCTCTCATGTTTCCAGTGTATGCTCTGCATTGGAACAGAGAGGAAGAGTTTAATCTTGAAATTAGATCACAGTCTTAATAACGGTCTAATGTCTATGTCCACAAGAATTCACAGTACTTTATAAGTAACTCAGCCTGGGTTGGCAATAACAATTTTTGACCCTGCCTTACTGCTCATGAACACTTCATCTGGTTGAAATGCTTAGATGCCAGCTGCATATCAGTAGCAGACTATAGTTCTAAAAATTAGTGTGCTTTCTTTTTCTCAGCAATATCAAAAACCACACAGGATAATTACGGCAGTTCTGCAACTCAGGCAGAACGCTGAATGTGCCTGAGCCATTCTCTCACTTGAAAGTGACATACCAATTACAAGTTTCGTTTGGCTAGAGGCTTTAATTTATTACATTTCAACATTACGCTGAAGCTGTAACTTCATTTCACACTGCATAGGCCCATCCCATGCCAAGAGAGGGCCAGATGCACAGGTAAATGCTGAAGAGAACTTACTTTGGCAACCCATCCCCACAATCCTGGAAGGAGGCGTTTAGGTGCCAAGTTTAGGTATAAGCTTCTGCTACATTTTGACTGTTGCCATTAAAACATGTCTGCAGTGCATTTACAACCACAAAGTGAAGTCCCATGCCAAAAGTTAACTGTAGAAAAGTGAGAACATGGCATATTTACAACATTACTTTTAAATGCACCCTACATAGACAAGACCAGCAGTGACTCATCTACCTACCACCTCTGCAAATTCACCTGGCAGCTAAAAAAATAGAAATATAGAAAAACAACAAGACCCTGTTTCTAACTCACATTGCAAAGGAGAATTAGAAGGGTAAACAGCTCAGGTAAACTAGAACAGCTGGTTTTTCTAGCCCAGTTTGGGCAAGAAACCCCTTGTTAGAAACAAACCCTTTGTATTTCAGAATACACTTCTCATAATGTTAACAATAATCATACATGAAAGCATAGCCTTCCAAAACGTATTTCTGCCAGAATCAGAAAAAAGCGTACAAGTAAATGAATTCTTTTAACATGTGAAATGTTGAAGAAGCTACTGCTCATCTAGGCCAGGTTTGAACATTTCCAGAGGGAAAAAAATTTGTGTTGGCTGCACTGGAGATGTGTCAGCATGTCAGAGTGTGTTGTCTGGCTCTCCAGACAGCTAACAACAGTTTTCCCACAAGGCGTGCCTGTGTACGTGTGTGCACACACACGTGCACACGTGTGCGTGTGTGTGTGTTTGGTGGGGAGATTGCCTAAAAGCAACACTGTCTTTGTAGGCAGCCTCAGTACAGAAATCAGCACCCGGGGCTGTCACTGAAATATCAGTGTGGCATTTCACTCCCTGCAAGGGTGAGAACCCACCGGTACTGCCACCGTGCTACTCTCCCCTGGGAACACACAGCCAGGCAGGTCTGCCTGCCAGGGAGGACAGGATCCAACTGTTTTTTTAAGAACTGTCTGGAGATCCTGACTGCAAACTGCTCCAAATTCATGTTCAGACCATTTAAGGCTTTGTGCAAATGTAGCTCCTTTAATGACAATACTAAAAACATCTTCTAAGCATTCAAGAAAACTACATTTCTAGCTTGGCCAGAATGGAAGAAGACAGCTTAATTAAAATGACCAGATTTTCAAACAGAGTATAACATTTTGTATTTCAGCTCTATAGTTTTATAGCTCTGCAGAAATTATTTTGCAGAAGCTGAGATCTGCTCAGATTTCTTCTTAGGACAATATGTTTCCTTTCACAGGGGATGCTCCCCTTGGTGTTTACGCTAATAAAATCAATCCTCATACTTTTATTTCACCCGTGCTGTATATTCTTTTCCAATTCTGAACTAAAGAGGCAAATTAAGAAAATTGTTCCAGCGATGCCTGTAGCATATCCAGCTATGTAGCCATCTAAGAAGTTTGAACTGTATTAATTTCAGTGTCCTAACTGGCTTCTTGTTAGTCTCAGTACAGTATGAGAATTGGGCAAGTGAAATGCCTAAGCTCCTTTTCAACTTTTCACGTAGATCAGGCAGTGCTCTAAGAGGACCCTTGAGCTACACACAAAATCTTGCTAAGATAAAGGAGACAGATGAAACAAGACAGATTGGGTGAAAAAGAAGTTAATCACTAATCTGATAAAATATATATTGCAGTTGTTAGGGTCTAGTAAAACGGATACTAGAATACTTAAACTGAAATAATGTCTGGAGATAACCAATTATCTCCAGCACAAATTGAAAGGTTCAAAAGGACCACAGGATGGTAAGCATAATGCTTATCGTTAGGGTAAAAGGCAGGCCAGGAATTTATAGACCAGTCACAGCAACCTAATCTCTGGTATGATATATGAAGCTCCATTTCAACAATAAATAAGGGCAGAGACTGAGAGTGCCTAATAAACTGCCTGCTAAGGATTTACTAGGTGATCTCACAACGGCTTCTGTCACCCAAATTTGAAAAATGCTTCTCCCATTGAAATTAAGCTGGAGCAACGGTAAGCGAGAAGACTCCCTGATTTGCCATCACCACTGTATCTTCACACAAGCTCAACAAGAGAAGACTGACATCAAGCAAAAAGATGTCCTATGATTTAAGGTGAGATTTAATTGACTTTGAATTGAACTGAAAGAGAAAAAACAAATGGATGAAACCAAAGAGAGATTGCCTCAAGGTATTATGAACCATCGGTTAATTGTTCTTTGACTCTCTTTGTGAAGAACGCCTCTCCAGTCTGATCCAGTTGCTGACTAGTTTTCAACTAGTTGTAAATTGCAAGTATTTGCAATGCTTCCTTAGGGAGGTTATTCAGCAGTTTTATGGAGCACTTAGAAGCCCTAAGCTCGCATTGAAGGATGTTTACCGTGGACAGCAAAGTAAAGACAGGGAGCCACAACAGCATCATACAGGACAGGGAAATCCTGTGTTTCGATCTGGATGTCATTGCTGGCTCAGTGTGTGGGTTTGCAATAGTTTAAACCAACTTAAACAGTTGCTGTTTCCTCCCTCATGACTATATTTCCCCTTTGCCTTCTCTTGCATCAATTCTGGCATTTATTCAACACCTCCTTCTCTGTTTTTCACTTTCTTTCTGTGGCTCCTTTGAGCTTGTGTAGCTCTCCAGACAGCTTGCCTGGGTGCCAGACGTGTGGCATTAGGCCAGGGAAGGCAGGCATGCATGGCCAGGGGCAGGCTGCGGCTCTGCCTGCAGACACGCCAGTACAGTTCAATCTGGAATGTCACCAACCTTGGCTATGGCTCTGACATGCATGACCTGACGGGCACCTTACTAATCAGAGGAGGAAAACTCTTGCTGCAGTCCTCAGGAGAAATCAAGACCACAATGACAGTAACTGGGTCTCTTAGCTATCCTCTTTCTTGCTATTATTTCATATGTGCCTTTCAGTGAGGTCCCCGAGTCCCATCCCAGGTCTCCAGCCAGATTCATTGCTGGCCAGTTTGTGGTGCCACACCTGCCGGTTAGGGCTTTCAAGGAACAACAGAGTGAGCCAGGTCCCATGAAACACAGTGTTAGCTGATCAGAAGACAAGCACTCCAGGAAAAGAATATTTCAATGTTTGCATGCATGCCTGTAATACCACGCCATCATGCTCCATTCATGTGGTGAGCCAGGAAAGTGGGTCATAACCTTATATGTTAGAGTCTGGAAAGAGCTTCTCCCTTCCTCTTTCCTTCAGAGGACAAGAGGAGTCATCCTTTTCAAGTTTCCTCTGGCTTGAAGCTATTTGACTCAGGTCCCAGACCTGTACTTCCACCCTAGGGAGATGAGAAAAACCAGAAACCTTGTTGCTTGCATTGTTTCATGATCATGGATGATGTTAATTGCCTTAAAAGTAATTAATTTCAGGAAGCATTCTCTTAGATCGCCCACTGAGTCAGGAACACAACCACTAAACAAGTCATAAAGATACATATCATAGCCCATTATTTCATTAATCTTGAAAGAGCTGCAGTAGCATGTATTATGCGCAACCCACAAACAGAAGGTGTTTGAATATTACCTGGTAACTGAAAGCCTTGGTTCTGAGCCGCTAGCCAAAGCAAGCTCCTCCTTTGGGATTAGCTGAGGACTTGCACGGTGGAAAGTTGCAGCGTCAGACCTCCAAGAGGATACAGCATCTCAGCCACAGGTGGGCCATGCACTGGTAGTCCCTAGTCAGAGCAGTCATCCCACAAGAGCCAACAGGATTTAGGGAAGGAGCTAATTGACTATTTTGAGGCTTGAGCAAAGTGGAGGTGCCCAAGTCAAAAGCTGACCTTGTCAGGGAGGGACCTCGTTAGCTACTGCCAGGACTCACTAGGATAATTTCTGTGGAGAAACAGGGACCAACATTTGGATCTTTATTAAAAGAAAGGGTTGTATAACAGGCTGTGTGTTTTCCCTTCACCTATACCTGCCGGTGAGGAGAAAAGCTAGAATTCTGGTGCCCAAAGTACCACTATCTAATGCTACCACGCTTGCCTGGTGTCCCCTCAAGTCTTCTTGAACAAGCCTTAGAGGAAGAAAACAGAAAAAGCACCCAAGGGGAGCCTGGCTCAGCTGTGCAGGTTTCAGCCATTGCAGATGTGGGATGGGAATGGGGGGGTGCAGGTCTCCAAGTGCCACTGCTCAGGAAGGCGCTCTCCTTGCTCCACAGGCTCCTGAGCACAGAGGAGTTAAAAGCTCGGGGTGGGGTCATACTTACACATTAGCTCTGTGCCATATGCACCAGGAATTACCTAATACAGCTTCACTCCCCTGAGTCCTTTGTCTATAGCTGGGATTTAGCACTGCTAAGCACAGTGTATCTACACTTGGTGAGCGATATCTGATTATTCGTAGGAATAAAAGGCTGTTGGAGCTATTTCATTTACAGCTGGCCACACCCATCCTCAGTTTCTGTTTAAATGGGATTACTCTGATTTTTCACATGTTTTTCACGGAAGGTCTCTCCTGTGCTTTACTGCAGCCACATCTTACATATGAGAAATCAATGCATCCCTGTGAATTCACAGCTGTAAACTAAATCCCCCACCACAGAAGGAGAGCATTGCCTCCTCCCGCCAGCCCCAGCCCATGCCCGGCACAGCCCTTCATTGCTGCTGGGACCAACCCACTGGCTTTGCTCGAAGCCAGCCCAGCGGAGCAGCGAGGAGAAGGCGTTGGCCTCCGCCTGAGAAGTGCCACCGGGGAGTGTGCGGTGACTCACCTGGCACTGTCTCTGCTGCCACACCTGGCAGGCTGAGGGCTTATCAGGAGGGGCAATAATTTTTAGTAGAGTCATTGATGAAAGGATCCAGCCTCGCCGCTGCGACCTTGCATCTGTTGCCATCTTATCTATCATGGTGACAACAACAGCATGGCTGCTGCAAAGCCGGGTGCACGGACTGAGAGTGCAGGAGAGGAAAGAGGACCACACCAAAGCCTCCTGCTCTGCTGTGCCCTGTCTCCCCAGGAGTCACGTTGCAGAGGAGGCACAGCTCCAAGGGCTGCTCTGCTCTCCTGAGACACAGGATCGCCCACAAACTGACACTGCACATGACAGGCACTCAAGGGAGGGGGACACCAAAGGCACCCCCAGCCAGCCTCGCAAGGCTGGGCTGCAGCACCCCCTCCCCAGCACGCCAGATGGAGGCAGAAGAGTGGTGCACCTCTGCTCTGCTCTGCTCCTATCCGCTGGTTTTAGCACAAGCAGTTCTGTACCCTTGACTCCACTCAACCCTGCATAATTTTCCCTACTTGCTGGGAATGCACTCCCACACTGCCACTGCAGAGCAGATCCCAAATAATATTAACCCATTTGCCCTGGAAGGGAAAGCGTGGTGATTTCTCTTATAAACCAAATCTCAATAGCGTCAGGTAAGAAACCAGTATTTCAGAAATCCTGATGAAGGTTTCAATTAAGATTTACAAGAAAAGAAAAACCATCTCATTTTGGGGCAACAAAAAATGTTATACTTTGGACTGAACAAAATATTTTCCTACTTCTAGCTTTTTCTTTTTTTGTATTACCAAAAGCAAAGGGAAGTGGAGGACACAAAAAAATAAAAAGGACCAGAGGTGCACAAAAGTCTCCAGTGACCTCAGAGGTAACACACCCCAGGGATGAGAGAGCTGCAGTTAAACCTCTGCAGCTCATGTACCCTAGAAGCCCACAGAGCGCATACCAGGGTGTCCCTCCACGATGCAGCATGACAGGACCAGCCAATCTCTCTTCCACAGATGGTGCTATCAATATTTAGGCTCAAGGTAACAACACAAGATAAAACAGGACTAAATGCTTCCAGAGCGTTGGCAGGAGGGACTGGGCAGTCTAGGTCCTGTTCCAGTGAGCCTTTCTTGAGAAGGTGCAACATAACACTGCCAAGAGTAATTTGCCAGGGCCAATTAATCAGAATTCCTGTGCTGCTGAATAGCAAATTTCCAGAGGTAACAGCTTGCTTCTCATGAAATCCTTTGGTTAACAAAGTACCGCTAACCCTGCCCTTCCTTGAACGAGTCCTAGTTTCTTCAGTAGGGTGGACTCGTGTGCTTTCCTCATCGCCAACGTAGTCATCACTCTTCCAGGAATTTTGCAAGAAGACATGTAGCCACATAAGGCAGTTTTAGTGAATATGAGCTGGACCCAAGAGCGTTTTGACATCAAGGTTAGTAGCCTTGACATAACAGAATCAAACTATTAAAGGCACTTAGGGTGTGGATGTAATCTGAAATATATTGAGGAAATAAAACCTGACAGGCTACTACATAACAAAGTAAGAGTATTGTTTTGGGATCTCATAGGGCCTCTGATTCTGATAAGAAGGAGTCCAAGAAAAACAAGACGAATTATTGCAATAAAATCAATGTTTACCGATCAAAAGTTAAGAACTGCCATTAGTCTGCCATTAGTCTTAACTTAAAAAGCTAAGTCTGCCATTTCGTGTGCAAGTACCCCTATTCCAACTGTGAAAACTATCATTAAAAAAATAGAAAAAGGAAAAAATGCATTCAGCCTAATGGGGTAAATGCATTTGTAACAAAATACTCTTATTCCTTTTTGTTATACAACACCTTTGATAGGTGAAACTCCTCTGTGACAGTTTGACAGTCTTTTCAGATGGTATTGAGCACTTGAGACTTTGTGGGGAATGAGAAAAAATTGTTGGGGCCAGAGCTGCTGCTGTTGGAACATGCTCCTGTTTTCTACAAAACAAGCACGTACAAATGAGGAGAGGCAGGAATTAAGCCAGGAAAAGACACTTTTGACCCTGGCACCATATTCAACTTGCAATATTACTGCTGAGGAAGTAAAAGCAGTTTATCTACAAACTCCCTTCCACATACCAGCAACTAGGCTTTTAAAGGCATGATTTTAGTGCCTTGTAGCAGTTCTGTAAGAGTCACTTTGGCCAGGGACACCAATACAGGGTAAAAAAGGCAGAGTGGCATAGGAGAGATCAGAAAATAAAAGCAGGATGATGAGGAGCATTACGGGACCAGGAAGATAGCAATTCGAGGTTCATATACCATAGGTGAGTTAGCTGCAGTCAATGGGCCTCTTTGCTGGAGGGTGCCTTTTAGCTCAAGTGAAGACAACCTGGCTGTGTTGCAGGAGCCTGAGGACCCAGGAGAAGACACTGGTCTGGCAGCCCTGAACTCCTCAGTGACTCCTCAGATGAACAGTAGCTTATGGCCGCACACAGCCTATGGAGGTGCTCCAGCCACAGCACTTCAGTGGTATGAACCTTATAGACATCTTCTCTTTCTTTTGCTTTCTTCTGTTGTTTTTTGGGGAGTGTGGTTTTGTTTTGGTTTGGTTCTGGTTTTTTTAGTTTTCTCTTATGCCAGGTGCCTGGAAAACACCTTGACATTGTCATTTTGAATTCAGCAGACCAGTTCAAGCCTGTTGTTGCCTCCATTTTTCATGTATTTTTGTGAATGACTGTACGTGAACAGTCTGAGCTGGACTTCATTATATTTTCCAAGATAGACTCAGGCTGCCGGTACCAAGCCAGTGCCAAACGTCTTAGAAGGCAAGAAACTGGTTTCTGAAAATTTCTGATGAACTCTAGAATCATAGCAACTGTTTAGGGCAAGACTCCTTTCCCCAGGACTTCTTGTTGAGTGAGGGGATAACAAATGAATGGCCCAGGCCACCTTTCCTTTCAGTTACACAGAATTTGGGGATATTTTGCTTAATATGGGGTAGGTAAACTTTGATTCTGAGGAGAGTAAAATGCCAGTCAAAGGAAAGAAGTAACTACAGTCAGCATGACTTGGGCAGAAGGCCCCTTAGCCAGGCAGACCATGGCTGGGTACCCCACGTCAAGTTTATAGAGGAGGATTCCCATTTCCCATGGGGGACAGCTTGGGGGAGGAGGGAGAGAAGAGGATGGAGGCCGGGGAGGTGGGCTTTCCTCTTTCCCAAGCTGAGGCAAGTTCGCTTGGGCTCAAACCGTGGAAAGGGGTAGGCAAACAGAGAGTTACTGGCAAGGACATCACTACCCAGCACAGGTGCTGCAGTGTCTTCTGCTGGATAGAGACAAAAGATAAATAAATCACATTTCAGATGCCAGGAATGCTGTAAAAAAAAATCCAAGCAGGAAACAATGGAAGGCTACTGGGCAGCTGCATTATTAGCGCTTCACAATTGTGAGAGGAGAGCTTGAGGCTGGGCCCTTCACCAGCATACCTGAGGGGAATGCATTTATTGTGCTTAAAGAATATTACTCATGGAAGTCACCCGGACAGATGACCTCGGAAGAAGTGAAGTGATAAAATGCAAACCTCACGTTCCATTAAGAAATCTGCCTCTGCAGTTGTTTTATCTGTGCCTCAGACTGAACTGCATTTCTGTATTTATGCCAAGTAGCTTTTCCTATATCATATATCTTTGGGTTTAGCCAGACAAAGGGGAAGTAATAAATTTGAGCATATAGAACAAGGGAATAAAATTCAGAAGTTTTACATTGTTGTCCCATCAGCCTGAGAAAACATATGAGATCTTGGCTCAGGCAACGATCAAGAAACACATAGAGCAGCATTAATTCCTCTCAAGTGCTTTCTTGAGAAACAGCTTCTCTTATCTTAGCCCCAAAGTTACCTCTGTTCCTTGCAAATTTCTGCCTTAATCCCAGCAGAGGGGTGGCTATGCTCTCAGTAGTGAAAAATTATTTGCAGAGATAACAAACCTATTGTAACTGAAATGATGGATGGAACTGCTAACCTCAAAGGGAGGAAACTCACAGAACTTAAAATTTCCCATTTTAATCATTTTTGTGCATCACTCATTCCAACAATTCATCCCACATTAGCACCGAGAGTGGGGTCACAACGGGTTCAAGGCATGCTCGCCCCAATACCTGAACAAGGTTTTTTGTGCTGTAAAATCTGTTTCCTTTCTGGATTACAGGAGGAAATACAATCTGCACAACCAATGTTTCTAAAACTGATGGGAGATTAAGACTGTTTTTATATGCAGCCCATCAACAGATTTATCTAGATTTGAAATATTTAATTGAAAAGTGTTCTCTTGGTTAGCTTTTTCCGCTAAGGGCTAGCCCCTGCCTCTTCCGGTTGAACCATCTGGGTTATAACATCCTGCAAGGAAGTCTGCGTGTTGGAAACACAGCAGACTTGTGCCAGACAGGCACAAGCAGGTGTTGAGTGAGAGTCACAGATGTGATCTGCGTCACGTGAGTGTTACTATCGCTGTGCCAGAGCAAACTTGATAGAAGCTGGTGTACTGCCCTGGCAATATCAAACAAGAGAGAGATTGCTGCTGGGCCCGACGCCCAGCACACTTCAGCTTCTCATGGCCTAGCACAGGTAGTTCAAAAGCCCAAAAAGAGCAGGATGAGGCCCTTTACAATTCTGTATGCACATACAACCTGTCCTGAAAAACCTCTCCACAAAAAATGAGCAAGCCCTTCTCAGCCAGGGGCGACCCATTGGCTCTGTCTGTTTACCTCAATAGGAAATTTTTCCCGAAGTTGGTCTCCATTTGTTGCAAGGAACTGGCTTGCAGGTGAGGGCTTCCAGTATTGATTCTGCCATCCTATTAAAATGACATTCCTACACAGCCTATCCAAAGATATCTATCGTTTTAATACAGAAAAGCTACAGTTCCAATTTTTACTCTTCTATGGTTTGTGTGAAACAAAGCACACAGTAAAATGACTGTGGTTTGTATGGGGCACTGTACACGTTTGAAAGCAGACTTTATCTTCAATATTTAAAATTGATAAATATTTAATTTGCCATTTTTGCTGTACTTGAGAAACAGTAATGGAACCCCCCTAGGGCTAATTTAATACAGTTTTGTGAACAAAGCATCTGCTTCACATCTCCAAGCAAATGAGTTTAAAGTCTTTTACAGAGTGGATTGCATTAACCTTTCAAATTATTTTTCTCCTGAGAAAGCACTTCCAGATTTCTCCTGACAAAACATATTTCACTCCTGAAGCATATTTACCACCAATAATTAAAACCAAAGTGGAGCAAACACACACATGCTCTTGTAAAATAGGCAGCCCAACAGCAGAACTGCGAACGCTCAAGAGCCTCACAGCTCCATACAGCCTTGGAGCTGCCCGTAACTACGGCTGATAACAAATTCCATCCAGCACAATATGTGTGCTAGCTACAGATTAACCAAAATAACCAAACCCCTTGAAGTTAAGGTCTGACACCAGGAATGTGTTTAGTCCTCTCATTTTAAAAGTCCTATGTTTGCGTTAAAAGCAGATGCTTGATTTGCTCCAGCAGAGCACTGTCTGTGCATTCCAGCGTGGCAGAGGATTGGTATTTATCACCAAAACAACTCCAGGGACATCCACTGGAACTTTAAATGACTGAAAACAGAGTGTGTGTCCTCCCTTTCTCCCCCTACCCCAAATTGTATACAACTCTGTTTTATGTTACTCCACAGAGCAGCTAAGACACTGGAGTGGTGTCTTCCTATTATAAATACCGGCACAAATATTGGGAGCTCAGCATGTTCAGAAAAGCGCAATGAACGGAAGCGACAGTGCAGTGAGTCAGCCAGTGGCTGCTCCCTTTGAAGGGATATGGAAATTGGAGACGGCAAACCAGAAAGGATCACCTTTCCTCTGCCTCTGTCAATGCCATTCACATACCACTTGAATTTTTAGCTCAAATCTACAAAGGAAAACATTTCTTCACAATGGCCACATTGAACTGAGAAACAATGAAAAATCGCTGATTTGATTCTATTATAAAACACACAGAACTATTTTGGACTAGGCACAATAGTACTAAATTCTGTTTCAGCTTGGTATAATTATAACTGGCCATTCATATGCTGAATTTACATCAAAGAGCAATTTATTTTGAGTAATAGCACATAATTCATCCTAACGTATGTAATTAGAAATGAAATGTAACATATGCCGAGGCATCACATTGAGGGAGAATGGGAAGTGCAGACTTTTGAATTCATACTTTGTAGGAACTGCTTAATAACACAACTGGTAAAGATTAATCATCCATCACAGTGCAATGGATCAGGTAATATTAACCAACCAAACAAAAATCAAGCTGCTCAGCACAAAGGAAGTCCATTATAAACACAATGGAAATTATATGTGCCAAAGCTAAATTAATTCCTGGTATAACTCCACTATTAAGGGAGGGGAAAAAAAGGAAAAAATGTAAAAAATCCACTTGGGCCTCTGTTTCTGCAGCGCCTGGTATTCCCAAAGACAGGCTGAAGCTCTGCCTTAGCCAGAGATGGCCATCCAGCCTCCCAGGACCGCAGCCCTGGAGTAGCATCCCTCTTACCCCCAGCTGCACATCTGGGATGGCAGGAGCAACAGGACAGATGGACAGCAAGGGCAGGCTGGAGCCCACCACCCACCCTCTCAGCAGGACCACGGGGGACACCACAGTGCGGAGGATTAGGGTGGCCACATCCCAGCACCACCGAGCACCTGCCTGGCTGCAGGAGCCTCCAGCAAGCCCTAAGGGGTCTCAGCTGAACCAGCGGCAACTGCTTGGGCAGCAATCATCCCCTGAGTGTCCGCAAGCAGCATGGGGGCTCTCCAGGGGTCCTGGATCTGTACTGCTGCTGCTTTCCACATGTTATGGCTAGGTGAAATGACATCTTCATTTCTCCAGCAAAACCCTCCACACCCTAAGTCTTTTTCCACCCGAAAGTACTGCTGACTGGCAAGACAGCTTTCCCCCCGCCAAGTGTTTGCACATAGTTGCCATGATCCTTTAGGTAACCACTAAAAGATACAAGGACCATGTTACTCTGTACCAGGCAGCAAACAAAAATAATAAATAATCTGAAGGGAAGATGCTGACAGCATCTTTGTAAAATGGAAAGAGCAAGTGGAATGCAAATGAGCAAAAAGCACTCTTGAAAGCAGTCTTATGAAAAAAATGCTGCCTACAAAATACGGTGGCTTTTCTGCTTCAAATAAAATAAATGAAGTAGAAATGTCACCATGATAAGACATCTATGTCATGTAGCACATGGGGAACAGGCATGATTCTTGGCTAATGACTGCCTACCTTTCAAAGTACATACTTTGACCCAGTAGCTGCTGAATCATGTCTTGAGCTGGTGTGCCACTGAAGCTTTTGTAATTGATTTACATTCTAGTAATTCTGACTGTATTTAATGGATTTACCACTTACCTTTGAATGGCTGCATTTAAATCCTTTTTATCCTGATCATTTATCAATGTGTTCTTTGATTCTGATTTACTATCTGTCATTCAAATCAACACTGAAATTTGGCTTCAAGAAGAAAGTAGGGGGGATCTTTATTTACCCTGCGACACACACGTTACCTTACCTAGACAGCCAGTCAAGGGACTACAGTGAACAGAAAGGTCTCCCTCGGTTTTCAATGTGTTTTACGTCACGACAGTAGCCACACAAAGGAAATACAATTGTGACAAAAGGCTGAAGAGATCCTGGTCAAAGACCACCTTTCTTAAATCTCTCAGGTAAAGAAAGTTTCTCTGAAGTATCTTTTCCCCAGCTGTTTTTCCCCCACCTGGCTTGACTCTTCTGCACTCTTCCCATTCTCCAGCTCTGACCTTGTTTGTTCACAGGACTTGTCATCAGTTTAAGCTGAAATAATACTTTATGGAGGGCACACGGCTCTGAACATCTCCATCTTTTGTAGCTGGGAAGAGAGGGCAAGAGCAAAGGGCTTTTTAGAGGCTGTGGTGACCGGAGATACAGTGTGGAGAGCTCCAAAGAACCAAAACCAACTAGTCACAGCTAAAACAGTAAGTGAAAAGGTGGACTTACAACATTTGTCAGTCCCTAGTAAATATCTCAACATATTCTGGAGATAACTAAGAGTTGCTCTGGATTACCAAGCTTTCTGTAGCACTTGAGGGACCATTGTAGCAGCTGCCAAAGCTGCCTGTGCTGGGTGCAGGCACCACCCCTCTGGGTTTTTTGGTTTGGTTTGGTTTTTTAAAAGTTGCCTTCTGAAGTTACCTGTGCTCTTCTTCTCTACTCAAATACGTTTGACCAAACAAATGTCAGCAGGCCATAATCCAATTCTTTGGAGGAGAGATAGCAAAGAGCCAGCTGCATTGGTTTTAGCCAGCTGGGAAAGTCTCCAACAGTGGAGTTAATCTCCCGCTGCTTTGTTCTTCCTTCCTTACATGAGCTTCAGTGTATTTTAAAAAGGCTACAGGGTTGTATTTGTGTATATTTATGTGTATGTGTGTATTTTTTTTACATACTTTAAAAAATATATACTTTCATATATATGTGTACAGATATAACCTAAAAGGTTATATAGTAATCGTAGTTATTGCTAATAAATGTTAAAAATGATCCACTGGTTGCGTGTAACCACAATATCAAAACCACATATGCAAGAGGCTCCTTTACCTACCACTGTTAATGAAATTGCTATTTATAGAAAACATGTTTGTTTATGTGCTCATGATAAAGATTGAATAATTAATTCCTCAGGGTTATTTGAGGTTCACACACACAAAAAAAAAAAAATAAAGTGCTTACACAGCTGCTCCTGGACTTCTTCCCTTCTATTTGGCAGTCAGGAGTTATCCTGGGCTCTTGTTTAACAGCTTGCCTTGTTTAACATTAAAGTTAAGCAATGTAAACGGCTAACAATACCCTATAGTAGGCTATAATGCTAAGATACACATCGTACCGAGGAACTGTCACTCTCCTTACTTGCAAGGATAAGTAAGCAATTGCAGACAGGGATATACAGGGCCTGGTTTTGATGTCACTGGAGTCCTACAGAAATAAGGAGGATTGTCCACTGCCATGATCTGTTTCAAGAGGTTAAGGAAATCTTTAAGTCAAGATTTACCCAAATCATGACTAACCACCTTCTGTTTCCATGGATGTCTCCCAGTCTGCAGCTGCTGCGTAGTGCTGGATTGGCAAAGGGAAGGTAAATAATGGGCCAAACCCCACCACTTTACAGCTCTGGGGACATGTGGGACCACGGCCATACTTTCAGCTGATAATGAGAGCGAGCATGAGGATGATCTAACGCTCTTTAGCAGCTATCGCCTCCAGGAGTTTACTCCTAGCATAGGCATTGTGGCTTGGGTTGAATCACCACGGAGAAGCTGGTATTTCTGGCTGGTCTTCAGTCTCTGCTGGCTTGGTCTGGCCAACATCGTAACTTCACAGCTAAAACAAGGTTTCTGGGCTGACAGACGTTTCACCCAGACACTCACTGCAGCTCACAGCCAGCAAAACCCACTGCCTCTTAAAAACGTCATGGATCTGGGCTATTGATTTTTACCAGTATCACATAGCAGTGCTGACATGTCCTTGCAGTGTTAGTAACTCCAGCTGCAATGAAGCTGACCTTGTGGTTAGCTTCAGGCAGGTAGGAAATGGCTGCAGCTTAAGGGCTAGGAGTGAGATTTAGGAACAGGCTTGTGCCAAGAGCTGCAGAAGAAGGTAGACACTTTTCAGGCAACCCAGAAAATAAGATGCATCCTTCTGAGACACCCAGCATCCCTAGACATCCTGCATTTCACTGATGGACCTGCCTTTCCTACACATGCACCGTAATGCCACATTCAGGCTACCCAGCGCTTTGGGGAGCCACGTGCAGGGCTGCCCCAGGAGGGGGGACAAGCAGGGGGCTGAGGGCAATCCCCCACTCGACAGACCTCACCAGGGGGCTCAGCCCCACAGGGTCCATCAAGGGGTGAGCCAGGACCGGGTGGTCCCATCAGGAGCAAAAAGAGCTGGGACTGGAGACAGGGCTGGGCAGAGGCACCCCTGTAACGTAGCCAGGATGGGTGCCCAGGGCTGAGCTGAAACAGGGTCCTGGACCTCAGTTAGGGTGGGGAGGCCCCAGGGGAGGCTGGGCAGGGCAATGAGGGCTGGTAGTGCCCTCAGGGGCCAGAGGGGCTCCTAAAAGTAGGAGGCACACCCAGAATTACCTGCTGTGAGGCCTTAACTCCTGAATGCTGTCTACCTACGAGGGTCTTAATTTTATTTCTGCAAAACTACTGCTCAGTTGCTGCCTGCCCTGGACATAGCAAAGTCCTCCGGCTGCACAATGCTCTTTTACCAGTGAAACTTCCCAACACATGAAGATCTTCCCTGACAGATCTAGAAACATCAAAAACCATGACAACACTAGAAGTCCCAGTGCCTAACCCAGGAGAGAAAGGCTAGGCATCCCTCCACCCATCATACCAGAAGGCTCCCAGACCTCTCGTTGGATGAGCAGAGCCCAACACACTGTCCGCACAACCCCTGGGTTCATCCACAAGCTCCCTGTTACTAAACTCTCCAAATATCTGTTTGATCCCTCATCTGAGCAACGTGAGCCTCATGTCCACGTCCTAGGTGAGAACTGTAGTTAATGGATTTTTAGGAAAAAGGAAATAGCTGGTGACTGACACTTGCGCTTAGAGAGAAAGACCCAGGGCAGGGGCTGATTTCCAAGAGAGAACAGACCTATCTATTCCATCTGGTGATAGATACACCTTCCTCCCACAGGGTACCTAAATCCCTCAAGGGTGGGGTTTACGATGTCTCCGGTTCATACCTTTTGCCATTTTTTTTTCTGGTGGAGACTTATGCACTACTGCAAGCCTGTTCATTACCTAGGACTTCATTTTTCTGGGAGGATAGACAAAAAATTTCACTGGTATCAGTTTTCCCATGCTTGAGCTTTCTGACATAAACACACAGATGTGCAATAGGAATTTAAAGCATTTCTTAAGCCTCAGCGGATAAGAGCAGTTAGGCATTGCATCTGTACCCAAAAAAACTCCTGCATTGTGCAAACCTTCATCTACTTCTTGGACTATTATTGCAAAAACATGTCTCTCCAAATAAAAATGAAACTGTAAAGACACACTTCTATTCATTAGCCTAAATATATTTCCTCTCATGCTGCAATTTAGACTATGGCTGTCCATCATTTCCCATTGTTTCTTCATATTCGGTGTCTGTTTGTAGCAACTACTGCTTCACTTTGTATTTAAACTATAAATGCATTTGGGCACAGACCACCTTTATTTTCCCTCTTTGTAACTGAGGCTTGTAACAAAGCATTTCTGGTAACAGAAGGAACAAGTGATTTTTCTCTTAGTGGATCCTGCTTTTGAAACAAAAATTTTTTCTTACAAACCTAGCAGAAACATTAATTTTAAGGTTTCTCCTTCTCCTGAATTCCATTCAGCCCTCATTCTGATATCTCCATGATGTCTGACAAGCCAGATTGGATACAATAGCACCTCAATACACAGCAAATCTGTAAACATGATTAGATTAGAGCATCCTGAAATGTCTTTGGGAGCTGATATCATCTCATCATCATCAACCATTCACTAACCACCTAGTTTTCCACATTGTTTATAGGTATTTCAAACAGCACTGAGCTTAATGTAGATCCATAAGGGATTCCAGTTGGTAATTCCCCTCCATGGCAAAAAATGAACTTTTTTCTCTATCTTTTATCAGTATTTGCAGCTTGCCTTATCATGTATGTGGAGAAGTCTGTGACATGCTGGGGGAACTCCCACAAGCCTAAAAGATTTCAGGTAGAATCCCACTCTATAATTTCCCCTTATCACGTAGCAATGCACAGGGTATGAATAGCCTGAACAGAGTGCATCGACTAGCAATTCCTGGGAAGAAAAAGCGAGCATCTCCCTTCCAGGAGTGGAGCAGGAATGTAAATTATTAGCTTTCAGACCACAAACCCATTGAATTAATCACCTGTGAACATCAAAGACAGCTATTTATATACATGATGCCATATAAGGAAAATAACCAACCTGGAATGAAAGCTGACACTGTTGTCTACATCAGGGAACATCATATTTCATCACTTGCTTAAGTGGTCACCAGGTTCCCGCTCTTTGGTTTAAATATATGCTGAATACCTTAAATCAGAAACAGAAATGCGCAATACAACATATGTTCAGTATCCATGTCAAGATACACACAAGAAAAACAAACTACATAGTAAGAGAAGACACAGCATCATCATGTTACATACAAATGCCAAGTGCTGCAAAATGTTCCAGGTGTCTCATGGAAATATGGAGACATGCTATTGATAGTTAAAGTTTACTCAGTTTGAAAACTCTAGTTTGCTTAGAGTTTCAAAACCACATTTTGAGATGTAAAAGCGAGGAAGGGAAAAGGAGGTTGGAGGGAATACGGAATATTTTATCATCTATACTATATCTTAAAGAAGATATTCTCACCCCAGCTCTCTGAATATTTTAATGTGTCGAGTCAAAGCAGCATGACATCTTCTGACATCAGATAAACACAAGCTAAGTTTTAGCAGGATTTTTTTGGATGTTGCTATTTAAGGTCAATTAAAACATATCTACTGACTTCATTGAAAGCTGATTCCCAGCTCAACAAATGTAGAACAGATAGAAGACTGGAGGAACACAGATAGAATTAAATTTGCTGCTCTGAATAAAGCCTGGAAAGCACTTCACTGCCACTGCCCCAAACCCCATCCCAAGCCCCACTGAAACACCTTGGTACAGTCCAGGAAGATTTTAGAGATTCCAGAAAGATTTTCTGGGTTGTTCCTGGCAAGATAAGCAGAAACATTTCAGTAAGGCTTTCTGTGGCTGCCTCTGAATGCTTAGATCCTTTCCTCTTCTCTGCCTTTTTCATATCCTACCCATGCTAATGAGCACCAAAAGTTAGGGAAGAAAAAAGTGGCTGCTACAGGAAGCAGTACACTAAAAATGCTCATTCACAGAGGACAATTTACAATACAGAACACTGGGCATCTCCAAGAATGCTTTTTATTTTTCTGGAAGAAAAGTATATCGTGTGTAGCCTCTTTCCTTAGCACTGAACTTTCAGGCTAGCAGTCATATTCTGCTCCTCTCTTCCCTTTTTAATTCTCCCTTCCCAGGCATATATGCTATTCTGTACAGTCACAGTTGTCAGGGTAATGTCCAAAAACCATGGATTAATAAAAGCGGGAAATTATCTTCTTCATTTGACACTATAGAACAATTTAGGTGGATAGAAATACTATCTTATCAATTACAATCGACACTGAGTTGAGTTAGCCTCCTGCTCGTACAGCCACT
Organism: Aptenodytes forsteri; assembly: GCF_000699145.1. Lineage (NCBI taxonomy): Eukaryota > Metazoa > Chordata > Aves > Sphenisciformes > Spheniscidae > Aptenodytes > Aptenodytes forsteri. The sequence continues at coordinate 1,764,959 of NW_008796213.1, read as the reverse complement.
TACATGTGATCTCTGAGAAGTGGCTCCCATCGGGGTTTATATCTAACACCTCACCCGCGAGCTGGCAAATGTAGTAGGAGAAAGCTGTAAGAGAAAAGCAGTGGCCACCCAGTTCCTCAAACATCATGTCCCAAAGCTCACTTTCATTTCTTCAAACACCAGCCAGCCTTTTAAAGCTTATTTTATGTAACCTGCTGGGAGCACAGCCTGAGGTTTGTGTGCCTGCAGGCTGTGCAGTAAGTAAACAAGAAATCTGGTATGTGCATGCAAACAATCTCCAGAAACAGAAGAGGCTTGAGGCACATTTTCCCAGAAGAAATCTGCCGTTATCAGCTTTGAAGACAAAGTTTGTTTATCAACTGTCTAAGCAGGCAGCTTGATGTTAACAGATAGGGTTAGAGATACACCACAGCCCATGTGTCTTTCAAAAGTATGTGCCCCTGCCAAATACAGGTCCCCATTTGTGTTAACTGTTAAATCCTGTGGCCAGTACCGTGCAGAGGGCAGATCAGCCAACTTCAAGCCTTAGAAATTGTGAATCTTGAATTCTGAGAGGACAAGGGCACACGTTTGCCAATGCCCCTGGCCCGGCCAGGTGTTTGAACCGACATGGGCTGTTGATGGGCTTGCAGAAGTAGCTATATGTTATCTGAAATACACGGCAGTCTCAGCACGCGTGCCCACAGCAGATCCGACAGCCTGAACACCCAGCTCACAGGCAGAATTTCATCTCGAATCCTTCTGGTAGAAGTTCACGTCTCAAAAGTTATTTACTTTTTCAAGGCTTCCTACTGTGTTCCTCTCCTTTACATTGCTGTTTATTTACAAAACCACAAACTTGTGTGTATTTGAAAGATGTATTTGCCAACACACTGACTTTACAATGTATTGTCTGATTGAAAATAAGATTTCCCATAAAGTGCTCAGCGGAAAACCGGTACCATGTCAAGAGAAGACAGCAGCAGGCTGTTATCACTTTTGTGGGAAATAACAAAATGAGCATCCATAGCCACTTCCCCATGTCCACATAAATACTGTGGTCAATATAGTGACATGAGACATCTGCCAAGTCCACAATCCATTTCTTATGCTACAAGTTTTTTAGTCTATCTTATCTGAATGAGAAAAACAAACAAAAAACCCACCTTCTGAAAAGCTGTAGCTTTGCCTTCTACTGAAAGAAGTAAAGCTGAAATAGAAAATGCCTTAAAATACTTTCTCCATTACAGTGGGTGGAAAACTAGTCCTTGAAAGTAAGTGTAGAAAACAGAGATTTTACTACTTTCCCTTCGCCTGCAAATGACACAAATACTTTAATTACAAGAAAGGATGAAAAATACTGGAAATGAACTATTTCCACCTGACACCACTTTTGATTCACTGTTGAATGCACTGATGATGCAGGATAACAAGCATCAGCCATGCTGAAAAGTGAATCAAAAACCTGGATGACAGAAGCAGACTTTAAGGGAGTGAAGCAATCAACTCCATGGGAAACCCACATGCACAAGGTGTCCAGGTCCCTTTGGACCTCAGGAAGGTCAGGAGTTAAAGGCAGGAGAGCACTCACAGTGGGACAGCTGTATGTCACCAGTGCATCCCCTTTCCTAAGATATTTTGCTTTTAACAGCAGCTGAGTTCCTAGCATAACATGTCTCTGACTACTGAACCACTTAAATACAGATATCAATCATTAGCGACATAAAAGGCATAAATTATTGATCCAGAAAATCAGCTTAGTCTTCCTTGGCTTTGGCATGAAGTCAATTTTGCAGGCGTGGAGCACATATTACACACTGGCAAACAGAGTCAAACCGTGCAGTAACACTGCAAATATATTTACCTAGCTAATACCGCAAAGCCTAACCTGCGTGAATGCTACGAATACCAGCAAAATTTAGCATATCAAGCTCTTGTATTGCCACCTCGTGGCTAATGCACGTATAACTTCACTTTGTTGTGGGGAGGAGAGGAGAGGCGATAAGGAATTCCTTGTACTGTGTAACAAGCTAATAAGTGTTGGCATAAATCAAAGCAGAATTTTAAATTTAGTTACATTTAATAGTGATACTTCGCAATGGAATGAGACTCTTCTCTGCAAGAAGGATATGAATCAAATACTAGGTGAAAACTTAAGCATGAAGTGAAAACTCCAGTAACCACCCCGGTTGTGATGTGTCAGTTGTGCAGTCCTCACTCAGCCTGGCACTCTTGCTGGTGGGACACAAAAGACAATGTTGCCGCTAATAAGTAACTTCAAAATTAATCCAATTAAGTAATCCTTCTGGGAAGTTCTTGTAACAGTTTCCAAGGCCTCTGGGTGATTTGAAATTCAATTGATATAGAGACAACTGTGGTTTACAGGACTTACTTACCTTCTTTTGAGAATTAGATCCCACAATACTGTAGTGGTTGAATTTGATTATGTCCACATCTACTTGAGAATAAGGAAAGGCAAAGGATCCATGGACGCAGCGAAGAGCAAGGAGGAAAACATAGGTGGAGGAGTGCCTACCACTGCCAACGACATCAATTACTGACCAGAGAACTGTGTGGGTGCTCACCAGTCTCCACAGAGGTCTTTCATACTAGCCTTTTATACTTACTTTGATTTCACATAGCAGTTCCCTGAACTCCCCAAGTAATTTCCTTCAAACCACCCAGATGCTTATATACCTGCACTGGCAAGCAGAGGGAGTTTCAGCTTTCACATATGTTTTTGTAGCCTGAAAGCAGAATGGTTTCTTCCCTCCCTTCAGTGTCAGCACCATCCAGAATCCAAAATCAGACCGCCAGGATAAAGGACTCATCCTTGAACAACTCAGTTGGAAAAAATAACATTCTTATGTTATTATTAGCTCTTGTTAGTTCTTGTTCTAATCCATGTTATTTACCCAAGTGCATTGTCATGAAAATAACTATCCTTTTGTGGCTATGCTATTTATCACAAGGAAGGCTAAGCCTTTACTATCAGTTCTGTATTTTTGTTTTGTGCAAATGCTTGCAAAATGCCTGTAAAAATCATTTGCTTACAAGGCTAAGATAAATTGTTTTATGATTTATAGGAAGTTAATCACACACAAAGCTTGATGATTTATAATAAAAAGGCTAAGCACCTTTATCATCTCTATCTAACTGTATCGGCATTTCTTCCGCTTAGGCTTAGCCTGTCTTCTAATAGGATTAAGTCCTGAACACTTCCTACTTTCCCTGGTTACATTACTGGCATCCCATAATACAGCCAAGAGAGATCACCCTAGGCTTTGTCTTGCTCTTTTAAGCGAATGGTTCTTAGAACAAATAATTTGACAGTCACACTATGGCAGGGTGGTGGAATAGTCATGAAAATTTTCTCAGTAATGCCACAAGCAAATATTTTGTTAGCAAGTGATACCGACCTGTAAGCTTCAGGGGAAAAAGGACGCTATGTGCAAATACACATTGTGTGATTATTTAAATTTCAGTGTCTCTAACATACTATGACACTTTTTTTAATTATACATTATATCTGTACACGTAAAAATATACATAATTCAGTGATTAAAAAGGCCAGCATCTGACATGTACAAACACCATCTCCGATAGGTAAGTTCTAGTATTATGCAATGAGTTAGATGCATAACATTGGCTATGCTAACAACATTGGCTGGAAGAAAAATAGTCCTTTCAGCAGTCTAGCATTCTTTACAAACTTCTCCTACACAAGTTCTTGCTCCATCTTTGCCAGGAGTGATGGGCACGCACTTAAAACATCAGACTGGGATGCAATTACAATGGTGATTACATTTCTGATGGTTTCATGGGTTTCTGCATGACCCAGGGGAAGTTGTTGCAATTAAAATGGGAGATGCACAACTTTCTTCCCAAGACTTTATCTTAATTGAAAACTACGCCTGTGCATGACTTTGTAGAGAATGGAGAAATTTTGGACTTACGACACTATCATGTTATTTTCACATATAGCATTTAGCTCTGTAAAGGTCCTCTTACAGGATGCCTGTAGCATGGCTTAGTCATACCTACATCGTATAATGAGTGGCATGTCCTCAGAAATTACAGCTGCTCTTCACGCCCTTGCTGCATGCACACACACTCACACACACACACACTACCGTGCTACCCTGTATCAAAATAGGCGCCTATTTTCATAGGCAATTCCCTTCTGAGGGGAACAGAGGGCCCGATATGCCGACTGGACCCGTCCCACAGGGAAGTCTGCTGCCTCCCTGGGGCCCGGGTCAGAGACATCACTAGGAAGCTCCCTGGTTTGGTACGGTCTTCCGATTACTACCCGCTGCTGGTTATACAGGCTGGCAGTGATGAGGTTGCAGAGAGAAGTCCTGCAGTGATCAAAAGGGACTTCTAATAG
>NW_008796213.1:1731009-1757626 GCF_000699145.1 Aptenodytes forsteri | reverse complement strand
TGCCCAGGGAAGTGGTTGAGTCCCCATCCCTGGAGGTATTTAAAAGACGAGTAGATGAGGCGCTTAGGGACATGGTTTAGTGGGTGGTGGTGTTGGGTCAATGGTTGGACTCGATGATCTTAGAGGTCTTTTCCAACCTTAATGATTCTATGATTCTATGATTCTATGAAAATCCTCTTTCTGCTGCTGCCTTCTCAGTTTCCACACTAAGCAGAGCCTGCACATATCTTCATACCAGATAACAGAGGGAAAGGGTGAAACGAAGAACAGAGGTTTGTCCAAGACTTGCATGTACCTTGTGTGAGGGAACCAAATACATGCCCAGTCATAGCAACATCCACGCCAACGTGAGTACCGAGTACTATCATGGCATGCGCCTTGCCATTTGGTTTGTGACGGTGTGCTTTTACCAGTCAGAGGACACATGCTGAAAACTGCAAGCAAATTTATTTTTTTTCAAGTGACATAACCTTCAATTTAATCCCATGCAAAACACTTTGATGATCTTTCTGAAGAGTGCTGCTGCCTTCTCAGTTTCCACACTAAGCAGAGCCTGCACATATCTTCATACCAGATAACAGAGGGAAAGGGTGAAACGAAGAACAGAGGTTTGTCCAAGACTTGCATGTACCTTGTGTGAGGGAACCAAATACATGCCCAGTCATAGCAACATCCACGCCAACGTGAGTACCGAGTACTATCATGGCATGCGCCTTGCCATTTGGTTTGTGACGGTGTGCTTTTACCAGTCAGAGGACACATGCTGAAAACTGCAAGCAAATTTATTTTTTTTCAAGTGACATAACCTTCAATTTAATCCCATGCAAAACACTTTGATGATCTCATTCTGAAGAGGCTGTGTAAAAGGAATAACTGCTGAACCCCCCCAGCCACAGATAACAGCACTCTCACAATGATAGTTTAAAAATCAAGAGGATTTTCATAGTTGATTTTGGGTTTGGGGTCGTCCTAGAAAATCCCAGTATTGAAACTGCAGCTGAGGGAGTCTAAAAGCAAGGATGAAAGCAGCTGTCAGCACCATAGCCTGCAAACCCCTGGCTCATTTAGAGCAAAATGATTTAGCCTGGAAAAATATGAAAGCATATTCCACATTAATTGGTCTGGTGTTTCAAGGACAGAGATCAAATTTAAGTCTAAATCATGATCAACATGGCACAAAGACCAATTAAAAACAGGTATGCACCTATTAGAGGACATATAAAGAGGTCCATGAATAAGAAACAAAATTAAACAATATATTACACCAGAGAAAAAGGGGAGAAGGAAGGGGAAAGGACACAAAAGCACCAAATACCCCTGGGTGGAGAGAGACAAGGAAACGGGGAACTAGTTATTTTTCAGCTGAAAAAGATGACAGGATAAAAAAAATATAGATATATTTAAAAAGAAGATCAAATGAAATAAAATAAATGTGAGGGAGGCTGGAACACCGCAATAAAGGAAAAGGAAAAATCCTCATTCAAATACTCTGACTAATCCAAGAGAAGAAAAGCTGCAGAAGGAATGAGGACTGCAGAAAATAACCACTGCCTTCATGGCTACAGACATCGCACAGTTAGGCATGACTGCCCCTTAGAGGTACGTCAAAAGCAAATGCTTTTCCCACCCTTAAGCCACAGACAGAAGCAAATCCCTGCAGAGCACAGCAGAAGCAATAACAAGAAAAGAGGTGGCAGGGGGATTAGTATGAGGTGTGCTTCTGGAAGGGAGTGGGCACAACCAGAGAGGCTGCCATCGCAAGGTGATTATCCCAACACCACTGAATATACTGGGGGGCATGGGGGTGTTGGATCCTAAAGCTCGTCTTGATGTTGTGGAGCTTTATGCTGGTTCACCATCGGCAGCAGCCACAGACGGCCCCTCTGAAATGAAAGCAGAAATACAGGAGACATGAATAAGGAACAACTGGCAAAAATGAGCTCTCTAACTGAATTAACTAGTTCACTGCAAAGGGAGGGATGCTAACAAGACGCAGCATCTCAGAGATTTCAAAGAAGTAATTTGATGCAATCATTGTATCTTTTCCACTTCCAAGTTGGTGTGAGCTGTCCCTGTTCCAACAGACGGTTCCTCACCACCTCATAATCAAAATGCTCATGTCTTGGTCTCACGTTTAGCACGTCATGACCTCATTCAGTTTAGTTTTTTCTACTCCTCCTCTGACATGGTCATATTTCAGAGCCAGTCGTAATTGTAGCTAAAAATTAATATGACTTGTTCTTTTCATATTTGCTATTATCTTATTTGGACATCATTACCTGAATGATCTTCAGTTAATCCTCTGGATTGCTGATAAGAAAAGAAAACAACACAGTGAGTGACAAAAGTATAACATACACCATTAAACAGTACGAAAGACTTTTTAAAACAATTTTCTGATTTCATATTTCTATTTTTATATTATCTGACAGGCTTTTTTTTTAATAAACTAAATCATCTAGGGTGTACATTAATAGTGTGCTAAAAAGCCTCTAAAAATCAAGCTCATTAAAAATAATTTGTGTTAGTGAGCTATGTTTTGATAAAGGGAGAAATACTCTACTTCACTAACTCTATCTCATATCAATAAAACTGTATGGTCTCAGTTCTAGAGATCTGCATGCACATATCCACTCAGATAATTCTTTGCAAGAATGAAAACCAGTAGTAGTCCCAATGCACTCTATCTATTAAATACAGCTGTGTTAATGTAGTACTAAAGTTGTGACACAACTTATGGCCGGTGATATATAAACAAATTCACACTTAGATTTCCTGCAGCAACTCTGTTTGACTGCCTGAAACAGAACATCACTTTCTTATTGGAAAAGAAAGTTCTCAAATGCAATACATTTCCATGTTTTAATGTTGAATGTCACCTTGTGGAGAAGTTCTCATGCTTTTTGGCTCACGGACCACCATGCATCCTGTATTGCTAGTGAGAATTTTGCAGCTTTAGGAAATTATGAATTCAGAAGAGTGCAAGCTGTGACACTGCCTGCCTTGCACTACTTGTTTGGCATCACCGTTCTTGGGCCAACGCACATAAGAGGCTTCTTACCTTGCAACGGCATGCGTATCATGCTGGCTATTTTACATCCAATCCTGTTCTGATCTAGCCAGTCTCAAGAAAAAGTATTAAAAATGTCTTTACTTGCCAAAAAAATGTTATTCTTAGCTTAGATTTGGTGATGAATCAGGAAACACTTGTAATCGCTTATGAATCATCCTATGTTTCTAATACTGTTGCAAACTCGAGTGAATTTATGAAGTTAGTTCAGGAAGAGACAGTATGAACGAAGAGAAGAAAGAGCAAGGATTATCTGAAATCAGTGACCCCCACCAGCACAAAGAGATCTAACCATCCGCTCCAGCTAAGCATCTACCTGAATCTACAGCAAGTAAGAATTTTCCATAGTCATTGCTTTTACTAACAGTTAAATGTGCTACAGAATAGCAACTTCAGCTGAGTGTGAAAGCGGTGCATGGGAGAACATTACCAGGCCCTTTACAAGATAATGGCTATTTTTCTGGTTTCTAGTGCGCAATAACTAGATATTCTCTTCTTGTCAGTATTATTTGGACAGTGAATAATCTAAACTTTTCTCATTTTGTACAGTATTTTCTCTTATTGTTCTCCCCATTGTATTATCACCTCTACACATTACTTCTCAGACAGAATGACAAAGATTTTAACTGTTTATAAAGTCCTTACCACTGTCTCGAAGGTAAGAGCTGCTCCTGCTAGGATATTTAGACTGTAAGACAGGCAAGCATGTAGACCCTGAATTTCTAGGGAGCCATACACATGCTTTTAGCAGAGCACGAGCTGTTCAGAAAGAGTACATGGCTTCACAAAGAGGGAGGAACTGCCACAGCTAACGTTGTCCCTATGTAGGGGGACAGGAGAGCAGAGCCTATTTTGGGAGGCAGGAGGGCAGGGTGGGCCCCATGAAGCTCCATCTAAAGGCTACGTGCCTTGGTAGGCAGGACCTTTCCCACTTGCTGAAGGACACAAAGGATAGCTTGTGAACAAGACCTTTCATCCCTGTCCTCTTCCCCTTCAGAGAAGGAGCAGCCATCTCTACCATCTATACCCCCATGAGAAGTATCCTTCCCTTGGCACTCAGCCTACCTCTGGTGGTGCAAACAAGCTGGAAGCTGGCAATGCAGAAGAGGGCCCAGCCTGAAAGGGTGAAGAGTGAGCAATTCCTCTCCAGCAAAGGGAAAGTACAAGGTTTTTAGGAAGATGTCCTCAGGGAGGGGATAAAGGAACAGCAAGCCTTGAACCATGACACACGGCTTTTAACCATCTCTAATATCACCTACATTTCTGTCTCGCAGAGGCCAAATGACTTTTGCTATATTCTTTGCTCGGATCAGTTTCAGACAGTCATGGCAGGGTTTACGTGTAGTGATGAGTTCAGCATTACACAGGTCTCTCTCAGAACTGAAAAAATACAATATTGTCACAATTACAAACAAGGTGTGTTTGCAGGAGGAATTATTTCTCTTGGAACCTAGAGTGGGTTCTTCTCTTTTTTTCTCTTCTATCACTGGCCAAGGGAGGTGAGTGAGGGATCTCCAGCCCATGACAAGCAAATACTTGCAGTATATACCATGAGCTTGCCAACTTAGGAAATGGGTCTACCTACTCTTTGTGTTCTCACAGCACTGTAAAGACAGATACTCTGGTTTATGAAATGCGTAGCTAGGAATCATTTCACCACCAAACCATAATCACCTGAATATGAGAGTAGGTGACAGCGGAGCAGTCAACACACTGCCCACTAAGCAGTTGTCAGAAGAGGGACCATCAGCCAGGGACACGTGCACAACCATTAGCAACAGCACTGTCAGTCTGCAGAGAAGTTTCCCATAGGCAGGAAACTTCATGAAACTCAGTTTGCGTGTGTCAAAGGAGGCAGTTCAAGTTGATCACCCAGCTGTGATGCCCTGCATTTCCAATGACTAATACCAGAGCCCACACAGAAGTAATAGCTCTGCTACTGGCTACTCCCGTCTCCAGCACATGTGAAGACCCCTGCCCATGACTGCCCACGGGAACTGGGCTCACATGAGGTCAGAGACAGGGGACTAGCAGGAACCTCTGAGACTCTGTCACGTAAGTTTGCTGGGTGTATTAGAGTATAAGATCACATGGACCCAGATATCTAAAAAACAATTGTACTCAGTGCCTTCTAAGACTAAATTCCTTTCCATGCTATGTAACATAACTTCTACTTTCTACACTTTGGAAATTCCCATGGTAGATTAGTCAGAGAGCTATCTCTTCATTAATGAAGCATCCAACACCAAGACTTTTTTTTTTCTAATTCCTTCAAAATATTTAATGAGTTCCTACCTCATAATAATTGCATTAGCTTCTGCACATACAATTGCATGTTGGTCAAAATCAACATCTGCCTTCCTGCAAAATAAACTATTCATTGCCCCTTTTGGATATCCACTGTAGCCCAGGGCAACCTAGAAAGAAACAACATAGAAAGAAACAAAAGGTAATGTTGTTCTGGGACCTTTAGTTATTTACAGCCTAATTCAACCCCTAAAAGCTGTTAACAGCTTCAGTGAGAGTCCTCATGTGATGCTGTTTGGTAATGTTTATGCAGATCTCCATTTCAAAATGATTGATTGTGGATCCTAATCATATAATTGTATGATATGTGAAGTTTCAGAAAATCATGAATATTTTTTTCCCCAAAAGGATAATTTGTCTGTTTCCAGAAATACGTTTTCCTGTGAACATGAAATACAATGCTTATAAAAAATCATCACAGGAAAAGTTGATTAGGAAGAAGAAATTAACACAAAAGAGGCTGCTAAACACAAAGTCACCAAAAAGATTTGGAAAATGTTAGCTACATTTTCTTAGCTGTGTCCATTTTGGAAACATACAAAATAAAAATAAGCGTGGAATTTCAATATGATAATAGTAACAATGTCATCAGGGACATCAGCCCATTACTTTAAAGTTTAGCATACATGGGACTTCACCTCTTCTAACTGCTGACTATATATTAAATAATCCATCATCTTAATGTTCTGGGACAGAGTTAGGGAATATAAACTTTTTTTCACAAAAAGTTGTTTTATATTACTGCAACTCCACTAACATTTTTTAATAGAGTCCATATGATGCAAGTTAACTTGTTCATTTACATGCATAAACACAAGCCTAGTAAACATAAAGTGCATTTCTTATGCCAGAAATGGGCTTTTTTAAACATTTCCGTGCCTGATAACTTATTACATAGCAATCTTACGAGCATTATTTTCATATGACAATAGAGCATGATTAGACATTTTTGTAAGAAGAGCACAATTTCCTAGACCACATAAACCTTTACTTACAATGTTGTCTTCCTTGTAAATCACTGTCCCCACTCCATTATTATTGTCTGAGGATAAAAAGCCAAATAATCACAGTTATAAATTCATACACTATGATATTACAACAAACCTGCTGGTCAAAAGGTATGACATTCTTACTCATGCCTGCTGGTCCAGAGAGATGCAGCACACACCTGTTGGGACAGAAGTTGCTGTTCCTTGCTCGACTGCCTCCAGAAAATATTGCAGCAGGTAAACCGCTGACAAGAAGGCTAACCAGATGTTAGGCTAATCAATGCACTTACCTCCAGTCCGCATAGTTCTCTGTCTCCTGTAATCCATCTCAATTGCCTTATCTAGCGCTCTTGTGTAGAAGTACCAACACCATTGACCTTCCTCACTGCTGAGACTAGCACGCTTTCTATTGTTGCAGCTCAGAAAGGATTTAAAAACTATTTTCTCTGCCTGAATAGCAAGATCTGTTAGACCTTCTTCAAGGCACAGGCACATGCAATGACATCTACTGCCCAGGATCTCTCCCTCCCTCTTCCCCCCACAAGAGGAAACAACCCCCCAAAATGGTCTTTTGTGAGAAAGGGAAAGGAAAACTAGAAACTTTCCACCTTCTGGCGAGCCAGGGGAGCTGGCGCAGGCATGATGCTGATGGGGAGTCCCGAGATATGGCTGGGAGCCATAAGACTCCACTTTGTTATCAATGAGCAACTGTTAGGATGATTAAAAGCAGTCAAAATCTGCAATGCTTTCTCTTCCACAAAGGAGCCAAATGCATTTAGCTAACAGTAGGAGAAGCATTGGGAAATAGTAGTAGGGATTTGGGATAAAGTGGAAAACGCCTGCCGTGCTGCTCAGTGAACCCTATTCTCGAACTGCACAGGTACGACTGAACAAAAACACCAGCCTAATACCTTCGGTGTAACCAACCCCAACCGGCCAGACTAATGGACAACATGAGAAAGTAACAGATAATTATGTCCAGTTTTGTTTTCTTTTTACCTATCGTAGCAGTGCTTCTTCAGTTTTGCAAATCCTTAATGCAAAAATAGTAAAGCTCGTCAAAACCCAGTGTCGGAACTGACCTCCATGGAGAAACTGGCCCCGACCAGAGCCTCTTGCAATCAGCCTAAGGAGTTAGAAATCCCCACCCGGTGAGGAAGATAGGAGAAGCACATTCCTCCTTTTCCTCCAGTTTGGCTAGCGGTACAGAAAGAGCCCCACTAAATACCTCTGCACTGTGTTTCTTTGGGTCTTACTCAGCCCTGGGGCTCACACTGGAGCAACTCCCCCTTCAGAAAAAAAACCTCCATTTGGTAGTAACGATACACTCTGTTTTTTCTTAGGGAGATTTTTGCCCCATTTGTGCTACCAGCCTTCTTCAAATAACCTGAATATGTTTTGTAAAACAATGATGCAACACGAATTAATTTTATAACACGGGAAATACCACCATGATACTGAAGTTGGCTAGATATGCAGAGTTTCATGAATTAGCTAACAGAATGCAATGTAATCAATTAAAGATTTTTTCAGTACATTACATCTCCAGGAATACAACTAACAATTATGTAGGATTTTTCTACACTGTGTGAATTACTGAGCTAAATTTAGTAACATTAATTTACTTACCACTTCTGGATGCTAATAAATCACAGAGCTGTAACGCATAGGTGTATTTAGGATTATTCTTTACAGCAGATTCCTCCTCTTCTAATATTATTATTTCTTCATCTTTGCAACTTGCCAGGGTTTTAAAACAATTCTTTGCTGTAGTAAGATTTTCTTTATATTGTTCCAGTTGGTTTTCTTTCAGGTGTTCCAAGTTAAAGTACTTTAAAATATTCGCACCAATTTTCCCATCAAATACACTGGTAATTTGGACTAGATCATCATCAGAAGATGCTCTTTGATTTGAATTAAGTATTTGCATCTTTCTTTGATTGTCTATTGTTGGTACATATACCGCTGCAACAACATAGCTTTCTGTAAAGATGGCATTAGTATGTTGTATCAGATCATGCCTTGATCTATCTTCTGCCATTTTAATTTCCAAATTTGGCCAGTAATACACTTGTGAGACTTGTGCTGAATAAAGAAAATATATATGCAAGATTAGTATTAAATATGAAATATACTAGTGGTCATTTTTCCCATTAATAAACGTAAAGTGATATAGAATATACTTAAGCAAGCTGCAGCTTTTCCCCACATTAGTAAAATAATACTAAATTTTTTTTTATTAACACATTATTTTCATAGTCAAAAGGGAAACTTTACATACAATTGTTTTTTTCCAGGTGGTTAAACTTTTGTCTCTATGGTAAAAATTTCCAAAACAAGGAGATTATTTTAAAAAAATACAGGAAGTTATTGAAGTTATTGTAGAGGAAAAATATGTATACCAATTAGGCATCTAAAAAAACCAGAAAATTCAACATATACGTAGTGTGTTATCATTTGTGAAGTACTACAGATTAACTTGTCTGCAAAAAATCTACCTACTTCCCTTGTTATCCTGAATACTAATACCTGAGGTACATTCCTCATCTGATAAATGACTTAAATGGGAATGGCTGTTTTCTTTTTGTTTATTTTATCAGGTCAATTATCTATGCGTTATTTTTTCAGGATTTCCACATCCCTTGGGACCACTCCTTTCATTTTTTCTTCTCATTTAACAAACATCTCTACAAGCTCTGGTGGCTCCTTTTTCATTTAATGACTTACACTCTTCATGATTCATGTGTTAGTAAATACCAACAATTTGTACAATGACATTATGAATCACATCTTAATATTCTGTAATAATCAAAGCTACCTATTGTATAAGATATTTAGCTACATCAGCTTCTGACAGTGATCTGAATGATTCATATAGAACTAACTGAGGAAAAATGCAGAGAGCAAAATGGAAGAAAATAAAGAGGAAGAGAAATGGCTGGCATGACTAGTTTACCAGCCTGTGAGTATGCAACATGTGCAATCTTAGTCTTAGGAGATATTTCAGTTCTGATACTGACCTTGAACGAGAAATTTTGCACAACTATTGCAAGGCATCCGAGACATGTAAACTTCACAGCCTTTCAGTGCATTAGGAAACCTTAACAGCACTTTTGGCACAGCATGAAGTTCCTCTGTTGAGCAGCCCAGGGCAATAATCCTTTTTGGCTTGCTCGCTTCACAGATGACGATTCCAGTTTTGCAATACTGCATACACTTACACAAATAAATGTACACATATACAAATGAATGCATAACCATTCAGTGAATGACAGTCCATCCAGATTATGTGTATGTAAAGTCATAGCAACCAAAGGATCCCACACAAAAAGAATGGCATTTGTTGCAAAAGGGTAGGGATCAAGCAGTTTAGAAACATGATGATTCCTGTGGATTTTCAGTCAGTTCTGATGTGTCTACAGCACATAACTCAATTGTTGTATTCTAGATCAACAGCACAAGTACTTTGAGTGGAGCCCAGAAAGGGGTAAGAGGTAGACCTTTGGAAAGTCTGTAAGTCTGTAAAATCACAGAAAAAGTAGGGAGATGAATATCCCAATAGCTGGTCTAGCAGACTTTCCAAAACAGGAGAAAGGAGTGACAAGGTGTAGTTTCAAACAAATGCCAACACTACTCAAAGAATACTCACAGTAGGAGCCACCAGACATCTATGTAGCTTCAAAAACTCAAACAGCTTTGATTCATCAAAAATTATTAGAGTCTCAGCATACAACAGATCAAGATCCCAACTGCGGGACTGTGGCTCACAAGCAACCCACGCTGGGGCAGGGACACTCCTGAGGGACCACAGCCAGCAGACAACTCATGCAAGGACAGGGCCAGTAGGAAGCACGAAGGAGCAGAGGAAAACTGGGAAAAAGCACAGAGGACCTGCAGAAAAACCATCACACACACAGCCCCAACCTCCTGCACCACCCATCGCCTCACTGAAGGAATTGGGACAGACTGAGAGTCACCTAAGGTAAAGACAAGGGAAGCTGAGACTAGGAAGGTGGGAGGATAGGTGTTTGGCTTAAGCTGAACCTAGAAAAAATAGATGGAGGATGTTTAACTCCTTATGTTTTCTTTCTTTCCTCCATATCCAATTCAGCAAACAGAAGTTTGTATTTATTGGCAATAAATTGAATTAAGTAAAAATTCCCCAAAATTAAGATCATTTTGCCCACACCACCAAGTCAGTAATTTTTGAATCAAGATCCTATTGTACACTATGGCTTTTTTAGCCTTGATAACAATGAATATGCTTCAGTTGACTTAACTCACGGGTGTCTGTGATTCACTTGGGCGTGTCTGTGATTCACTTGGTGAATTTTCCATATGTAATGCTAAGAAGATGCACAAGTCTTCTTTCTTCAGGTGAGGAACAGGAGGACCTAGAAAGAAACAATGGAAAGAAAAGTTAATCAAAACAGTCTTGGAGAAAAAAGTAGGTAATGACCTAAAATTAGCAAATAATTACTGGTAATGAGATAGAAAGGATAATCATCTAGCTCTCCAGTCCTAGATGAAAACTTGGGGGAACAGGTTATAATTTCTGTGTATGTTGAACTAAATAACTGTTTCTTAATAATGTATCAGAGCTCGACTGGCCAGTTACTCTGCGAAGAGCCTTATCTTTGCACTTTACCCATCAGCACATCCATTTACGCCTGCCAGTCCTCTGAGGCAAACGGTAATGGTTGTCCCAGGAGCTTTTGCTTGACAGAGTGCAGAGGTATCCTGGATCTCTTTTTTTCTACTATCTACTCCTTTCTGCTGGCATAGGGAATGATTTCTATTGACTTCAAGAGGGAAGAAATAGTATGTGAATATCCAATATCTGGAATGGCCAACTCTATTCCCCTATGTCATACTCTTCTTCAAAATATATATCTTTCAACTATCATAGTACAAAACCTTCCCTTTCATGTTATATTTTCTGCTAAGATTTGAATAACATTAGGTAAGACTGAAAAAAAATTCATACAATTACTTTTACTTAAAGTAAAATTAAAATGAAGACAAATATGCTGCCAGAGAGATACGTCAGAAGTTTGTGTATCAGCTCTCTGTACTGTCTAATATCCAGCTCACTGCTTTCAGGACAACTACATTTATTCAACCCTGTTTAAGGAAATGAAATTAGGGAAACCAAAAACTATGATGACTAGTGAAAAGTTTACTAAATTTATTTCACTTTGCCTTCATCATTCCTTCCTTCTGCTCCTCCATTGTCTTTTGAATCACTGGATACTGGAAGACAGAAAAGAAAAAGGTCTGATTAGGAATATCACATAAAAAGAGATTACATGAAGCGTAGCAGTGTATCAGCCCTCCTCCTCTCATTATCAATGCTGACAGACTATCCACTGTGAGTTGGGCGTCTCAGAAGCCACAACTGGTTTAGGACAATGTTTGACAGTCAGGACATCGAAGTCCAGGCTCTGATACTTTGTTCAGAAAGAAACTATATTAAAATGAATGGGAATTGCCCAGATACAAAACAGTTAACTGAATCCCACGTGGAAATAAATATGGCTCACCAATGGTGGTGGGGACAAGGGGGTTGGGTTTTTGTTGTTGGGGTGGTTTTTTAAGTTTGAATTCTACCTTTTTAACCTACAAATCCATAATGCTTTCCTCTTGTACAGAATGGCGAATACCTACACTGTCTCCTCTCTCCCTTTGCTTTCACACTCAGGACTGCCTCTTCTTGTCTTTGATACTGAGTCTCTGCTTGTTCATTTCTGCCATCCTGTCATCCTCCTTATGTGAACATCATCATCCCGGTTCTCACTCTTCCCATCAGTTTGATTTCATTCTACTGCAAATATATATACTGCTCTCCTCGATTTTAAAATAATCTATCCCTTACTCCTCTTCAGTTATGTAGTTTTCGCCAACTCACTTGTCCATTGTATCTTCACACTCTATGAAGATGTGGTCAGCAACTTTTTTGGAGTTTCTAATTTCAGTTTTGTTCCAATTTGTGATTGGATCTCAAATCCTTATTCTCCCTCAGTAAGGGCAATGATGCTTCAGCTTATAAATCATTAACACTTCAAAATTTTAATTCAGTTCTAAGTTTGTTTTTGCTTTAACCAAGTAAGAAGTATACAAGATTTTGTGTATTCTCAAAATGTTGTGCAGTGTTCTTAAAAACTTCTGTTAATTTTTACTGGTTGTCTAGTCTAAATAAAATTATAAGTTATTTAAGAAAATTTCAGTATTAATGACATTATTCTGTGGTAGGAGACCTGACTCCCTAACTGGCATAACTCAGGACAGCATAAAGCCAGTGGCATGGGGAGAAGACTCAAGCCCAGTACCTTCAAGGATTTGGATACATCCATTTAAGGCTAGAAGAAACTCACAGAAAAGGCTTGAAATAAGAAAACTGTCATGAAGGATGCTGATTAGTCACTTGGGCAAAAGGAAAAATTAATGACTAAGAGAGAGAGCAGAAACCATTAACCCCAGAAACTTGCTATGTTATTCCTCTGTCTTTTCAACTGTAACCAGTTATGGGGTCTGGCTACTTACAGACCTCAAAGGCAACATGTCTGTGTAATTCTGTCTTCTGCATTGTGGCAGAAGCGGAATCTGAAGGGTACAGATATTTATAATGCATAGTTCCAAAGGAAGGTTGGAATGAGCGGAACTAATTTAAGGGAAACTCAATTAAACTTACAGTAATTAGATGCAATTTATAACCAGATTTTGTTGTATTTATTACATGCTGCAAAAAGGGCTTTAAAGAAAAATACTTAGTAACACACTGTGCTTCTAAGTTTAAACACCAAGTAATACCAAAAGAAACCAAATGGAACAGTACCAAAGGACAAAGAAATTAATCTTAACCATACCTGCCGTAAGTTGAGTTTCGCACTGTTCCCACTGGAAAAAACCAACCAAACAAAAACTCAATAAATTTATTTAAAGCATAAGGGCACATTTATTTAGTACTTTCCACAATTTGTCTGCTCAAATCTGCCATTATATCTAACAGGTATTAATCAATCTACCATGAGAATTTCTTGGACCACTGGACAAACGTGGGTCCTCAAAGTCATTCTTGTCTATTCCAGTTCTAAAGCTCTTGTTCTATAGAGGAAGATAAAAGCCAATTACATAGCCTACTCTCCTCTAAGCATTCATCCAGTTCATCAGTAGTCTTGTATGTCCCAGTTCCCTCTTTTCCCAGCTCAGACTGCTTTCCCTCCATCAGATGTATCTGATGGATCTTGAAAAGTGAAGCAATACTTTTCTACATCATCTGCTTCCAATTCTGACATGCCTTCTACCTGCTGAATTATTTTTTATGACATCGGGGAATGACTGGCTCCCAAAACTACCGATGGAGTTCAAAATAATGACTGAAAAGCTCTGATGTGTGTATTTAGGTGAATACATATTTCAATATCATCAAATGGTTCATGAACACTCAACGTATTTTAATGAATTTTCCATCTAATGAAAATGTGCTTCTTAAAAACAACAGAAAAAAAAACAAATAAACAAAGCAAACCAGAAGGATGACACATATCAAAGCAAACTATTCTATGCTTTTATTACATAAATGTTCAAAAATACTTTTTAGTAATACAACCCTGAGTCTAATCTTCAATATGCAAACCTACCTCATGGTAGTCAAAGTTTTTCTTTAAATCACCTAGATGACCCTAAAAGAAAAAAGAAACATAAAAGCAAACAAATAAACCAGGCACTCGCAGAATCACTGAGGTTGGGAGCCACCTCTGGAGGTCTCCAGTCCAAACCCCCTGCTCAAGGCAGGGTGAACTAAAGCAGATCTCTTGGGGCTGTGTCCACTCAGATTTTTAGTATCTCCATGGATGGAGGCTCCTGAATCTCTCTGGGCAACCTGTTCCAGTGCCTGTCACCCTCACAGCAAAAAGGCTTTTTCTTAGGTTTTAGTGGAATTTCCTGTATTTCAAATTGTGCCCATTGCCTCTTGTCCCATCACTGGGCACCACTGAGAAGAGTCTGGCTCTGTCTTCCTTAGTCCCTCCCATCAGGTATTTATACACATGGATGAGATCCCACCTCAGCTTTCTCTTCTCCATGCTGATCAGTCCCAGCTCTCTCAGCCTCTCCTCATATGAGAAATGCTCCCATCGCCTAATCATCTTCATGGCCTTCAGCAGGACTCGCTCTCATATGTCCATCTCTCTCTTGTACTGGGGAGGACAGAACTGGACACAATGTTCCAACCACGGCCTCACCAGTGCTGAGCAGAAGGATCACCTCTCTCAACCTGCTGGCAATGCCCTGCCTAACACAGCCCAAGAGGCTGTTGGTCTTTGCCTCTAGGGCACGTTACTACATCCTAGTCAACTCACCCACCAGGGCTTCCAGGTCATTTTCTGCAAAGCTGCTTTCCAGTCGGTCAGCCCCAGCCTGTACTGGGGCATGGGACTGTTCCTCCCCAGGTACACAGGCTTTGCACTTCCCTTTGTTGAACTTCATTAGATTCCTGTTTTGCCATTTCTCCAACCTGTCAAGGTCCCTCTGAATCAACCATCTGGTGTACCAACTTTTGCCATTTCTCCAACCTGTCAAGGTCCTCTGAATCAACCATCTGGTGTACCAAACACTCCTCTCAGTTTTGGATCACCTACATACTTCCCGAGGGGGCACTCATCATCCAGGTCATTAATGACAATATTAAACAATTTTGGTCCCACTATCCACCGCAGGGGTACACCACTAGGGACTGGCCTCCAGCTGGACTTTGTGCTGCTGATCACAACCCTCTGAGTCTGGCAGTTCAGATAGTCATCAATCCACCTCACTGTCCACTTATCTAGTCCACACTTCATCAGTTTGTCTATGAGGATGCTGTGGGAGATAGTGTTGTAAGTCTTGTTAAAGTCAAGATGAAAAACACCCACTGCTCTCTACTCATCCACCAAGCTGGTCATCTCATCATAAAAGGCTGTCAGGTTAGTCAGGCATGTTTACCCCTTCATAAATCCATGCTAACTACTCCCAGTCGCCTTCTTGACAGGTCCCATGGTCTTGTGTACATCCAACTTCTTTAAATATTCCATAACCAGATTCTACTCCACTGAGGGTCAATCTTCATTGCTCCACATCTTTCCACTGGTCTCAGGACATGGGATTCCTGAGGGCAAATCTTGGCAGTAAAAAGCAAGGCAAAGAAGACTTTGAATACCTTGGCCATGTTTGTCTTTATGGGGTAGAATTTAATCTAGAACATGGACATTAAGTGGATACTTGGGCCTGAACCAAGACTGAGACTTTTTCCTTCAGAAAGATTTTTCCAAAGCCATACACAAATTACTTGACTTAAATTACATCGAAGTAAATCCTGTTAAGTAATTAAGGGACTTCCCTGAAAGGAGTAATACTCCTTTGCAAACTCAGAAAAGACTTGTTCTTTCCACTAAACAGAGGGCTATATCTTGTGATGGAGCCAAAAATACCTTATTTGGCACAGGCCTGTTAACAGTGAAGCCAAACTCATCAGACACTTCAAATATGAGAATGCGAGAAGAAAGAAGACAGTTGCATTTACCCTGAGGGATTAAAAGTTGAGTGTGTGCAATGCAGGACAGAGGTACTCCTTCATATTGGGGGTCTTAATGAAGCATGCCACAGCTCCCCTCAGTATTTATGCCCAGGTTTCCTGCATATAGCAACCAAGATACATATCCAGGTCTCACCATCGTAAGAGTTCAGGCACAGCCAGAATAAGCATTCAGATGCAAAATCAGGGAGCACTCCAGAGCTCTGCCATATAGATATAGCTAAACAGGAGGCCGGACTTTCCCAGTGCAAGATCCTAAAATCTTCCTTTCCTGACTTTAGAAGTATCTGAGTGTAAAGATTTCCAAGGCAGAAAGCAAGCCGTAAAATGTCAGCTGTATATGAGTAAAAAGAATGAAGCATCTCGTAGGTGATGATCTGCTATAGTTCCTTTCCTATACAGAAGGGTAAGAAGTGATGTGTTTGTCTGCAAGTCAACTATAAATAAACTGCCCCCCCCTGCCCCCAAACATATAATTACGACAATAAATAAATAATATTACATAAGCATACTTCTTCACATTGTTTGAACGATTCTTTTACACAATGAATTGTCTTGACTTTCACATTCTTCAAAAGGTTCCGACAGTCACAACAGGGAGGTTTGGTGCAGTAAAGAACATCACTCTCTTCTATTTTGGGCTTTGATCTGAAAAATATATGTATTTATTTATTGCACAATTAATTCATTTTCTGCAAAGCTAAAACTAAACATAATGTTTGCATTTCTCTAAAATAAATTTAGTATTTTCATTGAAGACTATTATTTCCAATTAGATTACTCCCTATCTCCTCCTCCAAGCTTCCTATTGCATCTTGATTTTCCCTTCAAATATCTGATCTTTGTTGCTTCCTCTACTTCTGTGTATATAAAAGTGCTACTATTCTGAGCCATACAGTTTTACAGACCAACGATTCTCCAACTATTGACAGCTAGAGTCTTAAGGGATCTGGCTGACTTGACTCTACTCTTGCTAGCCTAAGGACCACTAAAAAAGACTGCCAGGCAGAATGCTGCAGACTGTGTCTTTCAAAAACTGTTTAGATCTTCATCACAACGAGATCAGGTGATTATTTTGGCAGTGTGGGAATACAAGGTGGTACCACACCTTTCTGGGGGTGGAGGAGAGGAAACGCACACATTAAAATGTTGATCGTAAGCTCAGAGCTGTGAAATGTTAAATCTTTGAAACTGGATTAACGGGTGAAGAACAGATGGAAAAATCAAAGAGAAAATCCATGGTTAGTCACTGACTTGTTCACACTACACACTATTCACATCTATTGTCATAAAGAATGCCTGTGAAGTCACTCCATTACTAGATTTGTAACAATAACCTGTATAGGAGCACATTTGCTTCAGCATGGACGACAACTTCCCGTTTTGCAAATCCAGCCGTCTGTTGTTTTCTCCCCGCCAAGGGCAAGTTTGCATACAATATGCCGATGGGGTATCCATTATAACCTGCCCCAAACTGCCAAACAAAACAAATGAAATAAAATAATCAGAATCTAATGGATCCTTCCAAACATCAGCAACATTTGAACCATATACTAATCCAGCCTCAAATACTAAATATATGCTGTCTATGTATTTCTAGATACATACAACTTCTGAGTTTTTATGGTTATTTATATCAGATTTTTAATCAGCTTTAACAGTTTGCCACAAGCATCTTATCACCCCATCATGTTATCCCTTTTAACACAGTCAAGAGCTAATTTTGCTTTTGCATCCAGTGAGGTCATTGTTCTCCATCGATGAATTTCATCACCATCTTTTTGTCTCTCTACCTTTGCAAGAAACTTAGGATTCTCCTTTTTAGTGGGCCTCAGGGATTATTTTTGTAAAGTTAAATGATAAAACATTATCATTACTATTAGCATATTTATTATGGGAGAATGTGTTCATGAGGGAAATTCATCTCCTTTAACTTCTTTACATGTCTACACCTGAACTGGTCACCCTAGACTCCCTTTATATTCGAGGGAGAAAACCAGGTCCACCTGGCCTATTCCAGACTCTGAATTAGGATGAATGACACTCTAGCTCTCCACCGACTATAAAGGGGAGCCAGGGACAATAGCTCAGAAGCAGGCATCTACACTGCACATGTCTACATTGGGTCAAATAAACTGCACCCCTTGGAGCACTGAATAGAAATTTTACAAGTGTTGGAGAATTCAATCTACTTACAAAATATCCATCCTGACTGTAGAGAACACATCCCACACCTCGGTGGGGATCACCTTTTAGAAGAGAGAAAGATTTTCATGTCACCATACTTTTTTCATACTTAAAAATGTATTTTACAGATTAACATGTATTGCTTGAATGATATAGAAATGGAAGCCGTAAGTGACTACTTACATGTTGAAAGAATCCACCCGTGTATACACATTACCCAATTCTAGACAGACACCCATACACAGTAACACAATGAGGCAGAGCTACTATCAAGTACAACAAATGTCAGATTTCAGAAGAACGCAACAACTTAAAATCTAACTCAAGGTTCACTTACTCTTTGATTAGTAATTGCAGAGTATTAACTTGACACAAAATCCTGGTAACAGAATATAAAAGGTTATAAGATCTTCCATTGATGAGATTTGCTATAAGCCCACCTAGGTACATCAACAATATACTGAGAATGTTTAAATTTATACACATATATATATAAAAATATTGTTTCCTCCCCCCAAAATGGATTAAGTGATAAAATATTATTTTCTATATTTCTATAATATGTGTTTCCATATTCTGCTTTAGGTTTAACTTCAGTATTGCAACAAACATTATAAACAATAATATTCAACATTAGTGTAGTAAATACGTTAATGAAAAATATTTTAGCAGTTATGCTAGGAAAGCATGCCAATTTCTCTGATATCCACATATGTTGTGAAAAATTTACTCTTTGCTGCAGCTGAATGAATCAACAACAATAATAAAAAATAAACATACAGGAATACATTCTTTATATTTGGTTACTATTCTTTATACACTCTCATCGTAACTTACTAGATCTTGCTGCTAAAAAATAACAAAGCTGCAAAGCATGTCGATGAACATCTTCCTCAGGTTTTTTCTCAAGTTGGGAACATTCCAGTAAAAAATTATAGCAACGTAAAGCATTTTCCATCCGCTTCACACAAGTATCTTCGCAGATATGTATGTTAAACAGTGAATAATCAATTTTTTCAGGTTGATAATGGAGAAACTCAGAATTTCTGTTCGGCTGTCTTCTGCATAGTATTTTTTTTGCAATCATTTTCACAGTTTCAAAGCTTGTTATGGGTAAGAGCACACTGCTACTTATATGACTTCTAAGAAACATATGGTCAGCTTGTTGAACATCTTCCTTAACCACCGAATCATGTCCCTTTTTTTCAGGAGCCACTGGCCAGTAATAGACTGAAGAAACTGAACCTAGAGACAAATGCTGAAAGTCACTTAAAGTGCTATACAGTTGGGTGGGACATTCAGTTCACATTTTTTGTTTAAAACAGTTGGCCAATTTTCTGTTGCATTGCAATTCTGTGGACAGACTAGAGTCCAAAGCCTATATAGTTACCCACAGAGCTTAAACCACTCCCATTGCAATGGGATCTGAATCGAATATAGAACTATTGCAACAACTGGTACTTCACTGTCATAAATGACCTCCCACGGTTTGCCAATCCTTTCCCAAGCAAGCAGTCGCACTTATTTCTAAGAGACTATCTGCACAAAAAAGGATTACTTGACTAAGAAGGGATTTATTTGACTGAGCCACGTACAGCATTTTTCTAGACATGATGCTTAGTGGGGTCATTTATGAACTTCTTATTCAGGTAGAACTGCAGTTAACACAGATTGATTAAAAATGTATTACATACCTTGAATGAGGAATGTGGTACAAGTTGTGCATGGTTTCCTGGACAAAAACACAGTGGAGTTACGCAAAGAAGAGGGAAGACATCGAATGATTTGCTGTACAGCATGCAACCCAGATGTGGAGAAACTCATAGCTACGATTTTGTGTACTTTGTCCGATTCACATATTACAATCCCAGTCTTATTGAACTGAAGAGAAAAAAAAGAAAGCTTATTTTTCACAGCAGATTTGATTTTACAAGCATGCATGCTTTATACAGATTGAAAAATACACTATAGGTTTTGCCACATTGTATTACATACAACTGCTCTTTAGTCCCACAATCTTTAGATCACCACTTCTCTTTATGAAAAGTTAATGTAAATTTAGTATGAATTGATTTTTTTCTGTGCATTAGTTCTCAAGAAATCCAGTGCTGCTCCAATTAAGAGGCACATGAAACCAAAACTGGAATCAATCGGAAAGACCAAACTATAGATTTCTAAAACACTCTCAGAAGTATTTGTTTCTTTTAGCCAAATTTCTCCAAGAATGTATATATACACACATATGTATATAGAGAGAGATGGGTTCTTTATAAACACTATATTAGCTGTGGTAGGGAAAAAAAAAGACAACGGTATAAAAGTTAATAATGAGTGTCCAGGTTCTTTAAATCTTCTGTACATTCATGTAATGGCAGTTATTCTAATGCCCACTGTTGCTACAGTAGTGCAAAAAGTAAATTATGCTGTCGCTGGATACAGCCCCCTACAAGGCTAGTAGATGCACTACACAGTAACAAATTAGAATCGCGGAGTAACTTAGATTTGAAATGGAAACCTGGAGGTTATCTAATCCACCTCCCTGCTCAAAGCAGGGCCAACTTCAAAATTAGATCAGCTTATTCAGTTCTTACTTAGATAACAGTTTTTGTCTTCTCTGCCACAGAAGTAGTTGGAATAATCTATTCCAGGTGATCATCTACAGATTCAACTGTTCTGAAGTCCAGTAACACCTACGGGGAATGTTTCACTGAACACAGGACCACTCCGCCTGCCCTGATGGATGTCTGCATGGGAACTGAATACCTTGTGCCGTTTTTCAGAAAAGAACAGCAGCTTTGGGATTCACTAACATCTTTCAAAAAGATTCTAAACATGTATTTCTGTAAATTTCTCAAATAAATAATAGCATTAAGCAAAGCAAGAGTGAAGAAAGTAGTATCAGTGATATCAACAGAGATCTATTACTGACCATCTGACCAAAAGGTAAAAGGACGAAGTGCCCTTTTTTTTTTATAATCCTTTAAGCAATCATCTGATGCATTCAAGGAGCTTTTGCTAATGACAGAAAAGGGTGTATATAAAATTGCAGGAAGAAAATCAAAGGAGGCATGGTTACATTACACAACAGGAAAGGAGAGCAAACAAGAATACAGAAAAGGCTGCAGAGCAACAAGTGAAATCAAAACCAAGCAAAGGAAGATCCTCCTTTGGAAACAGAAACTGAATAAGGAAATACAACATAGAAACATCTGCTAGCCACAAAAGAGTCAGGAGACTATTGTGAACTACAGTTCAACAGACCAATAACACAACGTTACTATTGACCTCCACATATGATAGATGTTTACAGGACTTGCACAGATGCAGTTACTCAGTCTGAAGGAGTGTCACATCAGGTTTTCGTCCTACTCTAAGAAAAATGCAAGCACACTGGAGAATCTAGAAAAGGATTAAGAGGTTTAAAAAAAAAAAAACAAAACAACAAAAATCTAGGAGAAAGACTGAAGCTTGACATAAGAAGGTTGAAAAATCGCTCCTATAAAATGGTTTGAAGATCAGGTTAGACAAGTGTCTGATAAGGCTGGTGTAATTAGACTTAATCCTGTTTCTCTCCAAGAAAATGGATTAGATTATTTCAGCCCATTTCTATGATTCCACTGTTTCACATTCAAAGCTGTTTGTTATTGTTAGATCCCGTATCAGATCAACTGTTTATAAATTCAGTAATATTTAAGAAGTAGTTCTTAAAGTTTTTAAAAGTATAACCATCACTGTTACTGTTACCTGCTAACTTGATCACTGTGTAGTATTTAATCTATAGTTTTATAAACCATTCTCAGATAACCTGGTGTAGGAAAAGCTTTCTACACAAGCAAAACAGTGTGTGGATTTGAAAATAAAATATTTAATATTTTCATATTCACAACTAAAATTAAGCTAGGATGTAGTTTAACCGTGGAAATGAGAACATAAACAAGTGATAAAATGGGAGTTTCAGTTACTTCTTTCGGAAAAGCACAATGGCCCTTCCAGTGTCTGGGACTGACTCAGCTATCGTTAAAGCACCGTCCAAGCCCGAACTGCAAAGTCTGTCACTCTCGTCCTGTGAGGAAAGGACTAAGGAGCTCTGCTTAACATGCTACTGCTGCTACAGCCGCGCTTAGCGCAGAGAAAGGTTTCTGTTTTCTCTCGCCTACCGAATGTTGTCCCTAAACTGTTCCTTACGTGAATGAGTTCACTGACTAGAGCTCTGCTGAGATGCATCTGAGGAAGACTCACAACACTGAAAAAGTCTGGCACACAAAAGGCAGAGTTGCATGCTGGGCTTGCAGTAGCAAGCCTGTGATATGCTCTATTCTCATAATATAAATGGACAAAGTATTAAAATGTCTTCAGAGACATTCACGTGAAGAATTGTACTCCTCGAGTTAATAACGACTCCAAGGAGGAAACACGCTACCGCTATCCATGCTGCCTAGTACCATTCTAGCTATTGACAAGGCTGTCAGTCTGAATATATGAAGATTCTTTTACCTGGGTGTTTCACCTGCTTTGTGCCGTTCCCAAAAGCAATGACGGCTCTGGCTAAATGACTGAAACTATGTGCATCACCAGGATCATCGGGAACAGAAACTGAATCTGGTTCAGTACCCACCCACAGGGAAGACAGAGGGAGGCCAACAACTGTCTCACAAAATGATTTATTATTTTAAATCACAGGTAAACACAAAATAATCTTCACAATATCCCTACACGCAGACAACCGAACATCATTTTATCCCCATCTTTCAAGTAGGGAAAGCAAACACAAGACAGTGCCACTTTTCCCTGGCAATCTCCTCCCGTTCCATTACGGGGTTCATTAACAACTAGGGCACGTCGGTATGCCTCAGTGATATGACATAGTGATGGGAAACGAAAAAACTGGTATTAATCGATACTTAGGAATCCAGTATCTTTATGTAACTTTATCAGATTACAGTGAAAAACTTAACAGCATTGATTATTACCAGCAACTTTTAAAACACAAGACTAGAATGGACCACCTAACTCATCAGATTCACTCCACCACAAAAGCGGCAATCACACAACAGAGGTTTATGTTATAAATGTTTTCTTTGGTGGATGTCATTAGATATTTTAAAGGATAATTCTCAGTAAAATAAGCAGCAAAAATATTTCCTAGCAACGATAGCCTGTTTACATACCTGGTCAGATGGGGCATGACACTCGGGAGACTCCTCCATAAGACGAGCTAGAAACATATACAAATCTTTCTTTTCTAAGCGTATGTATGGATGACTCTCTGAACAGGTCAAAATAAAGAGGTCATAATTAGTAGGCAAATTCAAATAGGTTCATGCTACAGAAAACACACTGTTGATTGCTGCACTTTTGGTAATACGGGGAATGAAGGCAGAGTATTTGGGTAATGGAAAACATAGAAATATAGAAGACATATATTTGTTTGTATACCGCACATACAGATTAACTGTCAGAAAATACACTGGAGTGAGACGGAGAAAGGTTTGTGCTGGTGTTGCCAAAGGAGCACACCGCTTATCGTTAAGCAACACTGAGCTGGTTAACAGCCATAAAGCATTACCACCATGCAAATAACAAATCTAATAAACCCCACAGAAACTAATACTCAAAGAAAAGCTCTGTGCTGTGGTTAAACTCCTGCAGCTCATTCTATCTACAAAGAAGTAGTCAAACTTCAGTTGTGATGTCTTGTTTTTGAATTATTTCCTGAAGCTGAAGAGATGTGCCCGTTTCAGTTGACTATATTGAGATGATTAACCAGAGCAAAGAGATACAAACCATCCTCCATGTCCTCAGCTCCAGAAGGTCTCCTCTTCTGAGGGAAAAAAAGAAGTCGTCCTTTTAACCTACTTTTGAAGCACAGCACTGTAGTAAGGAGAGTGTACATGCACGTGTGTGTGTGTATATATATGCATATATGAAAATGTAACTTAGTTGCATTTATTCATGTTTTAAAAAATAATAAGCACCCTTCACCCCACATAAATGCAAACAAAACGTAAATGAAAATCTGGTATCTCATATTGCCGATTCCCTTTCTTTTTGCCAGCACAATAAATTTTCAGAAAAACAAAAACAATTTATACCATCCCTGTTAAGTATGCACTACCAGTCCAATGACAAAGTACTTCACAGCACCTTTTCTTATAAAACACCGTTAGTGCAAGCATTAAGTATTTCCCGTTGATAGATACCTCATCGCTTTAGGATTAGCTCACTGATGCTTAATAGACTTTTTTTTCTTCTTTCATTATTTTCCACCAAAACCTGATTTTCTTCCATCATGTTTATCCCCAATGTGACATAACAGAATGATTCTGTACTTCACTTACCGCAGGTCTGTTAGCAAGGAGTCTTCAATGATAATAGCTTTCAAGCGGCAAAAACTAACGCTTTTATACCTTCCCTCTCTCCTGTGAGTCACAGTCATGTACTCTCCGTTTCGCCTTCGACACCACCTTGGACCCACCCTGTCAATATTTGTATGGCATGTGGAGATCAGTTTGGTGAACTAGAGAAGTTGACGAGGACAACCAGACGTTGACCTATGACCGCTACACACATGTAAATGCTCTCCCCCCAGCTTAAAGTGATGAATTAAAAGATAGATTTGTATCATCGGTATTGTTATTCAGCACTGCTCAAATCTCTAATAAAACATCTCCTCTGGGCTGCGTGAACTCAAGAGTAATTGGACAATCTAAATACCTCCTATTTTATGATGTATATTCACCTCTGAAATACACAGTCTGCCAATACTTACCTACGTAATCAATATACAAAACAGGACTGTCCAAGATTGGAAGGGCTTGTGATAAAAATGATGTAATTTCTCTAAAAGACTTAGTATTATTTTCCATACTCAAACATGCTGTTCACAGGTTTCCTTTTTTTTTTTTTAGTCAGTCCTGACTTCCTCCTACTACAGTGCTTTAGGGACCCATCAAAGCATACCGAGCATATGGGATTTCCAAAGTTTTTTCATTATCTTTTATTACTCTCACTAAATCGAAGCGGACTCGTTTTGTTAAACCGAAGCAGGAAGTCAGTCAAAAGGAAAAGTCAGTCAAAAGGAGGAGTGAACAGTTCTGGAAAATGCTAGAAAAATAACCGCACAAATGTTTTTTTTTTGGACTGGCAGTTCCTGGAAGCGGCAGGTGACCGGTGCAAGCCCTCTCTCTCTGCTGCCATGCCAGCAGAAGTGGTTTACTTCAACTAACACCACAACAGGGAAGAACGAGGAAGTTCATGGGCAGGTAAAACACATTTGAAGACACTGCATCCATTCTTATTAATGACCGCTACACACATGTAAATGCTCTCCCCCCAGCTTAAAGTGATGAATTAAAAGATAGATTTGTATCATCGGTATTGTTATTCAGCACTGCTCAAATCTCTAATAAAACATCTCCTCTGGGCTGCGTGAACTCAAGAGTAATTGGACAATCTAAATACCTCCTATTTTATGATGTATATTCACCTCTGAAATACACAGTCTGCCAATACTTACCTACGTAATCAATATACAAAACAGGACTGTCCAAGATTGGAAGGGCTTGTGATAAAAATGATGTAATTTCTCTAAAAGACTTAGTATTATTTTCCATACTCAAACATGCTGTTCACAGGTTTCCTTTTTTTTTTTTTAGTCAGTCCTGACTTCCTCCTACTACAGTGCTTTAGGGACCCATCAAAGCATACCGAGCATATGGGATTTCCAAAGTTTTTTCATTATCTTTTATTACTCTCACTAAATCGAAGCGGACTCGTTTTGTTAAACCGAAGCAGGAAGTCAGTCAAAAGGAAAAGTCAGTCAAAAGGAGGAGTGAACAGTTCTGGAAAATGCTAGAAAAATAACCGCACAAATGTTTTTTTTTTGGACTGGCAGTTCCTGGAAGCGGCAGGTGACCGGTGCAAGCCCTCTCTCTCTGCTGCCATGCCAGCAGAAGTGGTTTACTTCAACTAACACCACAACAGGGAAGAACGAGGAAGTTCATGGGCAGGTAAAACACATTTGAAGACACTGCATCCAATTTCTTATTAAATCCCACCAAGGCAGTGTTTTAAACAGGCTCAGACTTTGAGAGTTTATAAATTCTGGAGTTTTTAAGTTCTAAAGCTGCAACGTTACTAATTTAAGCATCCGGTATCTGCTCTGCCAGACGCCCTACTCAAAGCTGAAGGCCTGACTTCCAACGCAGGTGCTTTAGCCTGACCGCGGTTTGAAATCCCCGTATTTTGGCTTGGAAAAAACTGAAGGAGGACCCAACACATGGCGTTTCTGTCTGCACTTTCTTTAATATCCCGAAGGACAACCACCGGCCAGCGCACGGGCCTGCAGACCTCTCGTCGCTGACTGTTAAAGCCTTCCCCCGGCTCCTCCCGACTGGGTAACCACATGCACAGCGGCCCGACCCAGCCTGGCCTGCGGGCACCCCTTCGGGGACGAGAGGGGGCGCAGGGCTCTCTTCCCCGGCAGGACGGGCC
>NW_008796213.1:1680608-1730069 GCF_000699145.1 Aptenodytes forsteri | reverse complement strand
GCGCGGGGTCAGGGCGGCGGGTGTCCCAAGTCTGTGCAGCCCCCGTGGTGGCAGTCGCCCCTCGGAGAGCTGGCATGAGGCAAAACTGCGGGACTTGGCAGGAAGAATTAATTGTCCTGACCGCGAGCCTGGCACGCACGTACATTCTGGCCGTGGTTTTAAGCCTTTTCCATGAAATCTTAATGAATTTTTCACAAAAGGCACGGGTTCTTGTTTTAGTGAGCGTATTTGCCCAAGAACCAAAATCGGGTCTCCTGAGACGGACAAAATCGAGGCAAGCCTTCTGCTGGCAAACGCGGTCTAGTGTAATCACACCGAAGTAGAGGCAGTTGTGGTACATTGGTAAAGACGGTTGCAGTTGTTCTCTCGGAAGTAAGATGAAACATGATGATGATGAGCCTTTTGCTTATCCACCAAATTCGGTGCAAGTCTTACAAAATTGGCAGAAGTATACAAGCAAATCGGTGAGTACCTGGCACTGCTGCTACTTCAGCACGTGCTCGACTATTACCAGACATTAGAGAATCGGCACAGAAAAGCCACAGACCCAAGTCCCAAGGGTGCCAGCCACACCAGCAGCTTCAGTTAGTGCTCAGAGCAGAAGACAAAACGTACAGGACGCTTGAATTTGCTAGTGCTGTTGCTCATGAAACTACTTATTTCAAGTATGGAAACTTGTTTGTTGCACACAAAAGAACTTAAATTTTTAAGTTCAAGGTGTGGGGTTTTGTTTTCCTAACGCACTATTCACAAAACAGTGTTCTGGCATGTTTTGCCCCTCACCCACTCCACCCCACCCAGCTTTTTTAAATGCTTTATATCAAGGATAGACTTACAGAATGCCTACGTTTTACTCAACTTTACCAAGATATGATTTTTTTTATTTTTGTTTTTTTTTTTAACATGTAGCGACTCTTCTCCTTCTCAGGATGACAGGAACAGATGTGTTTGGAATTACTGTACCTCTTATTACCAGTACTACTGGAGATAAACTGGGAAAGACTGCTGGCAATGCAGTTTGGCTAAATAGAGATAAGACTTCTCCATTTGAGCTATATCAGTTTTTTGTCAGACAACAAGATAACATAGTTGAAAAGTAAGTAGTTTTTCTTCATCTTGCTTTTTGTCATTGTTTATAAAACCTGATCCTAATTGTTCTCTGTAACTGTTTCGCGTGGATATGTGCAGCGCGAGCTCCAGAAGTAGATGTTAATTATAACTGTACGTTCATTAAATGAGCAGGCATGACTGGTTCCTAAGTATACAGGGTAGTGGAACCTGTCTCCGTATGCTGGCATATGCATCGTAAAACTGGAACGTGGATGAACAAGCAAGTGAAGCACAACACGTTTTGTGCTACCCGTGGGGTGACTTTATCTTATGAGGCTTGTCAGTTTCAGTACTGTGACATCACAGTACCAAATGAAATCTCTCCTGCCAAGTAATAAGCAACTGCAGTTTAATAGATGTCAATTACTACAAGTTTTTACCTAATATGAAGTATCCAGAAACACTACATTCTAATTGCAAGAAGCTACTTAACTGGTTATAAACAAATACATAAAGTTCAGCTTCTAGAACTGCACCACATTAAAAACTGCGTATCCCTAAGTGAATTGAAATAGTGCCTTGTTAGGAAAAAGCCAAGAAGTTCCTATTTATGATTGTATTAACTGTGTAGATTAGCAGTCATGCGCCCCTATCAGTAAAAAAAATCTTGAGCATGCAGTCCCAATACCTGTGTATTTATTTATAGATTATATAAATGTACTACTGAAGTTCTAAAATTTTCTTCCTGCACCCCAATGGATCATCTTGTGTACCTCCTGGGGTGCTGGCACCCCACTTTGGAGACCACTGGTCTAGCTAAAAACATGCCTAGGAGACAGTTAGCACTGCCCAACTACTACTTAAAGCTGTAGCACATACAAAGACAAAATTCTGAATAATCATTACCTAGGGTAGAGCAATTCCAAGGAGCAAAACCTCATCTTGGATTCATTGTGCTATCTCTGAGTCCACGTCAACCACACATAACTCATATTCTTACTGACCAGTGTAAAAATATTAAAATCATATAATGAGAACATGAAAGGGTAGCGAAAATATGAGAAATACCATTTGACAGGTTTCCTTCACTGATGGCTAGCCTCCATGCTGGTGTGCCAGTTAGATGGCTGAAAATAAATAGCCGATAGCTTTATTCAGGGCATTACATTAATTTTAGTGAGTTGCTATATGTTCTCTCTTAAACCTGCTTTTCTTTAAACTCCAATATTACTGTCAAATCTGAGTCTTCATAAACCTCAGACATGTATTTCCCTTTCATATTGTGACCTGTCTCATAACTCAGTTACCTCTTTCAAAGGTTTATGCCTTGATATTTCAAATTCAGGTTCTGCATCCACAACACTTTTCAGACTGATAAGAAGGGTATGTGGGTACTTGACATTAAAATGTTTCTTGCGTTCAGACTTTGTAACAGTAAAGGTACCTTTTTTTAATACACTG
Organism: Aptenodytes forsteri; assembly: GCF_000699145.1. Lineage (NCBI taxonomy): Eukaryota > Metazoa > Chordata > Aves > Sphenisciformes > Spheniscidae > Aptenodytes > Aptenodytes forsteri. The sequence continues at coordinate 1,727,558 of NW_008796213.1, read as the reverse complement.
CATTTCATACTACTGCAAGTCCATTAAAATGGACTGTGCTTAGATAGGCACCTTTAAATTCTCGATTATCCTTAATAATCTTCCTGTTGAGATACTCATCAATACATAGCATACTTCTGTCCCATGATCACCACAGAATGGCAGTGGTACTTTGCATTAGCATATTGTGCAGCTAGTAAGAATATAATATAAAACCTTGTTAGTTGACACAATTGCAATAAATCCTGTAAAGTAAATGTTTCAAGAGAAAACCAAGTTGTTGATTGCAGTACAAGCTTTATAAAAGCATTTGACACTACCTTATGTCTGAAGACATTACCCTAACTGGAATGCTAAATGTGAGTTATTCTGGTAAGCTGAAGCATGTGGGCAAAAACAGAGTTGTTTGAAAGTCAGAGTATCTGTAATACGGATTTCTTAAATTAAGAATCATTTTAGGGTAGCTAATGAAGTTTGAATGACAAAGGTAGGAAATCTGTAATGATGGCTATATAGACAAAGTAATTTTTTCCTTGCTCGTAGATACCTGAAACTCTTCACCTTCATTCCTCTTGAGGAGATTGACCACATCATGGAAATGCATGCTAAAGAACCTGAAAAATGGGGCCCTCAGAAACGACTTGCTGCAGAAGTAACCAAGCTTGTTCATGGTAGAGAGGGGCTAGAATCTGCTAAGAGGTGAAGTTTGATTTGTCGAGCAGTTTTCTTTCAGATTTATTCAATGGTAATTATCCATAGCTTTTCAGGGACTATTTTCATGTAGTTACTTGTTGCTCAGCTGTTAAAAGAGAAAAACGTAGTAATTCTGTAGACTTAAAAATACATTAACTATAAAAAAAAATTGCAGTGCAGTGGGTTACGATAAAAAAAAATTGGGGTGTACTTTAAGTACTTCCATTACTGTGTGGACCCTCAGAAGAAGTTGGGGAGGGAAATCTGATTAGTTCAGTAGCGCTTTGTGTGAAGATGAGAGTAGCACTGTATTTTGAATGATCTTTGTTCTCACAGGTGTACTAAGGCCCTTTATTACAGCAGCGTGGAGGCATTGGAAGCTATGTCTGACCAAGAGTTACAGGAACTTTTTAGACAAGCTCCTTCAGCTGAATTGATGCTTGAACCTGGAATGAATGTTCTTGACTTGTGTCGCAAAGCAAATGCCATTCCAGATGGACCTAGTGGGTATGTTATCACCTGTGCTCTTTGGTAATACCTCACATAAACAGGCTGTAGTGGTATGCTTTCAGAAGTTAAACAATTAGGACAGCCAATTCAAGTAGAAACAGGCTAGTGATCTACATACCAGCATTAAGGAAGAGGGGAGCAGGCGGCCTCATTCCATTTTGATGTGAAAGTGTAGGATAATGCAGTCTCATGTACCTTAGCTGTAAAATCTACACTTGAAGGGACAGTCGAAGGCAACAGCCTAAGTTTCCTTATACCTCTCAGAAAGAATGGGAGTGGTAGAGGCTAAGGTTAATTTCAGTCACTCTTGACCTGGACTAAAAGTAAAGTGCAAGAGAATTAAAATTTATTCAATTATGGATCAAACTAAAAAACCCTTAACTGAACTTTCAATACTTAACAGCAATAAATAGCTGCTTCTTGCAATTACTGGTTGTTGTTTTTGTTTTTTTTTAAGGTATCAGAAAATTACAGATGGTGGAGTTTCAATAAATGGGATTCGAGTAACTAATCCCGAGACTGTTCTTATTCTCGGACAGCATATTCTCAAGAATGGAGTATCATTGCTTAGGATTGGAAAGAAAAATTACTACATTATAAAATGGCTGCAGTTGTGACGAGAACGTCTCCCTAAAATGATGTATCATTTTCACTCTCTTGCTCAAAGATGTACTTAAGATGTTTCTACACTGTGCATTGCTACGCAGCTCACAGACTGCCCAATACCATAGTTTCATTCTCAAAATACACCAACAGAGTTCAAACAAAGGCAGCTAAGTTATACCATTGAAGAGATTTTTAGATACTCTGCCTTATTCAAAGCACCATTCATAAGAGGATATGCACAAGAAGATGAAAAGATTAATTTCAGAGTCTGAAGATGGAGATGCTCTTCCCCTCCATTAACAACCTTCTGTGTTGTAGAACAGTGGCCAGGTACTCTACAGCATAATCCACAGCAAGATGAGCAAAAGCATACTTGAAACCAGTACTTCTTACAGAGGATGCATGCTGCTGTCCAGTTTGACTTCATCCCAACAGAGAAAGCTGCGGAAGTGGGTAAGGAGGACCCACCTATGATCAACATTTTTTTTTCTGAACAAGTTTGCTTTGAAGGAAGCTGCAGAAGATTCACAATAAATGAGTAGAATGATTAAGCCCTAATATGTAAGCTTCTTACTGTTTATGTATGGGGGCATTTGGAAAAAAGCTTTCCAGCCTTAATGTGGTAATACAGAGCAAATTCACTTTTTGAAATATAAGAGAGTATAGAGCCTTTCAAAGCTTAAATCAGCCTGATGAAGCCCTTTTATGCCACTAAGCACACACACTGTGTGCAATGTGGGTGATACTCATTCCGCTGCTTCAGTCCTCTGAATTACGTGGATGCCTCTGTGCTATCTGGAATCTTTGTTGAAGGTGTATCCTGGCACTAGTTCTGTGAGCTCTACAGTCATTTGCAAGATAGTATATTATACCAGAAGATTTGAAGCATGTACATGAAAACTTTTTTGATTTTAGATGCCTAGGAGTTGTGGGTGAACAGCAGCACAAGGGTATCATCTGGACCAGGAAACGTGAGGGAAGCTATAGTGCTTTTGCAATTAAAAAAGTCAGACCCTTCAGATAGGGCAACATGCAAAAGCTGCACTTCTTCACAAAAGAGCAGAAAGTGATCCTACTGCTTATGGCCTAGCCAACATTTGGGATCATAGCTTCCTCATTTTCTTGTAAAGATGGCATGAAAGTGAGAATGTACTTCAAGAGTTGGTAGAATAGCAACATCTACATTTAAAGGTAGTATTACTTTATTGCTCTGAAACACCACCACCCCTTTTTATTACTAGCCACTACAGCTGCTTACACACCTGGAATCAAATAAGCATGGAGTACACCACCTTGCTAAAGTCCCTTCCCATGGTGGGGTTTGGGATTGGGTTGCCTAGGCAATATAGGTGCCACAGTATTTCAGCCAGGTCACCTGAACAACAACAAAACCCACATGTGTTTTTACCAAGATTATTTGTAGTACAAGCCCATATTTGAATTACTTAGAACTGGTTAATTGACTTAGAATGCAGTAATGTAGCTGGCTGGCTCAGAACTTTTTTATTAAGGGACCCTCCCTGCCCCAGTGCAAAAACATAAACCCCCAGTCTCATTTATGAGGTGATTGATTGCTTTGGGCCTTGGCTGCAGTGTTGTTTTCAAGGTGTAGAGTAATCCTCACCCTTAGGCCAAGGAGAGTGATTTCTTTGTCCATGAAACTCCTAGGCAATATAGTTCTGCGGTCACAGCAGCCACAGGGGAGAGGCCTTAATCTTAGCTACGTGAATGTGGCAACTCATCACCATCTCTTTTATATTGTTCTAAGTCATGGTATTTCAGCTGGTTTAAAACCACCCAGCCTATAAGAAGAATGGGGAAATCGTAAGAAACGTAAGTAAAGTCCCAAGAATCCAGATATTCTATAGTTGGGTGGGGAGTTTCCATTGGGTTTTTTAGGTGGGTGGTTGTTTGGTTTGTTTCTTTTTTACATGATGTTGATCAACTTGATGTGACCAACTTAGTGTTAGCTTTATTTGCACTGTCAATCAAGATTTCAGTATGTTAGTAAGTCTCAAGAATCCAGATATTCTATAGTTGGGTGGGGAGTTTCTGTTGGGTTTTTTTAGGTGAGTGTTTTTCAGTTTCTTTTTTTTTTTTTTACTTGATGTTGATCAACTTGGTGTTGGCTTTATGTGCATTGTCAATCAAGATTTCAATAGTAATAAACTATAGTGGCTTGCTGCTTATACATCAGTTTCTTCAGCTTATTAAACTGTAATATGGTAGCACTTTTACTAGCTCACCACATGGAGTTACTAGTGTTAGTTCCTAGATCCCACTTATCTGCCTGATAATGAGATATCTCTATCCTAATCTCCGTTACATAAAGAAAAATAAAAAGTAGTCAAGTCATTCCTACCTTAAAAAAAAAGCTCTACGTAGCCTGTTAGCCTTCAGGACCAGTTTGTGTTGCTTGTTACTTTGCCTTAAGCTGCAGTAATGATCAGCACTATCCTAAACAAAGCATATGGAGGAAAAAACCACAAGGGTAGAAGAAGGGAAGGGAAAGTTAAGTTCATCCACTTAATATAGCTACCTTGTTCCTTAAATGGCAGAAGTATTATAGCAATATAGAAACACGCACCTGGCAACAAAATATACCGGTACACACCCATGTTAGCCTCCAGAGAAATACAACAGATCAGATTTGACAGTTAGTTTCTGGTTGCAGGAAATAAACTGCTAGGAGTAGAGCAAGTCATGTTTCATGTCTGACCTCTCTTCAGCCTTTTTCCTTCATCTCCAAATCATAGAATCGTAGAACAGTTTGGGTTGGAAGGGACCTCTAAAGGTCATCTAGTCCAACCCCCCTGCCCTGGGCAGGGACATCTTCAACTAGATCAGGTTGCTCAGAGCCCCGTCCAACCTGACCTTGAATGTTTCCAGGGATCAGGCAGCCACCACCTCTCTGGGGAACCTGTGCCAGTGTTTCACCAGCCTCGGCATAAAAAAATGTCTTCCTTCTATCTAGTCTAAATCTACCCCCCTTTAGTTTAAAGCCATTCCCCCTTGTCCTGTCACAACAGGCCCTGCTAAAAAGTTTGCTGCCATCTTTTTTATAAGCCCCCTTTAAGTACTGATAGCCTGCAGTACTTAATACAGATGCAGATACACATACATCCACAAATTTCAGCTTTTTCTTAAAAGCATTAGTACCCACTTTGATCAAGTATTAAAAGGATTTTATTTATTTTTACAAATACAAAAGTGAATTAAATTCTTGGCATACAAGGGTTTTAATAAGATCCATAAACTCCAAGAAATTTAGTCCACACTTCCTTTTGACCAACTCCTAGCAATCCAAACCCTTCCCTGACTCTTTCCAAAGAAAAAGCTGGACACAACCACTACTTTTCATGACTGTACAGGTTATCACAACTGAGCATTTGAATACTTAGGCCGAGAATCAAGGATGACCAAAAAAATCAAGTATTCTTTCTTAGCCTGGTCTCATTTCCCATATACCCCAAAATGGGTATGTTCAGGTAATCAGATACATAGCTTGTTCAAATGTAAACAAGTAGTAACTAATATTAAAGTATATTTAACATATCTACAAATGTGCGATTTGGAAGTGCAAGAAGAGAAGTAATTATTTGGGCCAGATAGATACTAAAAAAAAAAACCACCAAAAACATTTGTACAGCATCTAGGGACAGCAAAAACTGGAGGACCTGAATTTAACATTATTGTGGCAGCTAGCAGTGAAGAGGTAAAAAGGGTGAAAGGGCGCACAGCAAGTAAACTAAAAGGGAGCTATGGGAGCATGAAAGCACCTTCACTAGTTTAAACAGTGTCAGTAGGCATAAAACTATATTCAGGTGGTCTACTCCGTCTTTCTTTTAAACTTTGAAGTATTAATCGTCTAGCTCTCACCTCAAAGCACAGAGTTTAACTGGCAACAAGTTAAAAAGCAGATGCATTTGAGATCTTCAGTATCTACAGAAAACACTAGCTAACAACCACTCTCATAGCTAAAGGATTTAACTGTGAAAAAAAAAATACTCAAGATGATAATTCAATTCAAGTTACCAACAGGGGTACAACAGACTGGCAAGTTGTTTCCCCTGCTGTATTCCATAAAGCAGGGACCTGAGTTTGCAGTGTCCCATCTGGCATCTTTCAAAGTCAATCCTCCATAAAGCACAGGGTAAAGGCAAGTTTTACATAAGTTTTATGTTTACTTCAAAACACAGTTTGAAGGACACAGACATCCCCCCTACCCATCTATTCCACTAAGTGAAATTTGAAACTGATTACTACAAAACCCAAGCAATTTATTGACAAACTCTGTTCACATAGGGATACTATGTTTTATTTACAGTAGTACCACACATGGGTCAGGTATTAATGTCAAACATTTACTAATCTAAACTTAACTACAGTGGTTATTCTCCCCCCATGATTGTGTGTTTCACTGCATAGCAAGTTATTTTAAGTTGGCTGAAATTTGTGCATTGATGAAAAAAGTATTTCTAGTTTAAATTAAATAAGGTGAACTACAAGACATTTGTAAACCATCAGTTTAATCTGGGAATTTTTCAGTTGCTGCCTTCATTAGGCTTTTTTCCATAGTTTCCCCATAATTTCTTTTAATGGTGGCAGTAACAGTAGCATTTTAAGTATTTTAGTTCAATTCCAGACAACAGATTGTTTAAAAACCGTTGCTAGCCACTAGCAGCCTGACTACACTATTACTTACGCAACTATACAAGAACTAACAATGTAGAATTGCATGAGGGCAAGTGCAAACATACGTAAGGCTGTACAAATACAGATAGTTACAACACTATTAACTTGTAAGAGCATATTCAGTCCTGCCACCTGAACTACAAGTCAGTTCAAAACTTTGTTTCTGGGATAATTAATTTTGTGTATTATCTGTTTATTTAATAACAGGACTGTTACAGCACGGATTTTTGAAGACTTGCATTAAGGATTACAAATCAAGTTCATTTCTTGGCACTCAAACTTTACCAAATTGAAAATTTTTGTGAAACAAACAAAAAAGTCATAACCTTTCAAAAAACAAATTAACACTGTGGAAATTTCACATGACATTACAGAGCCAGTTATCACTTGCAGGAATTTCTTAAATAAATGGAATTTATTTGCTTTATGCAGCATTTCAAAACTTTACAAGTCAGAATATTTCTTCACAACAGACTGTTGACTGAACATTGGGAGTTAAAGCTTAGGTAGCAGTTCACTTATGGACGGCTCTACCTTGTTGAAAACATACTACTTAGACGTTGAAAGTAGAAGGGAACGAGGTGTCAAGTGAATTCCAACCAGAAATGTAATGATTTTGACAAAACTATTAAAAGCTTTCACTGTTCACCAAAATTGATTTGAGAAGTGGCTTGCACTTCAACTTCACTACAGTCACATTTCTTCAATCTGAGAACTACCATCCCTGGATACAATGCAAGAAGTTAAAATTACTTCCTTTGTATTCATTACATGTAATGTATACATCACGACATTTTAGGCTGTTTAAAACTACCGAATGTATTTCTGTGTTCTGCATGAATTATTTCAGATCATCCATAAAAATATCCAAAAGTTGCATCTGTCGGACTTAACTCCTTGTGCTTATATTGGTGCCAAACTGAAGATTACAATGAGATAAATACATTTTTAAACAGACCTTCTTGTAAACCAAGGTCTTAATCTTTAGCAGCTTACAAAAAGAATTCCATTTCTGTTAACTGATGAAATGGGGAAGGAACTGAATATGGTAATAAAAACATCACTATATTGGCCCAATATCATAAAAGCAAGCCATGGATGTTAACAGCAGTGTCCTATTTTTCATGCAAGTTGTGTTAAAGATATAAAATATGAGCAACACCATAGTAAACATTTTTACTTTATACAAAAAAGTGAATCTGCTTGAAAAGTACATGCAAGTGTGCTGGCTGGAATTTAAATAAATTTTTATTCATAAAAATTAAAATGTTTACTTTTTAAAGGCTAGTGTGATCAATATTTATCTGTATGAATTATAACCAGAAGAAAATAACTCATCAACTTAATTTCTAACCTAAAATTCCCTAATTTTAGGATTGTCCTCAAAAAAAGAAAAAAAGCTACTTACAGCACAGTAAAATTTCCTCAAAAGTAACTGTAATCTCTGGTATAAATATTGCAATCCCACAGACTTCTTTTCATACTGTCATACATTCCAAAATTTGGAGGAAGTTGTGGGGATCCCCTTCTCCCTGGCCAACTTAATCTGTTTTTAAAAGAAACACTTACTATCCCGTAACAGTTTTGAAATCCATGTTTATTTTTCAATTCTGCCAGAACAAATCTACTATTGGATGGTCCAGGGGCTTGGTCCCAGGGGGGAGGAAGGGGAAGGTGTTCTTGTACCTGATTATAATCCCCAACATTTATACACAAGCTCCAGTGCACATGAATAACTTTGCACCCACTTTTTCGTAGGCTGTTACTGTTTGCAAGCTCCAGGCTAATTCTTCCTACATGATACTCCATTAAATGAAGTTCAAAGTTTTGTCTGCAGTTTTAACATTTGGGGAAAAAAAACGGGGACACACATACATAGTAATACGGTAGACATCTCTACTGTGCTATAAAATTGATACCTCCATCTGTCATAGTGCATGCAATATATTCATGAATGAAAGTACTCGGTGCGCTCTTCTCTCCACAGTATTTAAACTTCTATTGTAAAAGCAGCTTAAAACTATGCCACAAGACTACACCGTCCATCTTAACCACAGGCAACCTGTTTAGCAAGTCAGGCACTGGAACTTTCATGGTTTTTTCCCCAAGTTCAAATGAGACTGTCGCTGAGACAGTAGACTTGGTCTGCTTTAATTTGCACCAGAAAGCTGGTAAGGAAACATTTAGAGCCATTTATTATGTGGATTAAATATGACTGATTTTGCAAAATACAGCACATTTTTCTGTTTGCAAATCAAACCAACTGTCTTTACATGAGCAGATTTACACAGTCGCAGTACACAGGTAAGAGTTCATAAATAAAAATTCTACTCCGTATACCATGCCTAGCAATTTTGAAGTCAATGTAACCTCCGATGCATATAAATAGAGTGGCTGGTACAGTCTTCACCAAAGATGTGTCTCACGAATCTCTGCAATGATCTGACTGGCTCGCTGCAGGGCCTGCACACAGAAAGACAGAAAAGCTGAAGTTATTTAGTATTTCTGAAGAGATTTCTCAAAGAGGTAACAGCAGCAGTCTAGGAAGTGTGATGTTAAAAATCAAATTAAAGCTAATCATTTTCATTTTGAAACAAGTGGTAACAACCTGCAACAACGTTGATTAACAACTCTGAAGCCTTCCATCTGCAAAAAATTAGCCAAGTAGAAAATACTACAAAGCAGAAGGTAATGGTAAAACTTAGCATAGGTGTCATTAAACCATTTCTCTAGAGAGATAAGAATTAAAAATTAATTGAAAACTGAACTTCCAGTTAGAAGCAAAAAGAGCTCTTTGTCATTGTTTTGAGCAACTTCTACATACTCAGTGTTCCCAATAACACCTGTTTGTCTTAACATTTTGTATTTATAAATAAACTCTCAAGGGCAGACTTTTTCACCACACAGTTTTAATGTTTTAAACTTTCCTCAAAATAAAAGGGAAACTGTACCTATTTTATATCACTTTTAGCATTCCGATGCATTCATTACAGTCTAGCCTGCTAAACTTTGCAAATTTAAAAGCTCAGAGTACCAACTAATACTAACATTATTTAAAGTACTACTCCAATTTGGGGAAATCTGAGCTATAAGTTTGGCCCTATAAGTTTACAGTTTAAAAAACTGTTAACAGACAGTTCCCCTCACTCAAATGTTGATCATATAATAGCAAAGATTAAACTTGCTGCAGGTGGTCTTGGACAAGCGGTATCTCAGGGTATCCAATCTCTCAGACACGCACTGTCTGACCACACCGTGTATGAGAGAGAAGCACCTCTTGCCGCTTCTTCAGTGAGCTGAACTGGCAGTTCTTTTCTATGCAGTTCAGACCAAAGCAGCATTATTTCTGCTGCAGCTGTAGCAGACTGATATACTACAAAACTGAACAATGAAGAAATGAAGAGTTCTGTAACACAGACATGTCATAAACGCAGTCATACAGATGTACACGGGGGGTCGTCCAAAGTGAGTCCCGACATTCCCACTGTTCATAATTATGGGGTACTCTCCAGATACACCAGCCATTGGCCAGTAGGCTCTGGGTGAAGCATACACATGAACGGCACTTAAAACACTGTAGGCTTAATCCCCCAAAAGAGAACTGCTGAACCCTATGAAGTAAAGTTAAATAAAAGCAAATTATTAAAACCAAATGTATAATTGAAAAAATAATTGAAAATAACATCAGATCAGAGCTTCTGCTTTACACCCAAAATATAGTTTAAGTCACCTCTTCCTAACTACTCAATCTACATAATACTTTCTGGTCACATACTGCTTTTAATTCCTCTAGCAGAGAGAAGTAATACACTGGCATACTCCTAAAAAGCAGTAAAGAAAAAAGGAAGGCAAGTCTTCCAAAAAATCTCACATTTATATGGTTTCAATTTAATTAACTATTCCCACGAGCTCCTGATCTTTTTAATACCTTTAGCATGTCAGCTGCCTCTTTTCTGCGCTGTGCCATGTCCTCAGATTCCGTCAGAAGGTCATCCAACAACAAGGATTTATACAGCTGGCCTACCAGCTCACTCTGAAGAGTGTCTTTCACGTGGTTCACCAGAAAATGCATCACTGCCTTTGGCACGCTGCAAGCACATAAAGATTGTTTCTTCAGAAAGAATTATTCAAAACCAGGTCTGCTCTAGATTGAAGAATGCAACGTATGAGCAAGTGGCTACACACAACCTTGGCTCAAACTACCAGGAATTTACCACTACCATAAATAAAAACACTCGCTCTCTCAAGTAAATGCAGTATCTTGTGCAATTTAAGAGCTGTTGAATATCTTCCAAATAGGATAGCTGCATTATAGCTGCATTGTAAAGAACATGAATGTATATAGTGTAAAAAATAAGTTACTTTGCTCACTAGAGACCAACCTGAGTCTCCACTGTGCTAGGCATGACAAAAAGCTAAGTATTTCAACCCTAGAATCAATCTTAATGTGTGAATGAGAAAGGAAGGAGGCAAAGAAATAATTCATCTATCCAATCTTACTTAGCAGATGAACTGAAAACAGGATGGATCACTGTTCAAACACTGGGCCACATTATCTCTGATATCAGAGAGCATAACGTGAGGGCAATTTAAAACTGCAAATGGAGTTTAAGTGTGAAAAATATATTTGTCTGGAATGGAGACAGACAACAACCAATGAGAATCAAGAACAATCCATCAGAAAGACACTACAGAATCTGTAGAGCAACATTTTTCAGCTCTATGTCAGGCTAAAACACCTGAAAGAAACCACTGTCTTAGCTCTGATTTCCATGCCATTAAGCTTCCTGAAAAAAACCCCAAGTATTCCATCTAGCTGAACCTGATTTTTCTTTAGGCCTTAGGATATGTGTAGCAGTACTCTTCTGAAAAAGTGGGAAAAAATATTTACATGAGTATTGACAAAATTAAATCATCAGACTAATGCCGCACCAAAAACTGGGGATATAAACACAGGATCAAAAATTGAATTAGTGCACCTCAGATTATTTCATCAGAGTGACAGTAACTGACAATAAAAATACTGATAGTTGTTCCCAACTGAGAAATAAAACATGTTAGTTTAGACTACCTTGTTGGTGTAATTCTTAGCAGCAGTATTTTGCAACTAGAGTGGACTGGGAGTTGATGTATAATCAGTACTGACTCATGAAGTAGTGACCACATCACTTTCTTGTGCCCATAGCCCTAAAACTGAATCAAGGCAGATGAAGAGTTTTTGCTCGTTCTCAGAGTGCTGCAGTTGTCACTGTAGAATTAAGTTGACAAGGACCATGCAAGTCTGAACAGCCAGACCCAAGATCAACCAAGATCCATCAACACATCTGAGCTTTTGGAATCATACTCCCAAGTTTGGCTGGGAATTTTCCCACTACATTCTGCTGCTTTATGGTTCTTTACTAGCCAGTTGTGGGAAGACTTCTGGGAAATCGTGATGAGACCTTATAGATCTATTAGTACTCAAGTAATTCAATTTATATTCTCCTTTCAAGCCAATACATTGCAAGTTCTACCAAAAGAAGAGCTTAAGAAAGAAGCCTAGAATATTTTGGAAGTCACCTGGCTAAGAGTGAAAGCAACCCAAAACTTGGGTTCAAAGCTGTGTGGGTACAGACACCATCCAAACCATCCAAGAGCCTGAATTAGTTCTGCAGGTATGATATGGGATGGACATGAGTACCATCTTCAAGAGGTATTTCCTAAAAATATTTCTGAATTAGGTGAGGATTTCCTAATACATCAAATTTATAATGCTCGAGATAGAATTTTTTTTTTCGTTACGTACGCATATTTAACGCTAATCCAGCTCCTCCACATCCTCAGTCCTCTAGCTAAAAATATGCAAATAGTTTTGAAGTGCTGGTATGCCTGTACAGCTAAAATTCTTTTGCTGAAGCATTGAAAACAAGACAGTCATTTTTGTCTTGCCTTTAAAATATCTGAAACATCTTATCTGACATGAAGGACAAGCAGGCAGCAACTTTTCAGTTTTGAAAATCATTTGCCTTGACATCATAAACTGTGTTTGAGCTGGAAGGGTACGCAATAAACCATGCTTTGCCAGAAGCACAAATGCTACCTGAGGACAAATGTTTTAAAAAAAAAAAAAAAAAAAAAAAAAAAAAAAATGACAACTATTAAGCAAAACTTTAAAGGCATTTAAAAGGAAATAACAAGATGGCAAAGCTAAGTTCGGTCAGGACCACACAGCACCTAGAGTTCATTCCAGTTGTTTGCTGCATATCATCCATCTGAATTGCAGTATCCTCCAGAAAAGCAGGTATCTCCTAAATAATTAAACCTTTTACTTAATATAATACAGAACTCAAACCATTAGGGAAAGCAAGTGCTTCTTCAGGCTTCTTAATTCTGTGAAGGGTAAAGTTTTACTGCTGCTGCCCCTTCTAAAAAAAAAAAATTCATATTTTCTCTTTGCTTACAAACATAAGAACATGATAAAGTAACAAGATTATATACACGACTCTTGAGATATCACAACATTTGTATGGCTCAAACATTTCTAGGAAGTTTTACCTGTCCTGAATGTTCTTCCTGACAATAAGGAAGTAAGATTTAATAAGTCGTTCAATCACTTCACAATCTCGTTGCTCACGGGCAGAAAGTTTGCGTGCAACAGGTACAGGCTATGTAAGGAAAAAAAAAACCACAAAAATAAAACCCACCACACCTCAGTTTACCAATTCTGTCCATTTGCATAAGTAAAACAAAACTCAAACGGTAGAGTCTAAAAATAAACTATTGCTCTTTTAGTCTGATAGTTTGATAGATGTAACCTGTCTTGCAACAAACCTCTAATTCTTCAGAAATAAAATTAGAGACATGACAAAATCCAGATCTGTGAAACAAAGGTCAGAGGGCACCACTACTAAATTTTTTTAAAAAGTTCACTGAAGGAACTAAGCTCTCCAAACACTTAAAGGATCTCCATCTATTTTTAACTTAAGTGGTTTTTGTCTTTAATGATTCTTTTCCTCTAATATAAAAATGCCAACTTCAGCAAAAAAGAGCAGGAATTTGAGTTAAGCCATGAGCCAAGATTTGTTTCTGTACAAAGAGCGATCTGGACAAGAGTTCACCTGCACAGGAATTTGTGAAAGGAAGCCAGTTATCCCAAATCATAGGCTGAAACCGGGGGCGGGAGGAGGGAGATGAAGGATTGGGCGAGCAGGAAAGCAGAAGAGACTGGCTAGAGCTCCCTGTCCCTATAGCAGTAACTATTTACAAAGATACCATGTATTAGTAGCAAAGTTACAAGATCTGGAATTCAGACGTTTTCTTTCCTGAGCCTGAACTACGAAGAGGAGGTATTTGTCTTTCGTGACTCACCACATCTAATAGGTTTACAGCATGTCCTTTTTGAGGACTAGCAGGTAGGGCTGCAGGTGGCTTGGATTTTTCCTCTGCCGATACCTCTTCTGCTTTTGAGGTTTTCAGCATTCCTCTCCAATTGCCTGTTCCAGGCTCCTGAGACATATCTCCCCCTCCAGGAGCAGCCTGCACAAACAGCACAATGAAGAAACATTGGAGAGTTAGAACTTGGGCACTGCAAAGCCGTGTCTGATCAAATCTACTATTACTGAGCTATAGGTAAGACTCACTAAAAAAGAGATTTTCATATGTATATTCCCTTCGTTCTATTCTTCACATTCCCCACCTTTGTTCTCCCTTTGCCGCTTACAGCTGACACAAAGTACCAGTAAAATGAAAGCTTTTAAAACTCGTATTCTTCCTAATAATAGTATGAAAGTGCCTCACATAAAGAAGCTCCCCAGCATTTTAAAGGTCTACAAATCACTTCTGAAGTATGGAATGGTCTTCCTAAATCATTTGGATTTTACCACTTTACCATACGTCTTTGGACCAATACAACCTATACTACCAGGATCATTCTGAAAGTATGTTTTGAAGATCATCACAGCTCTTGGAAGACTTGAATTTAAATTCTTTGGTATTTTATTTACCTAAAACCTGAAGTTTCTTAGAAAAACAGCTAAAAATATACACATCTATCTTTCCGGGTACCACAGCTATGAATGTATTTGTGCTGCCAGACCTCAATTTACAGAAGGCTTTTTTTGTACCAAATCAAAACAAAACAAAAATCTCCACCTTCTGAAAGTGAAGATCAGCGTTTCTGGGAAGTTCCAGAAAAAGAATGACTCACTGATCTCCTGAGAAAAGGACATAACACCCAACTCTTAAACATCAGGAATCACTGGACAAAATAAGTATTAGTAGGTGGTATCCCCCACATGTTAAACTAGTATAAAAAAAAAGACAGTTTATTTTGATGTGGAACAGTAGTAATTTTTATTTTGTACCTTTCCATAAGCCTAGTATCCATTCTATTTATTACTGTGCTTTAAAATCTATTACTGTTTGAAAAACATTCAAGGCTCTGAACTACTACTCCTTAGGTCTTGTTTCAGATATAGGAGAAAATAAGCTAAATTTATATCTATTGCATTTACAATTAAAACATCACAGGCTGATCTTGAATCTAAAAAAAAAAAAAAAAAAAGAGTGAGAAACAAAACATGGCAAACAATACTAACAGTTGCATACTAGGAGGAAACCCAGCTAAACTGTGCACATCAGAAATTTTATTAAAATTGCACAACTGTTCAGAGGCGCTGTAAAACATACACTATAAGAATTCAAATCAACCTCTGCTAGTAAGAGAGAATCTCTGATGGGGAAAGCTCCATGACATTATTTCTGATTGCAAGACAGCTATTCAAAATGGCAAAAATCCCTATGCCACTCTCATTCAGTATTACTGTGGAGCCTGCTCTATCTCCAAAGTAGTTTCAGAAACAAAGCTACATTCTTTCACAAGAAAAAGTGTTGAGTATGTACCACCTAATAAAGGACAGGTTTTGTGGGAAACACAAATTAAACCAAATTTGGCAGCCTCCTGCAACTTCTTAAATCACAACAGTATCCTCACAGTAGCTCTTGATTTCTTTTTAATGTTTGCAGCATATCAGAACCTCTAAAACTCTGACAAGAATAGTTAAAATTCTACTACTGACTAGATTTTGACTTTAACTACTTTGTTCAGGACAGAAGTGGCAGCTTTGCACTAGAAGCTGAATGTGCATATGCAATGAAGCAGAAAGCCTGAGTCCTCTTGGTACTCCTAATACACAAACTTGTGACTACCCATCTTTTCCGACTCCAAGTGAAAGCAATTAGCAAAAGTCTTTACAGTAATAAGCTATTATTTTAACATGAGAGCAGCACACCTAAAGTGTAAAAAAACATCGCAGAACAAATTTAATGAATATAAGTAAACCAGGGATTGAACGATTATGTAAAACAACAAAAAGGAGGTTCAGTTTGAACGAAGCCTATAAAGATTCCCTGCAGGAAGCAGGAAACTCACATTTTTAGCTTATCTTCTGTTCTCCTTCTTTAACTGTCAACACATTAAAAACATGCAGTTTAACAACCATGCTGAACACTTTTGATTACAATACTGTTGCACCAAACAATCTATCGACTACAGTTTGAGGCAAATTATGCTGCCTACTTGCACCACAATATATTGCAACCGAGAGTTCAAACAGAAAGCAGTGAGTGACTTTGCCTCCTAATGGCACATCTTTACCTGCCACTGCACATACTAAAATCAGTAATGCCAAGTAGTCTATACTCTGTAGGGCATACTGTGTCAGTGACAGAGCACAAAATACAAACTGCTTTCCATACTATCTGCGGTGCACCACAACAGAAATGTGCATGCAGTGCTTAGAGGAAAAATCAAGACAGACCTTGCCATCAGCCTCAGCAGAAGCAGCAGTAACAGTCTCCTGGGAAGCAGGTGTCAATGCACCTGGAGCTTTAGCGGACTAAGGAAGGTAAAAAATGCAGGGAGGGGAAAAAAAAAAATTCAACTGAAGACCACCAAATCTACCTAGCAAATTTCATACACTTTTACCTACTAGCATCTTTAAAAATCCAGGAAAGAAAATAGTTTGTATTTGCAAGCAAAACAGTAATATAAGCAGAAAAAAGAAAAAAAGCATCTCCAAGACAATTAAGAGACTTTTGGCTTATCTGGCCTTCAATTTCATTTCAGCTCCTACACTGATGATATAAATATGAAGTCAATAAAAAGAAGGATCAAAGAGCACTATCTCTAGATAGCTACCTTAAATTCCCAGTTCATCCATCAGCTGGCTTCTACTGATTAAAGGCAGTAATACTACATCCATTCTGGGACTTTGTCTCATTTTTTTAAGCTAACAAACTTAATGAACCAATTTCTATCAGCTGTAGTAACTCCTGTTACAACCTGTGAGGAGCTTAAATTATATTCCATATATTTGGATTCTAAATACTTCACGTAACACTAAATACCTAACTGTCTAAAATTCCAGCTGATTGTCAGACCATTCATTTCTACAGCCAGGCAATGTTTTCCATGACACTTGGTTCTTCCACCCATGTACTTACTTGTCATTGAACTAATCCCAAAACCTGGTAAAACTAAACAAGCTCCAGAGTCAGAACACATGACTGGATTATGATGGTCAACTGAAAACATCATCTCCACCATCTTCTCCCAAAGAAAACAAGACTGCAATAAATTGCAGTTTTAAGAGTGACTTAAAAAAAAAACCCAAAAAAACAACAAAAAAACCCCACCAAGTCACTATGTTGGCACACTATTTTAAATCACTTGTTTATCTTTTGAAATCAGTGTGTCTCAGCCATAAATTTAAGCATGCAAGTTCTGACTCCATCTTTAACATCTGCAGGCATTTTAAGCCTTACAGACTGCAATAAATTGCAGTTTTAAGAGTGACTTAAAAAAAAAACCCAAAAAAACAACAAAAAAACCCCACCAAGTCACTATGTTGGCACACTATTTTAAATCACTTGTTTATCTTTTGAAATCAGTGTGTCTCAGCCATAAATTTAAGCATGCAAGTTCTGACTCCATCTTTAACATCTGCAGGCATTTTAAGCCTTACCTCAGATGACATTCAATGAATAAGTGTAATACTAATGTAAATTTATAGGCAAGTCTTCAGAAATCCCAGATTTAAAACCTGCCAAAAATTGCATCTTTGGAAGAAGAAAATAACATTCCACTTCTATCTTATGAAATGGAAAGAAAAAAGTCAATACCTGGAAGCTCCCAAGACTGTTACTAGGGCAGCATATCAAAGTTTCCAATACTTAGATTGGATCAAAGGAGAATGCATTAAACTTTAAATGAACAAATAAATAAATAAAAATCAACATTTACTTACCTTGTCTCGTGTCACAGCAGAAGGCAATTCCCGGGCTAACCTGTTACGCCTTTGTTCCTTTAAAAACAATCCAGCAAGACCTCAGTTATGTATTACTCTGTATCAACACATATGCAAGATTCATATTTTACAGATGACTTACATGTTAGAGACAAACACTAGTAATTTCATCTCATCCAGTGTCATGTAGTCATACTACGATCTTATGAAAACCTCAATTATTTGGACAAAACTATTCCGATTACCTGGTCAAAAGTAAATTCTCGATACAAAAACTTTTGCAAAAACTTTTTGCAACGCACTCCATAATCAAAACTAGAGCCTTTAAAACAAGATCAAAGCTATACAGTTTGGCTCAGCATAGATACCCTACAGCCCTCATTAAGCTTTAAATCTTAGACGTAATCTAAAAGGATTTGATTCTGTGGCCAGCAGGGTTAACTATGATTAGCCCAAAAGGAAGAAGGAGGCAGAATTCACTTTATAGCAAAACAGAATTTGAAGCAATCAGGACAAAGATCTGGTTTTTCTGGAAATTAGGAATTGATTGTCCACTGAATAAGGATAAGATATTTTACGTGCTTTGTTTCTTCAAAAATTTCAATGTCCTGTTCAGGAAAATGTTGGGAAAGAACTAGCTTAAGTAACACACGATAATACAATAATCTCATATGTTCAACTTCACAAAGTCCTTATTTTTGTACTCACAGCAGTTTGCACAAACATTGTTTCTGAACTAGATTCAAGAGCAGTCTACCAAGGCAAATTCAATTGCATACCCAGTCAATACAAAATTTATGTATAGAAGAAAGTAAAAGGTTAGAACTAAAGAGCAGAAATGATAACATAAGCATTCAAAAAAAGAACACTACTATGAAAGAACGTGTTGGATAAGCAGGGGAACACAAGAATATTAGCAAGCTCTTAACCAGATGGATGAAGTACTGCAACAAAATCAGATTGCAAGAAAGAATTGAGCAGATCAGTTGTAGAACAACTGCTTCTACAGGATGATGACAGCAACAAGTATTATCAGTCAAAGCTAGGCTTGAAAAAACAGAAAGACTACTGAAATTGTAAAAGGCTTATGGGAGATTGATGGAGAAAATGGTCTTAGGGAGATTGAAGTATGGTAACACAGAGATTCAAGAACAATGCCAAAAGGAAGCAGAAAATAGAACCTGAATAGAGGAAACAATACTTGTACTATCCTTTCATGAATGAGAGGAACATTATAGCAATTGATACATTCTGTCAGAGACAAAATGCAGTTACTTCAACATTAAAGAGTATTTCACAACTATCTATTTAAAGTTTCTTTTCCAAAAATTTCATATAGTAGGCAATACTCAATTAGGTGCCCATCTTATTTTCCAGACAGAAATACAGGCAGAATTGTTTTCAGTGAAATATCAACCACTGTTCCTGAATGTAATATGCAATATAAATCTAACAAATCAACAGATCACAAGATAAGAGTATACACCGTATTTGTAATATATCACATTTTTATATTTCAAAATGTAGAACCGTGCTTCCATGAAAGAAATTGAAGCACTTGTTCTTTTACCAATTATATAGGCTCTCACTTAGAGGAGCCAAAAGACTTTTTAAGAGAATGTATTTTCTTACCTCTATGTTGTTATTCATTAAACCACAGGCATCAGCAAAGTCTGGATGTTTGGTGTTGATATAAGCTAACTCAATGGCCACTAGATTATGAACCTGCAATGCAACGTCATTCACAGTTCAAAAATTCAGTGAGTAAATCTAATGCTAGTGAAGAGCAATGACCTACAATGCTAGAAACGTAGTCTAACTGTCCATAGCAAAAGACCTGTTCTTACTGCCCCAAAGACATTAAAGTTCTGATCCGGAAGGCAAGAAGGGAATTCATTCATTCATTGCAATACATTCAGACCTTCAGCCGCTTTGGATGTTACATTAGTTTAACTTGTTAGCTTCATCAAGCTAAACCCCTCTCCAGCAATAAACAAACAAAACTCAGCAATTTCATGAGTGTAAGCTGTATAGTAATGAAGTGACCTATATAGTCAACCTTCAGCCACAAGCCACATACAACATTTGAACCAGGGAGAGATGGCTCACTATGGGGGATAGTGAGCATACAGAACAATTTTTGCTTTTTACATCAAACATATGCAGAGTCAATAACTGCAACACTTGGTTTCCTCCCCAATAAGCAGCCCAAAGCAGACTTTTATATTAAAACATATTTACTCAAAGCTAGAAGTTCAATTTTTAGTTCTCACTAGCTAAAGGGCATTACAAGCAAAATCAACATTTTGTGTTGATTTTATCTCTGAAACACACAGAATAAGGGCTATAATTTACTTTTCATGATTGCATCCTGAACTCTACAGTAAATGCACAGCTTCTGTTACAAGGGAGGGAAATATACCTATATCAGAAAGACTAGGAGATGTTAAATCCAAGTTTTAGTAAAATTCTTCTTGGGAAACTGAAACATAGGGGACAATAAAGTGAAGAGGGTTCCCCCCACCCCTTTGTTTTTAATGTATCTATCTTCCAATGTAGAAGAAGTTTCAAACCATGTAGATATTAAATGCCTAGCTATTTAACAAATAAAAGTTAAAATTCCTTTAATAATTTGGGTTCCTGACATTACAGAGCAAACAGAAGCATCAAGAAAGACTCCAGAAAACACACACTTTCTCCAGCAAAATTATAATAGATGGAAAATTACCATTTCATTTGTGACAGGAAGTCTTCTACGCAGAAGACAGGTTACTACTTCAACTATGGCATCGTGCAATTTAGGAAACCTCAATAATTCCTAAAAACAAAACAAAAATTTACTGATGAGACTTCCAGAATTTTTTTAGGAAAGTGGTGGGGGGAAGCCTAATAATTACAAACTTAATTCTAAAACATGCATTTTTACCTGTGTACTGTAATTACTGCAATGCTGGATAATCCTCTGCATTTCTTCATGAACCAGCTCCACGCAGCGCAAGCTAGGTTCTTCTAAACGTTTGATTTGCCTTTTTACCAGCAATTCAAACGAAACTTCAGGAACAAACAAGGCAGGACGGGGACCCTAGTTCAAAAGGAGGGAAAAAGCTGCTAAACTGTGTATTAAACCAATATGCATTTCTAAGAAGTAGTATCTGATGAAGCCCAGAATAAATCAGGTCACAGTGCTTGCACCCAAAAGAACACTCAGAACCGGTCTTGAGTAAAATATGTTACAAGAACATTTAAATATAAAAGCTATAAAATATAAAGTTATTACCTTTAAGACAAACTTTGTGTTAAATAATGATTAACCATCATCCTTATAGAATCTTTAAGATTTCTACCTACTAATGTCACTCTAGGCTTACAACTATGAACAATTCTTTTCACATTTGCAGATCCAAGTTTAAATGAAATTTATTATAAAGGCAAAGACATTCTCTTCCTAACTTCAGAGAGAAAAGTTACCATTATTTATTTGACAGACCTGAGCATACAATTCTTACTGCAAGGTAGGTGGGTTTTCTGTTAAATATAATCATAATACAGTGTCACTGATTTACAGTGTTTGGGATAATTTCATTTATGACCATACAGACCAATGCTTAGCTATACATAAAACATTTTTTTACCTGAAATTTCCTTTTTTTTTTAAATTAAATGAGCTTTAGAAACACAAAGATGTGATATGTCACATAAAAACAAGACATCTCTCCTGTTACTAAATGCTTTTTTACATTTTACATTTACAGAAGGATAAGAGCACGCACATAAGTTTTGTAAGTTTGAGTAACTATTGACCATGCAGAAACCTGACTGTCTGTCCATACCCAACAGAACACAGTACAAAAGCGGACTTATGTGTTTGACATCCAAAGTCAAGCTCTAAGGAGTGAACATTCTATACACAGCAAAATTTAAAAGTGAACTTACTGTTAATTCTTAGCAACACCAATTCCCATATTCACAAGAAACCAAATCTGTCATGTAAACACTGAACCATTGAAGAGTTGTGTCCCTTACATACAATTAAAATATCTGAATGTGTCCTAGCCCATACATCTCAGACTGAGTCTTCGCAACTAGCAGAAGTGCTTAATGCAAAGTAAATGCAGAGGCGCTCTTCCATCACCATTTCTGTAATATATAATAGCTTCAGCATAGAGTTGCCAGAGCTGGGCCTGAGGTTTATTTCAGCGTGTAAATAACAGTAATGAGCTGTAAGCATTCACCGTAAACTCATTCCATATAGAATAACGGCTACAAATTTGGATATGGTAATTTTTCCACTTAAAATACCAAAAAGCAGGATTCAGCCTCTTCATATTACCTCATTCAGCTGATATCGTTAATTCACAGGACTGAAGGAGCACAGATTTGTTGAAACCTTATCTTCAAATCCAATATATAGCAACAACACTTAGAAATACAGAATAACACTCACAGTAGCATTTCTAATGGCAGTCAGAATATCAATTGTATTAAGGCCACCCAGTGGGTCAACAGATTCTAATGTTCTTCCAAAAGTCTCATGAAAAATGTAACAGATTCTGGCTCCACCACATCTGAAAGAATAAAATAACAACTGAAGTAGCAAACAAGAAAAAAGCTCTCATTGCAAACATTTTTTACAGTTACTTGGATTCAAACATTTTTGAGTATGTTACACTCTAGTGTAGTACTATTGCCAATGAAAGCCAGGAAGAGCCACTGGGTCGATCTAACCGCTCAGTCAATATTCTGGAAAACCATTTGGTACTTACAGCTCCGAAGTCTCTATGTATTTTGCTGTTCCTTCAATAGTGTTACAATATTCTGTGGCAAATTTGGTAATAAGCTGCAATAAAGTGGCACTTTTGTCCTCAACAGGTTCCCCATAGCTGTTTAGTAGAGACTGGTACTGAGCAGCTAAAACATTGATTCTGGTTTTCAGTTCTGGCAAGCAATCCCTGATATGATGCATCAGCAGTCTAAAAATAGAAAACAGTCCCTCAATTAGAAGGGAGGAAAAGTTTCAGCTTTATCATCTCCATCAAAACAGAGAAGAGACAGAAAATAATCACCAAAGGAAAACATTTACTCAGGAAAATTACAGTAAATTCAGAAGCCGAATTTGGAACCAGAGTTTTCCTTCATGTATCACTGTACGGCACCAAAAGAGAAAGGAAAAGTAAAAATAAACATTTACACGTTTCTAACACACCAATTTATATCTTAAAGTATCTTTAAAAGCACACATTTATTTTATTTTACATAACATGTAATACCTGTTCAGTGTTCTAGCAAGATACTTGGTTCCATTTCGATTGGCTAGGGAAGGATACTTCTTTTGAAGAAAACCATACTCATCACGAATGGAATCAGCTACACTCTTCTTATTGTTAATATCCAACTGACTCCTGAAGTTAAAAGGCAGAGTTACGCACTAGTTAATAGATGCAAAGTAAAAAAAAATTACACTTCTGCTTTTCTGGACAGGACATCTAACGGCTGGTTTTTGCTTTACACACACAACTCCTCTTCCTTAGACAATAAAGGGTCTTATTTGTTGTTTCATGCAGTATAGTCAACAAATCAGTATGGGTAGCATCTGTACACAGACTAAGCAACGCTTTTATCAAAACTACATGAGATTTGACCTAGCTAATGCAAAAAATAAATTGAACAGTACTATAGCCATATGCAAAGATCTGTACTGGATCAGTGCTAATGTGATCAGCTGACCAGAAGCATCCCTCAAGCTAAAAAACAACAGCGGAAAGAAGTGACACTACAGTTCTTTTAGAAGAAGTGTCCCTACTCCTTTCTAAATTAGCAGCTGGTTGAGTGGAAGAAGAACAGACAGGCTTTTGAAAAGTGAACAACAAGCTTCTTGCTTGCTTATTCAGAAGTTTATTTCAACATCAAGTCACCTTATTCTTAAAACCATATTCATGATTAAAAAAGCCGAAAGCATTGCTTCATATTAACAGTTTTAAAAATAGCAGCAATGTGCCCAGACAGACCTGTTCACTACTCCAATGATGCCAAGTTTGACTGGAATCACTCTTCCCATGAGCACATCCATAGCATCAGTGCCAGCATCCATGAGATCCAGCTTTGTGATAACAGCAAGGGTTCTTCGACCTACCAAAGGGAAAACTCACTCACAGGGATGTTTTGTCTTGATGAGGGTAGCTAAAGCTCGTCATTCAAGAAGTTCCTCAGACAGCTGCATGAAGTTTAATACTGCAAACCAGCAAAGACTAGCGCAAGAACATGTAGTATTAAGTCTATCTGGAGCCCCTTATTAACAGGAGTATAAGAAAGTATGTGGCAGGTACTGCTCCCCACACAGATCTGGTTAAAGAAAAAGGTCTAGACACCATGCAGTTTGAAATTATAGTCATTACTGATTACAACAAACATTTTTGCATACTACATGAGGTCAGAGGCATTACTAAGCACTTGTGGAGAAGACTAAGTAAGGCAGGCAGGGGACTCGCAAGTGTGAGTAGACTGAGCATATTTCTAGCATGTGTGTCGGACCAGACATAATGGCAATCTGTTCGGAACTATATTTGAAATACCACTACCCGCTGGAGAAGCTGCTAAAGGAGGCAACAGGCCCACTTCTAGCATAGTGCATCAAATACATAGCTGAAAGCCCCAAGAGACTGGATAGCTTGAAATCCATCCACTGAAGAAGCTTTACGGGATTTAATTTTGCTAATGAAACATATTTTTATTGAATACGTGACTGAATGTTTTCTGAATTAACTAAGCTTCATATTGGACACTGTGGAGGAAAAAGTGACCTAAATTCATTAAATAGGTAAATACTGCACATCTAAACAGGTAGGCTAACATGCACAGGATTTGTCTGGGACCTTAATATTTCCCGAGCTCTTGGATCTGAAAAAAATGTAGCAAGAACTTTTTCTTTAAAATATAACACACTGAGTCTAAAAATAAACCAGTACCTCAGTGAAATCAGTAGGTTCTTGGGTCCTGAAACTTTCAGATGAATACAAGACAAATACTGCACATCTAAACAGGTAGGCTAACATGCACAGGATTTGTCTGGGACCTTAATATTTCCCGAGCTCTTGGATCTGAAAAAAATGTAGCAAGAACTTTTTCTTTAAAATATTACCCCCTTGGTTTAAAAATAAACCAGTACCTCAGTGAAATCAGTAGGTTCTTGGGTCCTGAAACTTTCAGATGAATACAAGACAGAGCGTCTACCCATTTTAGTACTTCTAGTCTCTTACATAACATTATTCCTACAGAACCTGCAACATGAGCTGCCACTCCAGACCTTTAAGGTTTAGAATTTTGGGAAGTGATCCAAAAGTCACAGCTGATCATTTTTACAGGGGTAAATTAAAAGGAAAGGGTCTGCTGCCTTGAACCAGGACAATCTGACTAAGACTGCCAGAAGAGGTTCTCCCTCGAGGTTACGTGGCTGTGGAACCCGTAAAGGCTTAGGCAGACAGGCCAAAGCAGACTCGGAGTTTGAAAACAATCAAGAAATGTTACACTTTGTGGGAAGAAAATTTGAGAGTAAAGCATACCAACACTAAGTTTTAGCCTAATTTCAGTATACCTATTTTCCATGTATACTCTTCCATATTCTTTCAAATCACACAGTGCCATTTATTAGTCAATGGTACCGATAGCACTTTCCATAGAAGCAGGCACCCAGTAGCTTCTGATCTGTTTCAAAGTCATTAGGTAAACATAAAATGATAATCCTCTTTTTAGATTAAATCAAATCAGTCAGTTCTGTCACATAAATGCAGGGCACCAAAATGGATACTGACAGTATATATTAATTTTATTCTTACTAAAAGTCACTAACAGCTAGACAGTCAATTACTAGCTGCAGGATGGCATATTTTCTTTACTAAAAGAAACAACATTGGACAATAAAGCATGAAGTCATCCTAACAGACTACTGTAAACTACTAAAAATCTCAAAACCCCCAACATTCTGTAACGCCATTTTGGTGCTCTGGAAACAGAAGTGGCTCCTATGACTACTAAGATAATTATTTGGCCTGTCGTAAGCCAGAAATCTATTAGATATTAATTCATCACAGCATCCTCTGAGTTGCAGAGACTGCAGCAGGAAGTCTTTAAGCAAATATAGTAATTGTATTTTCCAGGAAATGCAGTGACATTTGTTTTTCTTACTACTTTTTCCCCAAATGACTTCAGTTTTATTTTAGGATTTAATTTAAGAAGTTCAATTACAGGACCCAGTTTTTCTTGCTGCTTACCATCTGGATCCACCTCCCGTGCAATTTTAAGTGCTTCTGAAGTGGCCATGTCTGTGTTAGCAGCTGTGACTGCCAGAATAATTGAATTTGGGTTACTGATGAATTGAAGGATTAGTTCTCTTATTTGAAGTTCAATGTCCTTAGGCTGATCACCAACAGGCACCTAGAGAAAAAACAACATAGAACTGTTCAAAATTCTGTATTTATGCCTGTGTGAGACCATTTATTGGAAGTTCACACCCTATACCACAGCATAAGATAAAGTTTTCCAGCCCTTTCCTCCCACCTTCACAAACAAACAGGAAAGAAAGCAAGATCTTGAAAGGTATAAAAATCAAAAACACTCTTGTAGAAATAAGAATCAATTCAAATTATTTGATACTGTTGTCAAGATGCTTGGTATCCAAGAACCACCTGCACAACTGGCAGAGTGAGGCGAGAAGTCATCTTGTCATCTTCGTGCTACAGAAAATTATTCAGTATAAAACCTGAACAAACAGGACCTGAACATTTCGTGTAGTGTATCCTCACTTTATACAACATCTTATGCAAAATACGCACAGCAACTTCTGGAGAAGCAATGGGGAAAACATTTTCAAACTTGTCAACTACCCATCTATCTGCAGGCACAACTTTGAAACTCGAGTACTACTACTTCTATTAAAAAGAACATGCAAGCCGCACAACGCTTCCAATCCCTCAGTTTTATACAGAAAGGAAGAACTTAAGCAAATCTACCTCTTACAACAGCGAAGAGCACCAGAAACCCAATCTTACACCAGAAGTGACATCTCAGATTTATATAACCAACTACTTAACCTGAGGAAAGCTGTTTATCTAACAATACAGAATAGTGCCAAAGAGTGAACATACACTTGTCATTTCAAAATACACTGTTCACGGTGAGTCAGAAGGTAAGAAGCATTCTGCATCTTACCTTTGTCATTCCAGGTAAATCCACAAGAGTCAGATTTACAACATTAGATGAAAAAATCTTAAGATGAATAGGTTCAGGACTGATCCCCTAGAAAGATATTAATAATAAAAATTAATCACTGTACTGGATTATTTAAATGCACCCTTTAGAAAGCCAAAAAGCTGTAGTTTCATGCTAGAAAAACTTTCTTCCATCATACACCTTACAATGACGTGGTGAAGAAAAAAAAGCCAGCCACATCAGTCAACCAATTCCTTTGTCTTTGGAAGCAGCCCTGTTTTCCCCCCAGTATAATGCATAAAAGCTTTTCTATTTCAGTGATTATGCAGACATGCAAGAATAGAAGACTCGATTTTATAATTACACATAAAGCCATGTACGTGGAAAAATGGAAGCAAGTTTGAGTCAAAGTTTGCTTTTTGCACTATTATTACGGAAGCTTTGAAGTAAAGCAACAGCAATTCTCTGCATTTTCTTTTAGCTGAAGTCATTTATCTCATGAACACAGTGAAAAATTCTCAAGATAGCAAGCAGCATTACTGTGTTCTTCATTAGAATAGTTCAATGCTTTTCTCTTCTAGCTGCCAAAACTGTTTAAGAAAGGTTTAAGCAGCAAGAGAATCTATAGCAAGACAAAGATATGCAACATTTACCTTGTTATTTCCTGAAATCCTCTCTGTTTCATTTTCTATTTCCTGACGAATTTCATCAAAATCTGTATAGATCTGAAGTACGGAAGAAAAAAATTGTTTAAAAATCAAAGACAGCATCCACTTACCTAATCGCAAAATAATGCTCTCTTCTCCAAGAGACAGTGAAAAACTCTGTAACTAAGTATACAGAAGGTGAGAAAAAATAAGAATGACTATTAGCCCTTAAGCTAATGCTAACAGCAATCATCAGTGCTAAAAATTACAGAAATTGCAATCTTGGTATTTAATCTGTTGATTAATACTGTGAGATCGCAGTTATTAGCACTTATTACCCCATCAATGTCGGACAAGGTATAAAACAGTATTCACCTAAACAGAATTTCAAACACTTAATTCCATTTCTAATCTAGTTGCAATCCTTTGAGGTTAAAAAACAACATGTAGCCTGAACCTAGTCTCATCTCAAAGAGGACAAAGAACAAGGATAGAGTTTCATTTCACAATTTTTCCACTCTTGTCAAAACTATTCTTCCACCAATCCAAAATAAGTTAGCACAGAGCTACCCTTGCACAGGTTCCCCCTGCATTCCTCCCTAGATTTTCCTTCAATTTCTAGCTACTACTTCACTGCTACTCCATCAGAGTAAACATACCTTATTTTTGGTGTGAAGAAATTTACCCCACTCTTCAGCATCTATCTCTGAAAACAAAGAAATGATACATGAGAGAGAGGAAGCAGATGTTTCAATGACATTTTTCCAAGAGCCTGTTTGTTGAAAACTACAATGTGATTTCTTTTTTCCAAGCAGCGAGAAAAATGAGTCTGCTTTCTACTGTTAGATCTTAAATAGTTCAGTACAAATACATTTATGATTCTGCCAAAACATTGCATGTTATTACTCTTTTTAATTTGTCTCTCTTACACAAGGTCCACCTTCTTAATTGTGACTGAGCCAATCAGCTATATTACCATTTTTCAGAAATGGTCTAATCCATTAAATATCAGCTTGCAACAGAAAGCAAAAGAATTATTAGCAATAGCTTAAAAAACCTGAAAAAAATACCAGCTTTTAGCATCTTTTCTTTTACCATGCAAGTGAGATCAAATTACAGCTGAAAGAAAAAAGTTAGAAAAACCTGTAGAACCAAAACCAAGGAAACAGAAAATACATAAGAATTCTGCATAACAATGAAGTCTTAGGAGAACATGTCTCTTCCCAAATCTGTCAAGGACCAAACATTTTAAC
Organism: Aptenodytes forsteri; assembly: GCF_000699145.1. Classification (NCBI taxonomy): domain Eukaryota; kingdom Metazoa; phylum Chordata; class Aves; order Sphenisciformes; family Spheniscidae; genus Aptenodytes; species Aptenodytes forsteri. Next base: position 1,698,689 of record NW_008796213.1, on the reverse strand, counting down.
TCTTGTCAGTCACCACCGATGTCGGGAATTACTTGGGGGCTATTCAAGAGCAGTCCCAGAAACAGCAAAGGAGTTTTTGTCAATTCCTGCTTCGTAGCACAGGCAGCAGAGTCACACTGCGAGATACTCACACTTCCACAACTAGGTTTCCAAGTATTAGTGTTAAGTTCCATTCCAAATTTTTAGTTTGTGGTCATTTCCCCTCTGCTCCCCGATACAGCAAGCTGCTTGAGAAGAACAGTCTACAAGAAATCTGGCCATTTGGCAAACACCCTGCTTACTGACAATCAAGTCATCTTTCAAAACATTCTTCCACTCAAGTTGAATTTCAAGATACTGATCAACAGAGATTTTTTTAAAGGATTTGGGAATTAAAAGTGCAGGAAATTCTATGAAGCAGCAATGGCACAGAAGAAAAGCAAAAATCATCTCATTCTAATGTAACAAGGTCAGAAAACTAAAAATCAACCAGATCACAAGACTCAGCAAAATAATCAATCAACACAGTAGCCAAAGTGTAAAAGTAAAAGTGTAATCAACAATAAAGTGGCATGAAATGTATGTGGTTTAGTGTATATAAGCATGCACTTTATGCATAGGGAGAAAAAGCAACCTTTAGAAAGGTGTCTTGGATTTTTCCATGTAGCAGGGTCTGCAGTTAAAGAGAAACAGCATTGAATGTTTAAAATTTTTAATCACATTTAATATAGCATTTTTATTAACTTTCAGTAGCAGATTGTACTACAAAGATCACAAATGCATGCAGACAGATGTGCATGCTATTCTACTATTGATGAGAATGTATAACATTAACAATATGCACAGAGATAAGATCTTAACTAAACACTGATAAATGATGCATATTAATCAGATATTCTATACGACAAAGTTTACTTGATGATGACTTTATTATTGCTGTTCATCTAATTCCAACAGCTCACAACATTTTTATCTGAGCACAGAAAACAGCACCATTAGGTTCCGCAAAGCTGAACTTCTTTGGCGAAGTATGTGTCTCATCATTTACTCATGGCAAGAACGAGAAAGAGTAAGGAAACATTTTTAATGTCACTGGAAGTAATATTACTGTATGGGAAAGAAATCTGAGGTTTTGCATCAATCTTTCTAATGCTCAATTAAAAAAACAATTATGGCAGTTCTGAGACAGATTTAAGAAGAGACAACATTAGCTATCACCCTTCTCAACTTTTAATTTTCTCAAAATATTTATGTAAAACCCATTACAAAAACAACTTTTTATTGAAAGGTTGATGAGTTTACAACTCTGTATTTTTATGTAAGGCCAGTACAGCACCATGGAAGTGCAAGAATCAAAACAAACTAGTGAAGACATTTTTGACATGTGCCTGTTTGGCACAAAATGCAAGTAGCACAGCAACAATCAATTCATCAGTTTGGAAAGCCTAGTACATCTGGGGAGTTATTTTAATGTCTTGCTCAGGGGGTAAGTCAGAGGTTTATCATCAACAGAAATATGCTGATTTAGATGGACTGGATCCATTAAGGAAAAAAATTTTTTAAAACAAACTATTTTTGTCCTTAATGTTCTGCAGGCACATGAGCTATGAAGAAACCATTGTTAGGAGGCAGCTTTTGGTTGTCTTGGTTGGTAAATACGCAAAATTACATACCAGTCTCCAAAGTAAGTGCAAAATGAAAGGGCTCATTAATTCCAGGTTATTAAACAGGTTTAGTTTATTTACAGTTCAGAGGAAATAAAGCAAAATGCACATACAGGAAGAAAGTACAGTATCTTCAAGATTGTATTGCTCATCCCCTCTTAAAAATTGAATCCAAGAAAGTAAAGACAGGCATAAAGCCAGGAAGAAAAAGATACAGCAAGATACTGCCACCATTACATTTGAAAGAGATTGACCAAGCACTCTCCTGTTATGTCCTTCTTAGGGAGATGATGTCCTTCTAGGACACACTGTTTTAGTCTTAAATTACTGGTTTTGTGGTGGCATAGGAATTTGCAGCTAGGTACAAGGCTTAGTTCTATGTATAAAAAAAAATTTCTTTTTACTATAATCTATTAACTTTTTAAAATACATATAAAAAAAGATGCATTCTAGTCAGAGGCATTGCATTTTAAAAGACGACTGAAAATTTTTTAAGTTATGACAAGCCACAAGTTTTCTTTGCTATACATAACACAAGAGAAGACTGAAGCCATGATAAACGGCTTAGTCTTAACCTCAGCCTTGGTGCACATAAAAAAAGAAGAAAAAGAAGCTAAGGAATAAATGCAGTCTCCTGAAGTGTACAGAAAATCTCATCTGGTCCAAGTATAAGCTTTTAGAAGTTTCATTTTATACAGCGGGGGAACTCTTGCCCCACTCTTCTGAGGAAGTCTGTACTGACACCCCTTTAATATTTGAGAAAAATTTCCCAATAGCTCTAATTCAATGCAAAGGAGTTTTAGGAAAGGAGGAAGGATTTGCATTACTCAAAATGCAAGGATGGTCAAGGCAAGGAGAAAATATTTTAATTAGCCTACATTCAACAACCCAATGCTCTGGTTTACATGTAGAACTTTTTTTTATCACTAGTTTCACTAGTAAATCAGTCTTCTGCCAATTATGTTACTTTCTGGAAGCTTTTTGGGCAAAACTTTCATCTGAATTAATCATCTGATTACAATGCTAGATAAGAGTACACAGAAATTACAATTCGGTCATTATACAGATTATAAGAAATTATTAAAACAGCAGCTACTAAGAACAAACAGATCCTGCCTTTAAAAAAAAGCACCTCCTGAAAATAGCAACAGTCTGTTTGCTTTTCTGGCTTTTCATATCTTGGAGTGAGACCTGAAAACTTTTAATTAATATACTGGAAAACTAGACATAATTATGGAATTATTCTCTTAACTGCCCTCCACCAAATTGTTACTTGTTATCTCCTATACTGCAATGCTCCTTTAAGAAGCTCAAATAGAGTACAATGATAACTGACTTCAGTTATTCATGTATCTCTTCTCCCTTCCTAAAGCAGTAGAAATGTTCTTCATACACAATGGGAGCACAAAGAAGCTGTTCAGAGTCATAAAAGGCTACCACCATAGAGGATTTCTTGGAGCATGGCAACAAGAACTTCCCAAATGCTAAAAAAGACAAAAATCAGCAGAGCATGAAGAATCTTACCTATTTTCCTAGGTTTCCAGTTCCCACACCTTCACAGCTCTTGGACCCAGCAGACTACCATCTGAACTCTCTTTTCCCCCCTCCATCACCTCATCCTTTCCTAGCTCTCTTTCTCTAAATTAAAAAAAAATCCAACTTGTGAAAAAACCATGCACATCTTCCAATCTCTTCTGTATGTGGTATCATTTTTTCCATCCTTGACGCTAACTAGATGGCAAGCTCTTTAGTGAAAGCTCTTTTGCTCTTGTGCTTCTACAAAGCTAAGGACAATGAAGCAGTCCACACTGTTTGGGAGCTAGGGGTAAGAGATACCTATTTGAAGAAGAGAGCAAAAAGCTGACAAAACAGTGTTGATTTAGCAAGCAGCAGATCTGTATTAATTATTCCTGTGTTCCATATCAATTCTGTCTGTTCAGAATTTGAATAGTGTTCAGCTTCCTATCTTGGACAAAAAAAAGAACCTAGAAACGTTTACTAATTGACCATTCATACGTTCACTCCTCTTTTCCATTTCCTAACAAATGGATAAGCTACCAGAATAGGCCTTAGCTACAAGACCAATTTAATAATTCACAAGACCAGACCCAGTTCTCTCGTAAACGCTGCTTCTCTTGCAATTTGATAAGAGAACACCACAGTGTGGTATCACCACATCAAATACACCATATGTGCTGAATCACTAGAGGCTAACAATAAACAGCAAAAGCATAATGAGAACATTTCCTTCACACCAAACCACACACATCTCTGTAGAATGTATGTATCAGTCTGAAATAGCACGTTATGAAAACACAGCACTTCCTCCTATTTAATGGAAAATTCTTCTCTGCTGTTTTCTGACTATCTTAATTTATTGCAGTGACCACCGTACAAGGGTATCACATAGCTCATCAGTGACTTTGAGGAACAGCAGAGATGATCTTTAATGTTGCATGTTAGAAAATCAGAAGTTAGTTCAAATGTCTGGCTGCAATTCTTTCTCAACAATCTTTCCCAATGTGCTCCCAAGAATCAAATAATTATTTTTTTAAAGAACAAAAACCAAACCAAAAAAAACCCACACCACCAAAACAAAAAAAAAACCCAAACCAACCAACCAAAACCCCTAAACTGATATGAGCTGATAGTCTTTGGCAGCTCACATGCATCAGAAGATGTCAAAATTAAGATACTGGAAGGACACAATTTTTATCTTCATAGTCATAAAGACAAGGCAATTGTCCATGCTTAAACAAATACCACAGCAATCCATAGTGCTTTGTGTTAAAAACAGGGAAGCTTTCTGGATGCAAACACTCAGACAGAGGTAAAATTTAAGCTTATAAGAACCACAGACTAGTACTGTTTTTAAATGGATGTATTTATATGTAATACTAGAACATATCTAGAGCAAGCATTAGAATGGATAAAGGTGACAAATCACAAAACAGAAATCACAAAACAAAAAGGCAGTTGCATAAAAGTATCTGTGCACACAGAGAGTTCATTACCAGCACATTCAGAAAGCAGCATGCCGACATTGATATTCCGTTGTCCAATACTCAATTTGTAAATAAGAAACCCCTATCTGGAGAAAATCCTTTTCTGCAAGACTATGGATAGATTTCCCTCTGGGAAATCCCAAACACATATTCAACCCTACCTCAACATCCACCTCATAACAAACAAAAATATGACCTGTAGTAGTATAGTGACTTATTACAATGTCAGACAGCATAGCCAGGATAAGACATTGCCATCTTTTTTCTTTCCAAGGTACTTGATCCGATCTTCTCAGATGTAACACCACAATCTGTACATATGCTAAACCAGATCAGTGACAAAACCATTTAGGCCGCAATTTGCCTGAATTTTGGAGGGAGAAGAGAGGAGAAGAGGAGACGAGAGTTTCATACGCAACTGGTAAGTCATAAAGGTTTGTCCGTTCTTACCAAACAAGCCCATGTCTCTCTCAAAGGAACATCAAGAAGAGATTATAACATGTACATCTTAAATACTGATTTCCCCCCCCCCCCCCAAGATCCAAATGGGCCTTATAAATATTAATTTAGCCCATCCTTATGCAATAATATCATTATCCCATTTTAAGTTTAAAATCTGAATCCCCAGATCAAATGCAACCTACAACAAAAAGGCTCTGCCTTGACTCAGAATACTCTAATTACAAAACCATCTTTTATACCTGTAAAGTTGCAGAGCAGAACAAAATTGTATTTTATCCTACAACTCAGAATCAAATCATTCTGAAAAGTACTAGAAACTATACACTGCACAATGCAAGTAACATAAAACCACATTTAAAGAGATCAAAACCACATTTAAAGAGATCAAATGTGCCATTTCTAAAAGGTTGCCCAGAGACTCTCTGAATTCTCCACCCTTGGAGGTTTTCAAGACCCAAATGGATAAAGCCCTGAGCAACCTGGTCTTGAGTTCAGAGTTGGCCCTTTTTGAGGAGGAGGCTGGACTAGAGACCTCCCGAGATCATTTCCAACCCAAATTATCCTACAATCTCTCACAATCCAGCACACCCTGGATTGCACACTAAAAGTTCTTAATTGTTATGAACCTGAATTGTGTTCTCTGCTTGTGGCAATAATAAAAATTGGAGCTTAAACCTTTTAAACCGCACAATATGAGTAACTGTTCTTCAGAAACCAAAGGCTATAAATATTGTATGAAAACAAATACTATAAAGAACTTCTGATACCTTGACTTACTATTGCCAGAAATAAATTCCAAAAAATTTGAACACAATGAGAATTAATAATTATAGCCCCAAGTTTATCACACCATCAAAAGCCTGTGTACTTTTTACTGTCTACATCAAAAAGCTAAGATCTATCTTACGATCAGAAGGTGGATATGTCCCTGCTACTCTTTCATAAGATCAAGAGCACTAGTTAGTATAGAACGAGCATTTAAACTCCCAAGGGACAACTGAGATTACTTTCTTGATCTGCTGAAGGATAATATAGAATACTACAGAAGACACAAGCTTCAAACTAGACAGCTTCAGCACATTTAAAGTGTTGTTCTTGACGCACTTGGAATCTCTCGGTGCAGCCCAATAAGGTAGCATCTGTAAGCTACAGAGTGTGCCCATTAAATTCTGTTTGCATCTACTACAAATTTGTTTTAATTTCTCCTCCTCACGTTCCATTCAGAACTTATCTATTTCCTAACCTCCTTCTAAGAAGTCACATACTCATCTTCTCAAGGAAAAAACCTTATTTATACAGCAAAAAAGGAGGGGAAGAAAAACACACACAAGAAAATCATGTTCTTTACACTATAGACAATCATTATCATAACTGAAATGGTTTCTTTGGCCTGCTTTTCTCAAAAGCATTTCCTAAGAACAAACAGGAAAGCTTAAAACATTAAAGATATTTTGAATATCCAAAAGCTTTTGGCTTCATGACATTTGTTAAATGGACAGAACAGATGTGACAACAGCGTGTTTTTTCTTCCAAGTAAATTTTAAAAAGCACACTCGAGTTTTAAGTATACAACTGATTTTTCAGTCATGTGAACAAGAAAGATTAAAAGTCTCTTTCCTACTAAGCAAAACACACTCTTGGATCACACTTACCATTTTCATCTCCAGCTGTTTTCCGACCATCCTCTGGGGAAACATGCACCAGCTGCAGAATAAGGGGTCTCCGGGTGACAACTCCAGTACCTCGTGGGAGCAGATCCCTCCCCACAAGACTTTCCAACACAGAACTCTTTCCACTGCTCTGAAAATTGGAATACAGCTACATGATTTTCTTAAACATCAAAATGGTGTAATATTTTAGTTTTAGCTTGCTTTCATCACTCCTGCAAACAGTGCTCTATTCTGTTCTCTGCTATACAGTGCCCAAAGGAGCGTCTGATAGACTCACTGCATCTAACACAGTGGTATCGCACTGCGTAGGCACTAAAGGACAAGTCTGCTATAAACCAGTGACTGTCTAAACCTGCTTGGGATACTTAAAAGCCATGGAACACTTAAAAGCCATGTAGACAGATGTATTTTCTATCTCTTAAGGCTAAACTAAACACATAATAGGTTTCAGAAAAAATAATATCCTACTTAACATTTTCTACCCCAAATATTAATCTCTCCAGAAACATTTTTGGAAAAGAAAAAGCTATTTTTGTTTATAATGCTCAGAAGGAAATTCTATGTCTTCTACTATGTAATTTTGAAACATCTTGCAGTAACACTTCACTCTGTAGACCAAAGAATTTAACCTTCTGTTAGCATGAACACGGGCTGGCCATGTTAATACTAACGGGAGCATTATACAAAAAGGTATTAACGACGTACACTTGAGTACATTAAGCTATTACAATCTTCTATTCCTTTCAGTTTGGTTTTTTTGTATAATGTATTATATCAGCTTCATAAGTGCAGACATTGTTTTATACTCTAAATATATAAACAAACATTGTTTTATACTGTCTCTCCCACTCTGTGTGTGTGTATATATAAGTATTTACAACTGAATTGACTGCAAACATCTGTCTACATAATAACAAACCGTAAGAAGTTGTGAAATACTTAAAGGCTGTGAAATTTCAAATTTGCTTTGAGAGTCCACATTTAAAATGTTCTCCTGTAGCACTTTTGTATAAAATGCAGAATTGGGCTACATGGTCCAATAAGCAGCTGTGAGCACATGGGCTTTAAAAGTGATTCAAGACTACTACCATGTTAAAACTAAAAATAAACAATAGACCCAGATATGTCAACATAATACTTTGAAAGTCTGACGGAAAAGATTTTGTCTTTTTAATAGAGCTGTATTAAACTCTTCCAGTTTTCTGCAGCTGGAAAGTCAACATGGACATGCCATGAGAAAACCTGCTCTGACAATCATTGCTGTCAGCTAGGAAATGTTTCTATATTAATGCTACTACCAAACAATTCTCTTAAAAACAAACAAACAGAAAAAACCCCAACAGATGCTTCTGACAGCTAGAATGTGCATTACTGCTGTACAACCTCAATTCAGCTTACCAGTTCTGAAAGAACAGATTCGAGACTTCAAGTAAATCATGAGTACATAACCTAGCATAACATGAAATAAAAGCAGTGTTGAATATCTTTTAAATATCATACATTTAGTGACATCTTAGGTGACTTTTCTAAAAATGAAAAATAGATCAGCAGAGGTCAAGCAACACAGCACTATCAGACAGCACGTTTCTACTGGTGCAGTAAGACAAGACAGGAACATATTACATGAGAGCATTAGAACCTATTGAAACAGGACTTGTATGCAGAAGCATGAAATAAATATTAAAATACAAGGCCAAACTCCTAGAAAGCTTGCACAACGACAACAAATGAAAGCCTTCTTTTCTTCTAACACTTTACTGTGTAACTGCTTTATGGCACAGAAAAATGCTGTTTTATCAATGTCATTTGTCTCAATAGGTGAATAACAAACCAATGCAGATTGTGTATATTTTTCAAAGTAAATCTAAGTCAAATTTGACAGCAGTGAGGTCAACTGTCTAGAAAGAGTAGGGAGAAGGACAGGGTCACAGGAAACAGAAGGATAGCCTTATTAAGACTTTTTGCTTCAGAAAACTCCCCTAGAAAGTAGTTAATAATTTTCTTCTTCAACTGACCTCCTCCAATCAACTTTGGGCACCTTCCATGCAAGGAGCTTATGACACGACATTGGGCACTGAAATCTTACCAGAGTAACTGAAGAACAATCTGGCCAAAGCACGAACTAGCTCTGGAAGCTTCCCTGAGAGAGCTCCCGTTGTAGCACACTTCTGAAGAATTACTGATATTACAGAATGTGAAAAAACATACATTTCAGAGTGACAAACAACAAACCACTTCTTAACAAACCTCACAATTTAAAACAAGTGGAATGCCTGCTCAAAAAGATGAGACATGATAAAGGTTCATCAGCTGCACTGGGGAAAAAAACAAAAGCCACCAGGGTTTCATTTATTAAAAATATTTTTAACGTCTCTTGAGCAAGACTTCTTACATATGGGTAGAACGATCACTCAGTCTCAAAGGGCTGGAGGTGAGACTTGGATGAAGTGGCTTCTCCTGAACATATAATCCAAGTAGAGAAAGGATAGTAATAAATAGCTCAAGTCCTTACCAAGAACCTCATCAAGACAGGAAACCAAGATACATGGGACAAGTTGCTGCACACTACTGCTCATTGTTTGGTCTTTCCAAAAGAGGGGTATTGCAGGAAGCTGAGATGGGCACACACCAAACTACGTATGGAACTAAAACACTATGTCTTACACCACTCCCACAGTTATCTTTGGATGTAGAAGGAACGATCTGGATCCTTTGCAAATGTAAAGTCATACATTAGATGAGACACTACAGTACGCCACACATCAGGAAATTTGTTTCAAATTGCATTACATTCCCTTATTAAAGCAATCTGGTCTTGGAACATAATACAGCATGTAATGACGCACTCAATCTGGGCCCCATACACGTCCATTACCAAGAACTGTCTGGGAACACGGCAAGGAAAGCAGTAAACACAAAGCTGATCTTTTTCTGCCAGTGCAGGGAAGTGATGGATATGGGGTCTGTTCAGAATACAAATTCAGTTCAGCCAGTCCTTCATACAACAGATGTAGACAGAGACCAATACTGATGACCAAAGGTACTGCAGAATTTTTAGGAATAAGTCTGCACCAACATCACGCTTGTTTTGTCATCTCATCAGAATGCTCATCAGTATTTTAAGCACGGACTGAAATGCATAAACCCATCTCATGACGAGTCCTGAAAAGCATTAACAAATTCTAACCTTTTGTGGCAGATCAGTCAGGTTTTCCTCTGGACCCATACCTGATCCTAATTTGAAATATCTATAAGCTGTGATATCTAGAGGAACTTTATATAGATTGCTCAGAAAAAAAGAGCAAATACAGGAACACCTTGCTGTCTGTTGCTTGTTTAACCACTGTGTCAAACTTCCATTACTGAGTGTTTAACACTCTGCTCTGTTAACCATCATCAGTCTCACAGATAAGCACCTAAGTTTGATGGATGGTAAAACCATTTTTTCTAGAAGTACTAAGATAAGAAGGGATGATGTACCCAGGGACTTATTTTATTTCAATACACACTGACAGTATATATGATGTAAATCTTACCAGCTTTCTCACTGCCTCCTTAACAGTTATATTTTCATCATTGTCAACATCATCTTCAGGTTAATCTAAAACAATCAAGGATGAATGGCACAATAACAGGGAAACAATTCTGCACTTAACTCTCACAAATTAAAAAGCTGAAATCTGTAAGAACAGTGATCCACTCCAAAAAGCCAGCATCTCTACTGTTTAACAGTCCTAATGATCTTGCTTCAGCCTCCCTATCCTTCATTTCTTCTTTACTTGTCCCTGCATGTTTCAACTGTGTGCACTTCTTAAGTATCAAAAGGCATTTACTCCCATCCATTATGCTAATTCTTGTGAGCAAATTTGGTTTGCAACCTGCTGTATTACTAACCACATTTTTCAGGAATTCAGAAGCAGCAGACAGCAGCGCGTAACTTTATAATTGTCCAACTTCATTAACAGCAAGACATGTTACTTTCAAAATCACTTCAGGGTTGTTGACAAGCCGAATGGAAGAGACTATTGAAATTTTTGAAGTAACACTATGAACAACCATTCACATTCATCCCAAACATTTACTTCACTGGCTTTCTTAGTCTTTTTCCAAGTCCTCATTAGCGTTCCTAATTTTAGAAGACTTGTGCCCTATACCCAACAGTATGCAAAGATATATTCTCCATATTCAAAAGAGAACCCTGACCCAATCCTCTTCCACTATTGATAGTTACCCTCCACTTTGAGCCCCGTCTATAGGTACAAAGGCCTAGAAGACACTGCTGGTGAAGACCAAAGCAGAGAAAGCACCAAGTGCCTCAGTCTTGTCCATATTCACTGTCACTAAATCACCTGTCACAGTCAGCAGCAAGCCCGTATTTCCCTCGTTTCTCTTTTTTCTTCTTCAACTGCTGACGCAGTGCTGGAAGTTCTTCTTGTTGCCTTTGATGTCCCTTACCAGTTTCAACTCTAGTGGAACACTGGATTTCTTAATACCATCTCTGCATATGCAGGCAGTATTTTTATATCCTTCAGCGAGCTTGTCCTCACTTCTACTTCCTGCATGAGTCTTCTGTGTTGATGCTTAAGTCATGAGCTCCCTCCACACTGCTCTCCTTACATGTCTACTCATTTTCCTGAGCATTTGTATGGTCTACTGTTTTGTGCTCCAATGAGGTTGTCCTTAAAGACATGCCACGTCTTTTGAGTGTCACTGTCCTGTGACTCACTGGATCCCACCAATTAGCTCAGTAAATAAGCCAAAGTCTGCTCTTATTCTTAGGAAGTCCATGCAGCAAGAAGGCAATAAACACACAGACTCACCTGGAGTCTCACTGATGCACAAGAACCATGAGATTTTTTTACAGTCATTTGCTCAGATTGTTGCATATTTCAAGTATTATTAAAATGATAATGGACTTGTATCAGCTGCAACAAATTTCAAGTCATCTTACAAGAATCTGCTGCCTTTCTTCTGTCTATCTTTAGACTTCATAACCGCTTTGCGGAGCCAATGTAAAATAAATCATCTGTGGAAAAAAACCTTTATAAGGAAACATGTCAAATAAACTACTGGGGAACTTCCAACAAGAAAATTGGTTGAAAGCAATGTAAACTTTGTTCGTTGCTTTTGATAGGACAAACTGATAATTTTTTTATTATCTGATCAAATAGGAAAAACCGCAAAGAACTCCTGCAACACAACACAGATTTACTGCAGGACAGCACAAGAAAACAAAAAGGCAGTGATGTCAGCATTCCCTATGACTTTTTCAGTGGCACAATAACAAACATTTGAGAATGACAGTAAGAAACTGCAAAGTAGGAGAGATTTCTCAATGAGACACAGTAATTCCTGAAGAATTCTCTTAAGAAAAGCAATGCATCTACTCTGACGCCCAAGGCAGAATGGTGGCAATTTTGCAGTTTCTGTCATACAAGAATTATAAAAGTCCTGCTGGCTAAATCATGCTCTTAGCAATACATACATATATGGTTTACTAAATTTTAATTCTATTATTGGGAAACATAAGCTAATGCATTTTTTCTGCGGTCTCATCCATAGGAATATTACCCAGATAGGTGCTCTGAAAAGAAGTTCTCTGCAGTAGCTATCCTGGAAGAGTTCAGCATGCTATAACTAAAGAGCAGCAAGATTTTTTTTCTTTCCTTGTTTTGCAAACATGAATTATTCTGAAATAAAAGGTCAGCACACATGCAATTCCAGAGCAGTTCCACAAGGAAACTGCTTTGGTTGGAACAGCTATTGTGGCAGGATTTTCCTATGTGAACTAGGGACAGCCCAAGCTAGCCTGGTTCTAAACAGCCAACAAATTCAAAAACTTATTTACTAATCAGAAGAGAATTCTGAAGTTACAAGCAGGCCCGATGAATTACTGTAAGACATACTTTGAAACAAAATCACACTTCTAGAAAGATGCAGAAGAGCTAACAGGCTGATCCCAACTTGAGAAAACAGTGAAACCCAGCATAACGCACTGCTGGCTGTTGCAAAATACACTTTCTCTGTGAAAGATCTTGTCCAGATTACAAGACTCTTGTTCCTGCAGGCCATTCCCCATTCACTTGCCTTCAGCTTTCCTGAATCAGTCAGGAAGAAAGTGGAAGCCACAGGAACTCCCTCCGCAAAAGACAGCTTATGTACAAGTAGTAAGGAAAGCCAGAATTTGCACAGCTCAGTCAAAATTCTTCAGGAATCCTGTATTTACACCATATCTAAATGTAGATACATGCCAAACAACACCAAATAGATAATAGATAATAGATGTATTCTTTCTCAATACATCAATTCCCAAAGTCCTCCAATAATTCAGTTAAGAAAAAAATACCTCATGTAATTAGAAACAACGAGTACAGAACTTCTCTAAGTTAGATCATGGAACTGTGGTATTTGCAGATCCACATTTCAAAGCCATATAGACTGACCTTATATAGTATTGCTTATACTACTATATTAATTACTTTTTCAGTAATACGAATCAAAGCAAAGCCAATTTATATCTTCAAATTAAAAAAGTTCTGAACAACAGAGTTTTGGAGGGTTTTTTTGGTTGGTTGGTTTTGGGGTTTTTTGGGGGGTTTCGGGGTTTTTTTGTTTGTTTTAAGAGAAGGCCAGTCAACCTTCTGGCTAATATATGAACAAATCTTTTCCAAGAACTACTCAGCCATTTTCTCTCCAGATTCTGAAACACGTTCGCCAGGGCTTTCTACTTTAATGCTCTTCCCCTTCATTTTCCTGAAAACATTTTCCTTTGCACTGTCCCCTGTGGACAAGAGACATCCATTCTAATTAAAATACAGGTTTTCCAAGAAAAACAATTGCCAATCATAAGATGAACAGGACCCTGGCAGCAAGCATACAAAACTAGTTGGGGGGGGAGGGGGGGAAATACCACTTCATTCACATCCTTCTACAACTGTGTATTCTCCCCACTCTTCCAAAATAACTGGGCATTTGCAAACAATAAAATCAGTATCTTAATTTAAAAGATGCTTAATATTGCTTTCATATTAAACATCTGTAGAGATTAAAGGCACGATGAGGAGATCACAGTTATTAGACCTATAATTTTATTTTAATTGTATAAAGTCTGCACATAGACACAGTCAAAATGCCATCCTTCCAATCATAGAAGCCTTCAGGACCTAAAAAGTATAGCTGTTCAGAAACTGAGAGAGCCCATCAGAGAAAAGAAACAGCAAAATGCCAAATGTTGTTTGCACTATGTAACTTCAGCAGCAAAATTTATATTATGTCTGGTAAATGTAAACAGCTAATTAATGTCAGCCTCACTTTGCTGCTTGTCTGAAACAGACACCAGAACAGTCAAGGCATGATTTGTCAGGAGGAAGGGATGGCAAAAAAGAAAACAGTTAAGCCCAAAACCATATACAGTGAATGTCAGATACCAAAACAAACAAAAAACCAAACCAGGAAGTTTACAAAACATTTGGGAGAAAAAACAAGCTCTCCCCAGCCAGCATAGCCAGCACTGAAGCTATGGTCTAGTTACATCCCCTTTTACAAATGGAGATACAAATGTCATTTTGCATCCGCTTGAAATCCCAGGAATGATCGCTGGACAAAAAAACAAAAAAACAAAAAAAACAACAACGAGAGAGGAGGGAGGAAGCCATCCCCAAGTGGAGCTTGGCATGGGGTTTTCCTGGTTGCTTGGTACAAGCTGGAGTTTCCTTCACCTAAAATTGGCTTTTCGCCAGCACAATGTAGGATACATTGAATAAACTGAATACACTAAAGTGGCTTAAATTCCTGTTCCCCTGACCTTCCCTGACAGGGAAAGGTCGCAGAAGCTCTGTAGAGCATTTGAAGTTTAAGATCATAATGCCAGTCTCTCTCAAACCAGATGCTTTGATACAGCATCCACTGGATTCTTCTCCTCATCCCAGTAGCCAGGACCATACATTAACTTCCCATTGCTGTCAACTTCTTAACAGGCAAATTACCATCCTAACTGTTTAGCCTAACAGAAGATACAGTTATACATATTCAAATGCTCAAGCTATCTGTTATCTCCACAGAAACCTTCCTCCTTGGCAACGAAAATTTGTTTAGTGTTGAAATATCAAACATGATACTTATTCCAAACAGCAAAAAAAGAAATAAATGTAATGCTCATCTGTGAGCCAATCACAGAGGCTAACGAAACAGCTCTTTCAGATGGAAACATCCAACAGAACAGTCCATGTTACATATTGTACACCTCCCCATTTAAAGTCCCAAAATAGCATTGACTGAAGACTGAGCAAAAGTACTATATAAATATATACCTGAAAGGTCATTTAAAAATCTCATTGTGAATTTCATTAGTTGCTAGATCAATTTCACTGTGATGTCTCTACTCAAATCAACACTATCAAGTGCAAATAAAGCCCACAAGTTGTTTTTATAATGTCAGTACTGAAAGAACTTTGCTACAAAACTGACACTAACGTTTGTATATAACTAGGTCGATGACTTCTAAAAACCCAAAACAGATTCCAAGAATTAGTGACCTGAAAAAAATAAAGGCAATTCATTTTTACATATCTCTAGGCAGAGATTTTGTTGGGTTTTTTAAAACTTATTCTAAAACTCATGCCCACTTTCATAGTGTAGACATTTCATTTTTGTGATAGCATCTATGTGCCCTTAACATAAAAAAGGCCGTAACTAACCAAACTTCTTTTCTTCCCCTTGCCTCCTTTTATTATAGTTTTAATGTGTTTGGTTGAGGCACTTCAATACCACCTTGTTATCCCTTACAAATACAGACCACAAAGCATTTGTATAAAACACATCAGAAGGTTGGGTATTACAGTATTATTGAACAAATATTGTTTATATAGTATTCCCAGCCTGGACTTTTTTTTTTTTTCATTTCAGTAATACAGTTCTAAAAATGCAACTGAAATACTGAATCGGGGAAAAAATAGAACACCTATCTGGGAATGGCAAAAAGGCCCTGAAATAGTCATGAAAAGTTGGCAGTCTGAGGGTGTCCCCTGAGTTCTATCAGCAGCAAACAGTCTTCAATTTTCTTAATAGACCCTGTACTAGGATACAGAAATAACTTAGATGGTATTTATGTTGAGAATGAAAAGAAATTCTTATATAACTGAGCCACAAGAACACCACTAGAAGAAGTGCGAGAGCCCATCTAAATGTGTAAAATTTACTGAGAAATATTTTGTAATTAGTACCAAAATTCATCTAGAAAGAGGAAAAATTAAGACACTTCAATTGCTCAGAACACAAGGACAGTAGGAAATTAATCCCAAAACAAGGAGGGGCAAAGACGACATGGGAAACAGAGAACATTCAAAGCTAACTTAAAGATTATAAGCAGCTTCTAGTTCTACATACTCTAGAAAAGAAAGAATTAAGTTGATGCACAGAAGCAGAAATAAAGGAGACCTGAAGAAAGACACAAGCACAAAACAATAAAAGGGTAGAGAAGAGATACAGAAGACAGGTGAGAAAAAGAAACAGCAAAAGCTACTTAAAAAAGCATTTTTCTTCTCCTTGCTGAATATGTAAAAAGGTCATCTAAGAAAAGCAACAGGCAAACTGGAAGGGAAAAAAAAAAGCATAAATCAATTAACAGAGAGTTGAAGAAATCTTAACTGGTAGCATTTGTTTCCTACAAACAAAACTGTTTGTGAATATTATTCAAAGAAGAAAAAGTAAAGACTGCATATGCCAGTAGGCTACAAACAAAACAACTGTGTGAACAAACTTAAAGGCCACATAGCACTTAACCAAAAATATCTCAAGAATCAAGATTGTTTCAAGGCACATTTCAGAAAACCCTGGAAGCAAGCTACCAGCAGCAATACTATCAGCTCTAAGGCCGTATTTGAGACATCTCCAGAAATCTGGCCTACAATAAACTAACTTCAAATGAATAAAATAATAAAATTTTATTTAAATTATTTCAAGACTAATTGCACAAAATTACTGACACAGTAATTCTGTAGATGGTTAAGACAATTATTTCTTCCAACAGCCCTGACTAAAAACAAAACAAAAACCCAAGATACAGCTTGCTAGACATTTTGTTATATATTTTCCTGGAGTCTATAAAGGACTTTGTTTCGGTATGCTAAGAAATATCATACTAATTCAAGGGGTTTTATGAATATACTGAATACAGCACTGAATGGATATTAATACTGATGGGTAGACTACTGAAGTCAAATGCATGTCAATACCGTCTTAACTCTCAGCATCTACTGTACACACTTATGAAAATTTAACTAGGACAAAGTTGTTTAAAAGGATGATAATTTAAAAAAAAGCCACTTAATGCATTTCATAAAGTGAAACAGAAAAAAAATATTAATTTTACATAGAAAAATGCCATACCTTTGCCTTGCACTTTCTGTTGCAGAACTAAACTAAAACAAACAAAAAACCAAACCAAAACCACAAGCTTGCTTGTACGATTTTTAATATAACAGAGATTAAACATCTTCATAAAGTAATGGACTCCTGTCAACTACAAAAATAGCAAGTACCTAATATAGCTTACCAGTGCAGTCTCTCCCACCCAATTCAAGTATTTTAGATCTATTTTATAAAGTGGCTGATATAAAGTCAATGAATCTATCCAATTTATATTGGTAAGAGAATGACAGCTGGTTGCCTCACAACCAGTTCGACACTGTAGTTGGCTTTGAGCAAACCTATTCCATGCTTCAGCAATGTGCAAGCTTTAAACATACAGCTCGTGTTTTAAGTCATATAATGAAATACCTGACTGCAGAGTAGTTGGTATTACTGTCTTAGGTAGGCATGCTATTGTCAAGCAACATCACACATTCAATAAACACTGTTAATTTCACAGAAACATAAAGAGAGACCCATTAACTTCAAGTTTTAGTTGTGTTTAACGTTTCATTTCCAATTCCCTTATGACTGCTGCAGTTCTGGTCACACATGTTCTGCTGCCAAAAGTTTTGCTGAAGAACAGCATCCCATTTGAATAGACCTGAAAGGGTTTGAGCTATCTTTGAGCCCAGCAGCAGCATTATCGGACTGAGACACACATGTTGTAACTGTTACAGCCAACAAAGGCTGGCTTTGCCTCTCACCTTCTATTCCCCATCATCAGCTAGGACAAAGACGTCCAAACGGCGGAAGAACTCGCAGCAAGGGAAAACGATCCACGCCTACAAGATGCCTTTCCGCTACCACATCCCTTTTATTTAGCCCCCACTTCACGGCGGCTGTCGGAGAAGGGAAGCCACCGACTAGCGATGGCGGTCACGCTGAAGCACA
>NW_008796213.1:1641471-1679841 GCF_000699145.1 Aptenodytes forsteri | reverse complement strand
TCTCAGGCGGCGGCGGCGGCCGTTGGGGGCTGTCAACCGCTGCCGTGAGAGAGTGCGCGGTCCCCTCACGCCCGGGGGAGGCAGAGTTTCTGCTTTCCAAGCGCCCAGAGGCCAAAAACATTTGATGATCAGACAGCGTAGTCGCTGTAGTCTTGTATTATAAGCCATTCCCAGGTTTTATTCTATCTTTCGGTACGATAAAGTTGACCCCCTCCGGGGATCACCACTAGCGGCACAGCGCGGGAGTTGAGGCACCACAGGCAGCCCGTGTGGGGGAAGCGGGCCTCATCACTGCCCAGGGTGGCTGCCGAAGGTAGTTTTTAGCAAGCAGTGTGGAGGGGCAACATTTATTCAAGGCAACGTGTTTTGAAAACCCTCGAAAAGTGGGAAACAACCAAACGTGTGCCCCCACTGCCCTCACCACTGCTTCACTAGGTGTGGTGTCGCTGCTGCCCAACACCTCAAGGAAAGGTGCTGAATGGCAAATTGCTAGGCTTTTGTCAGCATCTGGTCTCACAAAGCCAACAGAGCAGGAAAATAAAACTGTTGGGGGTAGGGAGGAAGCATTACGGAGGTCTCTTCATGGGGAGAAAAGAACTGGAGAAGATCTGGTCCTGCAAACTGTGCAGCAAAAAGAATGTTTTCCCACTTACGTTCACGTATCAGAATTATAATGGACAGACTTAAAACTGCTGTATTTAGTCTGTTCGGTTTTTTGTGGATATTGTTTTTGCTGCGAGTCAGCTAACCTCAAGCTGAAATTTTCTAACTTGGGTGCGTAACTAGGTTTGGATGAGGTGTCTGGCAGGGCTTGGGAAGTGGGAAACTCTGTGAGATCTAATACTCAGCTGCCTTATACGAAAAGATAGAATGAAACCAGAGGATGACTTGTGATGCGAGAACGCAACAACTAAGCTGTCTGCTCTTTAAAAGTCTTGCCCTTGAGTGCATTTTCTCCGAGATAAATTATGAATATGCTAGCACTGAATTGAATTCTGGCTTTGTCCTTTCTTGTAAACCAACAGATTAAAAATGTTTCTGAAAATTTCAAGTTCTGGATGGCATTAGAATTTATATTCTTATTCTATACAAATTAGTCTTTTCCAGTCTTCATGTCTTGAATCCCTCAAATGTTGAAGGAAAGAACATACAAAGGAAATACATTCTTATCTGTATGTCTTTACAACAAAGTTTCTCATTCTTACCCAGGAAATTTCACACTGTTTGTCAGAGGACTAATATTTTGTGATAAAAGCATAAAGACGGCTAAGCAAATTGAAACACTCAGAAATTAGTGTATTCAGCACAGAGAGAAACAGTTAACGCGTGTAAAACTTTGTGAAGAAGGTTCTGAAAGACTGTTGGTGAGGGGTTCTTGTCACAGCCATACAGGCATGATTTGCCAGCAGTTTCACCCAGTAGCTTTCAGTGTGCTGGAGCCGATTGCTCTCAGAGATCATCAATACCAGGCTGCCATTTGGCATCTGCCTCTCCTGCTTCCAGGACAATAGCGAACATTCCCCGCATTGTACACCTGACACAGCAAGTACTCTTTCTAAAGGGTTTACTGTTCCCTGTCGAGCATGGAGCCTCGTCTCCTCTCCTTCCTTGAGTCCCTGGAAGGAACAGAAAAGAAAGAAAAAAAAAAAAGCACCCCTGTTGCACAAGAATAGAAGCTGCTGGCACCTAAAGCAGATAGATTAACACCAGCTTATGTCTCTATGTGAATCTCTTTTCTCCTGCCACTTTCATTTTGCCGTGTGACCTCATGGACACCACTGTGAAATGGAGCAAGTGCAACCTGGTTTATATTTTAATTTAGACGAGAAGTGGGACACCTCGGAGAGAATGTAGAGCTGGAAAAGTGTCAGAGAGGGACAAGAAGGATGATGAAAGGTGTGGAACAGCTTCAATATCAAGACCAACTAAGCTAGGAGTCCTCATTCTACAAAAGAAATGGCCAGGGGTAGGGAGGATTAGAGGTCTGTGTAATCATTAGCAGCCTGGAGTTTGTTGAAGAGCATCAGTTTTGTTTACTCTCCCTTCCAATACAAGTATTTTGGGAGCATCTAATGAAACTAGAAGGAGCCAGGTCAGAACAAAACAAAGACGGTAGCCCCTCATGGGTGGGTTGTTGAGCTCCTTGCCAAAGGATGTTGTAGACAGTAAAAGTTTAAATGGATTCAGGTGGTGTTTGGACACGTTTAAGGAAATGTATTGCATGCAAATAAATATCTGTGTAGGAATCAAATCTAGCTCTGGATGTTTCTGAGCTGACAATGGTTTGAAGCTGGGAGAGTATCATGCAGAAGCACTGTGTGTGCTTGCCCTTTAGTCTGTCCCAGCATGGCTATTCTTAGAATTTTATCAGTATAATATTTCAAGAAGCACACAGAGCATACATCAGCTGCTGAACTGAGTTGAGATAACCTAGCCTGCCCAGCAGAGATGTCAAAAGGCCTATCAAGGGCAGGATACCCAAATGGAGAAGCACAGCTCAGGTGGAGGAAGTGAATTAATGAAGGAAAGCAAGAAGAAAGGACTAAAGAAGATATAAGACGAGGAAATTGTGCAAAGTTTAACACATTGTACATTTCTGGCTAAAAAGTGGGAGCCAGAAATGCCTCTGCTATAAAGTGTCATGTCCTGCACCAACTCACAAAATCCAGCACTTACCTCAGCCCAGTTGAGGACTGTGCCAAAGCAATAAACATTTTAACAAGCAGTGGTCATCTGTAGCTTTAACTCTAACTTCCCATGGCCGACTTACATTGTACTGAGCAAGAAACTCAACGATCTGATAAAAGGCAGTGGTAGTCAGGCTGGTTATTTACTAAAAGTTAATTGACATGAGGAAACAGGAACTGCCACTCTGAATTTGACCTGCTATCAATCTTCTACCTCAGAACCTCATCTCTAAGACGGTCCACAACCAGCGCTCTGAGGAAAATATAAAAATGCAGTAATAAGATCTTCTGATCCCAAAACTATGTATTAAATAATTTTGATATTGCTGTAAGATCTGAAGTAGACAGTTCAATATTTCTTCCGGTTTACGTTACTGGAAACTAGATTGCTTTATTTACCATAGAATGTTTTTTTTGTCCCATCACGCTAAATTCCTGGCTCCAATGACATCCTGTGCCAGTAAATTTCATGATCTAATTATGCATAGTGCAAAAAATCAATTTGGTGTCAGTTTTAAATTTGTCATCTTCTAATTTCATTATAAGCCTCCTTGTTTTTATGTTTGAAGTCAGGAAAACAAAATTTCCAGTCTTTCTTCTCCATGATAGGAGTTTCTTTACAGTTTTGCATCATCATCTGCTTCCATTTTTGCTCAGACAGCCGGAGTCTCTTTATATTGGCGTACTGACAGTAGTGGACAAGTCATTTGCCATTTAATTAATTTATGCCAGACAAGGAGACCACAAACTAACACCTCAGTAAAGCATATTTCCTTGCCATCGTGTTTGTCTGGAGAAACAAATATTTGATTTCCATACTGAAATGTATCAAGTATGTAACATAACATTTGCGCTGCATACATAGCCATACTACTTTGTACTGCACAAACACTATTAGGAAATACTTTGTAAATTATTCCTTGGTAATGTCACCTTTTGGAACCATGGAATACAGCGATTATATGGGTCTGGCAGAGCCTGATTTTTATGTGAAGCCAAAGCGAATGGTGTTTTTGTATTCTCCAGAGCAACCTCATCACAGATGGAACTATAACACTTTCTCATAGCACTTATACCAGACATCTGGACAGCAAACACGATTAGAAGCTGAGATAAATAAATTCCTGAAATCCCTTGACGGAATGACCCTTCGTTTGGATGTTCTGCACGGATTTTTCCGAACTGACGGATTCTGAACCTTGGTCTTTTTCCAGAAGAGACAGAAATCAGAGGTTTCAAATCCATAGTCCAGGGGCTCTGCTGAATTGGCAAAGCGAGCTCTCCTACACACTTAGCTGACTGTAAGAAGGTCACAGTGCTGATAGGAATCCCTGAGTTATGTGTTACCTGTGCTGACACCCAGCCTCTGACAAAATAAAATAATCCTGGGGCAGGGATGCAACTTTGCTGGACAATAGGACGAACTAAGCAACTGAGAGTTCCTTATGTTCTCCCACTGTATTCACAGGGAAGTTATTTAACTAAATTCATTGAATATTTGGGGTGTAACACAACCTCTCATAAAACATGCTTGCAGAACTGAAAGCAGGTTTCAAGTTAAGGAAGTGGCAGGGCACAGAGGGTAAGAGCCACAGGGCAAACAGCAGTCAAAGTTCATCAATCAGTAACAAAGCCCAAGCATTCTGATAAGTGTTTGTAAGACATCAGCGTTTCTGACAAGGCCAATAGAGGTAAAAGCTTCGGCTGGAGATGAAAATAATCTCTGTATCGCTCTGAACTGCTGTACAACAGTGCTGCTCCCCCCCCCCAACTGGGGTGGTCAGACTTCTTGGAACACCAGACACAACAGCAACAGTTGCTTCAGTGAATGTGATTCTCACCACTCCAGTGGCAAGTGGGCAGTTAGACGCATCCCAGTTGAGCAGTTCATTTCCTCTCCAGTGAAGGCACGTTACTGAATTTGTCATTGGCCTGGGCATTGATTGGTGATGTGAAGTGCAAGTGCATAGTACTGAATCAGTAACCTCTTAACTTCTAAACAGCAGATTTCTGTTTTCCTCATGCATTTTGATGGGCTCCCCAACAACCAACCTCAACATCCATTTCAGGACTTCATTAGTCAAAGGATGGATATTATAAATTCTCACTCATTATTCAGTCTAGCGTAGAAAATTTGGAAATTTTCGCTTGGTATTTCCCCACATCATTGTAGATGCTTTTATTATACCTTTTTGATAGAAAGGTATAATATACCACATGCTACTGAACAAACAGAGGAATCAACAGGTGGTGGTGTGAAACCCAAGGATTTCTTCCCTAGAATTTTTGTCGACTTAAGTCGAGCAATCTCATGGATCACGTATTGCCTAATGGAGCTTGAAAAGTGGTTTTAAACATGGAAACACCCACTGGGTAAATTTCTCATGGAGTCTGCCAGGTGTATTAAAGCAATGCCAATCGATAACAATAAATTTGAAAGACAATATGAAATAATTGCTGCTTGCATAAGGAATGGTTTGCAGTCCGATTTTAAGGTGAAGACCTTTTACTTTAAAGGACCAAGGTTTTGGGAATAAAGGCAATAACCTCCTGTCTGCTATCAAGAAAGTAACTTTTTATTGGAAAACAAAATGCACGCTTAGTTAGCATTCAGCTGAGGCAATATAGCTAGAAAGGAAAAAAAAAAACCTTACCCCAACCAAGGAAGTAGGAAGCAGCAAACAGCAAACTCGCTGGCATTCAGGAGGAATTGAGCCTGTATCTTCTACTTCTGGATCTAATGTTTTAAATAAGGCTATCATCTCCTGTGTTCTTTTTAAGATAAAATAGTATGCTAAGAGGAGCATTTTTTATTTTTATAATACAGGTTTTCTTGTGCATGCTGCTTTTTACATTATGATTGGCACAAGTTTAAGTTTAAATTGGGAATATAACAATAGAGCATATGTGATTTACAACATCACAGCCTGCATATGAGACTAATGGATACTTCAAGTGCATCTATCTTAAGCTTTTTAGTTCAGGTCAGGGTTGCAGCTCTGGAGTGGACACTTGATGTCTTACCCGCCATGCTTTGCTTAGCATCATGGAGTTGTCTTGGAGCGCATGGATGCGAGTCTTTTCATGTGAAACAGAACTGCAAGATGCACTTCAGCCACTAAAGAGCATTCAGTTAATAGGACCAGCTTAGCGCTAGTCTGAAATCGAGTTCCAAAATACAACATCAGTAAGGTAGGTCTTTTGTAAATGCTGCGTCCCAAAGCCTTGAGCTAAAAGATTTGGATTGCCTTTTGCAAGCCAAGAAACACGCGAGTAAGGCAGAACAGGCAAAGCAGGTAGTTCTACATAGCTAGGCAACAGGTCTAAACAGAATTATGGTTGAAATCTTATCTTCTTCCATCATGGGGTCATTCATTTAATTTCACACTGTGGGAAGGCTCCTCCATTCAGTAGCAATCAGAGCCCAAAACCCGTTTCCCTGAAGCAGGGACCCTTACCTTGAGTTTGGAAGAATGAGTTGGCCATACTATGTTAAAACATGCTCAAAAGAGAGCATGGATTTGGTGGTCGAAATTCTTGATGAGTCCTTTTGGTAAGATCCTGATGGTTGGAGGCTACATGAGTTCTGACTAGTGATAAGAATAATTTAAAAAAAACCAAAAAACCCAAAAAAACCTACAGAGAGTGTAGCTAACAACTGGAAAACTTAGCAGGGTATGTGATAGATTGTTCATAACTTAAGACTTTAAATCAGGGCAAGTAATTTGAAAAATATGCTGTAGCACAAAGAAATGTATCAGTTTGAAACAGAGAGCAGGTAGCACATCCTGCTCATGACACCAGAGCATTTTGGTTTTGAGATTGAAACAGAAACTAGCAACACAGACATGGGGTAGACCCCAAGCAAATAAACTCAGCCAGGTGTGTCCTGATTTACCACATGAACCAGGTCTGATGAGGGTTAATACTGTCATAGCTGCCTAGCGCACAGGGCCAAGGAGGCAGAGGGCGAGAGGCCCAGGACAAAAAGGTCACAATTGTAAGGATCCCTCCTCTTGTCATTAGAGACACCACAGGACCCTCCAGAGCAATTTCTTTAAAGCAAACAAGGTCAAAGTATCGTGTTTACCAAAGGTGGGCATGCCACCTCTCTCATGTCAGGAAGCTCATGCAACGCCAAGAACAATTCTGTGGTAGTGTGGCAGTATTAGTCAGGCTCTTACGGAGAGCCAGAGGAGACACCGCCTACCACTTACTTACCAACCCTGTACTTGATGGGTTCCTGGACAATTTGCTACGGAGTGGAAATACCAGTGTGTATTAAACCTGCTGATATAAAGGCATTCAGTAGGAGCTGTGATTACGGATTTCCTATAGTTTCAAAATTGTGTTTTCTTATTAAAGCACATTTTAGGGTAAATTCTGTTATTTTTGTCTCCATGTAGAAGGCATTGCATTGTGTTTAATGAGGAAAATGATGGTTTTGGAACAGAGTTTAATCACAGGGGGAAAAAATAATCAGAAAAATTAGTGGAAAAAATTATGTAAATGGAGAGGGAAGCATTACTTTCTGTGGTTCATCGTAACTTATTTCAAATACTGATTTGTTTACTGTGTTTGCAAAGAGAAAAAAAAGTAGAAACTGAACAAAATTCTTCTTTGTGCTCAACTCCTTCCAGACAGGAACTAACAATACAGTAAATTTTCCTCTCTACATTTTGGGGGAAGTCTTTTCTGCAACATTGTGCCCACCTGCAGAAGAATACCAAGAATAAATCAGAGAGTCAAAACAGATTTACTGTGTACAGATGATGGAAACTGCAGACAACTGCAGATGGTTCTGTCTGTCAAAGGATACGTAGAAAAGGAGTAGCTGCAGTTTAAGTGGCACTTCCAAAAACTGAATGTGTGCTTAGCTAGCGAATTAATTAAAGAATCAAAGTTGCCTATGCTTAGGATCATGATCCAGCTAATTACCTGATCATTTTTGCTTTACAGCACCACTCTAATTCAGTGCACAAGAGATTACACTGAGCAGCTGCTCAGTGTTTTGTTTCGTTCTTTTGTTTGGAGCAGTGCTTGAGCAAGAAAGACATGGGGCTACACTGAACACGTTACGTTCTTTCTGCACTCTTCTATGGGGGTGGCAATGTAGAAGTCCATAAAGTACTCTCATAACATCCTGGCCACATGAGAGAACATTATTATTATTCCCATTATAGAAATCTGGATCTAAACGGTGAAGGATTGCATCTTTTCTCTTCCCAATCTAAAATGTCACAGCATTATATACAGCCCTTTACATATTCAGAATATATCTTCCACTGACTTAGCAGTACTTGTGAGCAGCCAGCGCTTCAGCAACAGATCGGTCCTTACAGTTACTTGCACAATTGGAAATGCAGTTTAAAGATTTCATCAGCAGAGAAAGTAAACAGGAGGCGGACAAAAAAAAAAGTCAACCAGCAATGCTTATTTAATGATGCTTTTATTTTACAGGATACAAATTTCTTTTCTTTTTAAGTACTCAACAGGAATTAAAGTGCTTAATTTTTACAATTCTCCACCCACCTTATGACCAAATATACATATATTACAGAAAATATATACAATATCTGCAGATTTTTTACATTCATATTATTTCTTGACCATAAAAATGACCACTTACATTTGCACAACTTACAACGGCATTTATATTTCACCTTTTTAATATTCTTCACTTTATTGCAAAACCAGAACAAATTTACACCTCTTCCAAATATTAGGGTTTTTTTTTTTAAAAAAAAAGTGTTGTCTTAATTAAAACCAGAAAAGTTTCCATAATGAAGGGGAGTTACAGTATGTAGCCTTTAATTCTGATGTCAAACATTACGGCTGATCCAGCTCCCACTAAAATTAACGTATTAATCTGCCTTGAGGGCTGCAGAATAGAGAACATGTTAATAGAAAAAAACCCAATACTTCTATTGTAAACCGTTCCCTATATGCAACAAATTTGGCTTCTTTCTTAAAAATACTAGGGCACATACATGCAAAATCCTTTGACACAGTTCCCCCCTTTTCTGAATGTTTCCACCATAAATAGTTAATGAATCTACAAGGATGAACTATAAACTGAAGAAGGTTGGTGATATGCAGTGGCTGAAAACATGTTTTATTCGAAGAAATCTGCTCGAAGATTTTAGTAGAAAAAACCCACATTGTACATTCACTTGTGCTAGGAAGAGGAAGGGGTGAAAGCAAAATGCCATAGTTGAGTCTGGGAAGAAATTTAATCACAAGGTTTTAAAGGAAGCAAATTGAATGCCTTACTGAATTTAGCGTGTTTTGGTTTTGTTTGTTTCTTTAAATTAGGCTGAAATAGTAAACATGCCACAAAAGTAATCTACTTCTGTCGATTTTTTCTTCTGAAAAGCATACTCAAGGCAGTCAATATACATTATATTTTGAATGCAGCACAGTGTATTTTTTGATTGTAAAATACTGCTTGAAAACAGGTCATCTGAATAATAGTCTCAAATATATAAATACACATATATACATACACACACATACATATGCATATGTGTATATATATACACACATATACAATCATTAATTACTGTTATGTTCTGTTAAAGTAAAAGGATTTAGGAAACAATCTGACTAGCAGATTAAAACTCCTATCCAAGGAACATACTTCACTACAGTCCCATGGGTCAGAACCAGCTAGGTAAATTCCTCATCCCAATAGGGCCACATACTAGAGGAAAAAAAACCCAACATAACTCCATATATTTCATTTCAAATTTCAAGTAACAGTACACCACAGACTAAGAATGATGCCCATTTCACCAATGGATTTATCTTAAGGATAGTCAATTCTGCCACAAAATTATTTCTTTCAATAATTTATTTTTGGATTATGTTTTTCCAGCTGTTTACATTCACCCCTACGTCAATTATCTCCAACTGAAACCCATCTGAAGTTCAGCTGAGCGCTGTGATTCCAGATGAGACATAGTAAGTCAGCAAGCTCTCAAACTGGTGAAATCTTGATTTTCCACAAGTGTCTTTATATAGTGTAAGGCAGATTCTACATGAATTTAAATCACTGAAGGTATAATAGCTCCAGCAGTCTATGCTAGTTTACACCAGCTAAAGATCTCTAAACAGATTTATGGAGAAAGCTCCCTTTTTATTGCTTAGAATTATTTCTACATGGAATGTTTATTTCTTTCTTGAAAGCCTTTCCTTCAGTATAAGGAACTGCTACCCTCTGTTCATTTTATTTAATCTTGTCTTGAAATGAAAAGCTGGCTAGTTTTTATACTAACTATGTCATTGGATGAAGGTTTAAAAGAAAACAACAAAACCCAAAGAACCTGTCAAGTGTTTCCACATCTTTCCCACCTATTTTAATATATAAATATATATTATTTTTTTTCCTCCTGACTCCACTTGGAAATCTTTAGAGCCTACTTCTGTAACCTCATCTAAAATTTACTCAGGTGGTAGTGTATTTATTCTACATTTAATCAGTGCCTTGGCTTAGTCCATAATTTAAAAATATGAAGAATACAAATCCTCTTTTCTATTAAAAGGATTTAGAATCTTTGAGGAGATTTATCAAGCACTTTGAGATGGTTTTGCATAAAAAGGTGCCACTATATATTACATGCAATTAAAGTGGTTTAATAGTCTACTCCAAATAGAAGAGAATGTTTTCTATTCTCAATATCTATTTTGCACATAGAAATTAAATACATTTTGGAATAAACAAAACTACTCAGTGTAAAGGGATCTGAAAGTAATTAGATGCTATAGATTTTACAGCAGCTCTTCAACCAAGCAGGAATACCTGATACCAGAAAAGAATTTTTAGAGGATCTGGAAGAATGGTGCAGACATGCAGATGTCACAATACACTATTTTTCCATGATAGGGGAAAAATATTAAGTCATTTTGAAAAGATATATTAACGTGTTCCGAACAAATGTCATGATAAAATTAAGCCATTGTTCTGGTTGAACACAGATAAAACCGCACAAAATAACTTTTGATCTGCTTTAAATTGCACAGAAGACTGATCACTTTTAAAAGTGAGAAACAAGCATTTCTTGAACACAAGAATCGCAAAGCTTGAATAATTCAGCAGAGCCATTCACATATATTCATGTATTATGAATGAATGCTCCGTTATAGTTTATTCCTTACACACACAGCTTTATGCTAATACATTTAATGCCGTTTTTTTGGTTTGTTTTTTTTTTTTTTAAAAAAACCAGCTGAAATGGGAACAGCCTATACCTTGTTAGAATGATGGTTTTAATTTGACCTGCTTTGGTCACGATACTTAAGCCGCAGCAGTTACTACTTTGAATTTGTTCCTCTGTGGTCATAATTTACAATTTAAAGTTAAAGAAAAAGTTTTGGATGCTGTATGGGGGGCTTGTCTGTGGAGAATGGAGTAAAACAGTTAGGGTGGTTAAATCTAGAAGCAACTTCTCCATCTTCTGATCTCCTTTAATATTGGTGGTACATACTTTTCCTACAAAATACACACAAAACTATACATATGAGTGCCAAGACATTCTGACTTAGAAGAGAACAATTCCAACCAAGCAATTGATTATGAAAACATGAAATAGGTTTCACTAGGGTAAATAAAATATCCTGCGCTATATAAACTTTAATGGCTGGGAGCAAACATGAGGCTAACATCCAAATAAATAACTCCCAGTGCTAACTTCATTTCAAACTGTTTATGCCCAAATGCAGGGCTTCATCTGGGAGATGCTGAAATCATTCAAGCAGCTTCAGATACTCAGTACTACTGTAACAATAAGGCAGCCCAGAAATTGCTTCTTCTAATCATTTCCCTTATCATCTAGCTGGAACAGGTCTTCCTACTTGACTCAGAATTAAGTTTGCAGGAGCTTAGAAAACAGAATGTACTACATGATTGCAGTCATACCATCATATTATTTTCAGAATAGCTCAGTCCGTCTTATCTGGGGTCTCCTTTAAGGCAACTTCTCCCCTCACACTCAACAACTTGAACATGTTTTTATACATTAGGATGTGATAAGACGACCCTCCAGATCCCACAACTGCACTTGAGACTCTTTTAGAAGGTACCCACTTTCAGGAGATGACCATGAAAGAAAGTTAGCCACGGAGAGTTCTTCTTGCTTACCTGGATGTTCCCCCATCCCTCGCCAAAGTATACACAAGACGACATGTACCAGCTAGGGAGACCCAGGCAAAGATTTGATGGTACTCACCAACATGAATCAAAACGGGCTTCAGCTGCCCATAAATAAAGATAAATACAGCTGACAGTAGAAATAACTTAAAATCTCTTAGAGAATTACAGAAGAGCTTGCACATCAGATAAAAGTAATACTAGGGTTACAGGCAGAATAATCTGGACACATGGAGCACCCAAGGAAGAATTCAGAACTGACATGCACATACTCAGCTGCAGAGTTAGTACTCTACAATGCCATGTTCTGATAATTACTAACACTAGCGTAAAGCTTTGAAGTCTAAAAGCCATGGCACATTTTGGATTTGTGCACGTGAGAGCAAAATCCAGCCCACTAACATTAAGTTGCATGACATTCTTCTTACCAAAGAATGATAGACACTGTGTACTTATGTACGCTTGACACTAAAAAAGAGGTTACTTTAACAATTCTTTGTTAAATGCTAAGTAAGAAATTTTTTTCCCCTATAGTGTCACAAAAAGAGTAAAGTGGGAGTGGGAGTTCAGTGAATACTTTGTCTGGAAATGTTATTATAAAAAAGCGACAATTTAAGTCTGCCCTCATGTTACTAACAAAACTGGACTCGAACCTGGGCTCTTCAGCTTGACATGATTTAAAATACAGATTGTGGTTATATTGAGAAGTAAGACTCATGAATGTTCTTATGACAAGTTGATTGTAGAAGTTACATATTTTCCTTCCTTTGAGGGGTCAGAAAAGGAAAGATGGCAATGATTTTAATTGTCTACTTGATAGTAAATCACCATCTCTGAATTTGTCATATTTCATCCAGGGATGTTACTGTAAAAATTTTAGGGAGGTCATTTGCCTCTATGTATAAAAACCCTAATAGGAATGGAAGTTCGTAAGGTACTTAAAGCTGTAGAGCCCACAAGTCCTCATTCCCATAAGCGGAATGCAAATAATGTCAGTTAATGCAGCTTGAGATTTGCAGGCTCAGACCTCACACTAGATTCGTATAAAGCAGGCGCCACTTTACAACAATAATCCTTGAAGATTGTTGCCATAAATAAGTATCACAGTATCTAATCTGCAAAAATTAAAAGATTTAAGTTCAAAATGTTCTTTTGTTCCAATAACCATAATAGCAAAAATACATGTTCCCAGAAGGTTACTAGAATCTGTTGCTTTTCTCAAACCACATACTGCATTTTAGTAACGAACTACTGCACTCTTAAAAGATAACAGTGATAGGACACTGAAGAAAAGCGACTACTCTTTTAAACACAGCTGGAACTTATTTGTCCATTGCATGCCACTTACATTACTGCTATTTTTTTAATGCATAAAAATATCAAGATCATTAAGTGTCAGCTATTAAAACAAATCACTGAACAGTATTTGTGAATTTAGGACTGTGTTTAATTTCAAATAGAAAACATGCTTTTTAAATAAATTATTCACTAATAGGAACCCAGTATCATGAAATCAAAGCAAAAATCAAGTACTGTACATTTTTAATACTGTACATATATTATATATTGTTTTCTCATATTTTAGGTATTCATTTCTAGATTGAAAATCATTAGATTGTTTCCTTGATAAATTGAAACTTTAAAAGCCAATACACCTGTGAAAGCAATTTACATTAATTAGAGACAAGTGAATACAACATATGTACAGATCTGTGGAATTCAACCTATAAACTACATACATTAAACCAAACTGTCCCTGCATATTTAACTACAGATCTATTTTGGCAATGTGGAGGTATATCTTATCCTGTTGCAAGTCCTAATATGTAAGTAGGAAGCTTCAATATTTACATTCTTAATGAAAGTAGCAAACGTTAACCGAAGAGCAACTGGATTTTCAAAAAAATTTGCATCACGACAAACAAGTAGTACAGTAAAGTTAGTTAAGTATTTTTAATAGCATTCACATTTTTTTAAAAAGTCTCTGAAACGGACCTGTACATCACTTTTATTGACAGAACATAAATATAAGAAAAAGATCCCTAAAAAGACCAGAATTTTTCCCAAACATAAAGTGCTAAGATGTGTACGGTAGTAAGAAGTTTCTTTTTTTTTTTTTTCCTTTTTTTTTTTCCTTGATTGAGCAAAGAAAGGTTAACACAAAGGTTAACCACAAATTCAATTGAAATCTTTTAAAAATACCATGTGTTCTTGAGCTTCAGCATTCAGATGTTTTAGAAGATTCAGGTTGCTCTTCTAAATTCACCTGCAGTTCATTTTGACATTCTGGTGTCTCACCTTTGACAGCTAAATGGATAACTTTTAGCCATTTCTGTTTTAGTTCCTCATTGTCCGCAGCAAAGCTGTGCACAGACTTAGACTGGGTCAGTTTGAAGCTGTGCGGGAGGTCAGCGCTTCTTGGAGTGTCATCTACTGTATAGCCCAGAAGTGGAATTGTAGCCAGAGCTTTAACATCCTAAGAAGGAGGAAAAGTTCTTGATTAAGAACAGTCAACTAATCTGCCCACTACCTCTCGTTTACTATACAGGTTAGTAAAAAACACTTGGGTCTTTCCTCCATTCCCAAGCTATTTGACTTCTCTTCCTCAGATGTCAGTGACAATAATTACTATAATCTTTTCCATTTTCTCTGTACGTACCTGTGGAGCACCATACATGTACAGCACAAGAGCTTCCTGTTTAGGTATAACACA
This sequence comes from Aptenodytes forsteri, assembly GCF_000699145.1. Lineage (NCBI taxonomy): Eukaryota > Metazoa > Chordata > Aves > Sphenisciformes > Spheniscidae > Aptenodytes > Aptenodytes forsteri. The sequence continues at coordinate 1,665,293 of NW_008796213.1, read as the reverse complement.
CCATGCTTTCTGCCAGGGCTTTGATTTTTCCATGTACTGAAGAAAGCTACATATGACACTATTTCCAGAGACTTCCGCAGATTCAATCTAGGAGACAGTATAAAGCATAAAAAGGAAAACAAACTTTCCTTAAATAAAGACTAAAAACATACAGAACAGAAAAGCAGAAATTCATCACCATTCATATAAAATCTTAGATAGCATCTGCAAAAGAGCTTGAGCAAGTACCCAAGTAAGATCATGAAGGAGTAGATTTATGGAGAATATTTATATATTACATACATACAATCACAATGCGTACTCCCTTAACATGTGTAATCTGTTCCTTCTTCCATCAGTAATTTTGGATTATACACTTCTGGATCACTCTAAATTTCATTTTGCCACCACAGCTAGCCTTTCTCTGTATCTTAGTATCTACAACAATGTCCGATTTCTAAAATAACATCGTGTTAGGCACTCAAGTGTCATATAGAATCATAGAATCGTTTGGGTTGGAAGGGACCTCTAAAAAAGTCTTCCTTCTATCTAGTCTAAATCTACCCCTCTTTAGTTTAAAGCCATTCCCCCTTGTCCTGTCGCAACAGGCCCTGCTAAAAAGTTTGTCCCCATCTTTTTTATAAGCCCCCTATAACTATATTGGATAGTTAGTAACAACTACTCTATTTGGCAGTCAAAATATTATGACAGGATCAGATGCAAACACATTTCTAAGAATAACATAAGAATGCAAGCACTAATCCTAGAGAAAAGATTAGGTGAATTGCTTAGAATCTGAAGACAGTGACATGCTAGTCGGGTTAAATAGTGATCCTGAGAAGAACAGAAAGAACACAAAATGATTACGTGTTAAAATTTCCTTGCATCAGTTTTTTTCCTCTCCCAGTAATGATGCTGTCTGGATGCTGCAACATGGTACGAAACCACTCCATTGTCATGAGATCCAGCGTGCAGACAGACATTTCTAAGAGACACTATAGCTCCTTCAGCTGCCTTAAAAAAGCCACCATGCCAAGAAACAGCAGTCTCTTGACTATAAGGTAAGCTAGTGGAGTTCTGTGCTCCTTACTCTTTCTCATTTAAGAGAGTGCAGTCAAGTGTAGTCAAGCCAACATGGATTATGAACTGTATATGGAATTAAAATCTGTGTCTTATTTTTGCCTTCTTTTTCTGTTGGTATTTAACTCAAGTGTCAGTACTTCTCTACTACATCCCAAGATAAATATATGTCTCGACAAAGTTAGGATGATATTTCTCTAATGTATGTCAGGCGTTTTAAAAGGGCCTATAAAGGGGGATTTAAGAAATGTGAGGGTTAATTGCAATTATAAGATGCCTATTTCTCCCCCGATCATAGAGAAACATGGGTCTCTCTTGTCTGATTGAGACCTTGAATTTATAGATGTCAAAAACTGAGAGCAACTTGATGACTTAAAGGTACATTGTACACACTGATCAAAACAGTATCTTACTACTCAGACTCTGAACAGCAAAATTCTCCCCCATTCCCCTCTCCTCCATCCCCGGTTCTTTCAGTTTGGGTATATGTTTTCAAGAATCATTGTAGTAGCAGTGGGTTTTGTTGCTACAACAGCTTAAGTGCAGAAGAAGAAAACTGAAGATTTATAAGGAAAGGTAATGTTTTAAGATTCATATCAAATCTTTTTTATTTTTAGCTGATGTAACTGGAAAGAAGCAAACAAGCTAAGGTTCATAATTCCCCCTTAAAAAAGTTGTAAGATACAAAATAGTATTGTAAAAGATGAATGGTGAAAACCAAAATCTATTGGATGGGATGAATTTAGTCCACATACTTTTTTTTTCCTCAAACAGAAAATAGTCCTGCAAGAATGCTACCATTTTTCACCTACTGATGAGCCGAAACTGTTTGCAGCTATGAACATATAGTATTTTTAAATGACATACCTCCAAGATGCCTTTCTTCTTCTTTTCTTCACTGTCTGTACAACCAGTTATAACATGATAGCAGTCCTTACAGACTTTGTTCAATTTATTGCCATCATATTCCAGATGTGCCTTATAATCAGAACATTTCCAGCAAACCACCTTAGAAACAAAAAAGATAAGCAATATAAAAAATTTAAGTATTTATAAAACTTTATGGAAACAGAATTTAATTTAAAATTAGTATTATTATATCTAATTAGTAATATTTTGTTTAATTATACAGAACAAGAAAGATAATTGCTTTATGATGCTATTATGTCAACTCTAAGTTAATTGAAAATAATGATTTTTCCAAATTTGTGCCACTGTTTCTTAACTAGAAGTGCATTTTACTATTTACCTGGTGGGAACTTCATACTTTGTATAAAATCACATTAGGCTTTCAATTATATCTGTAGGTTAAAGTTAGGAACAGAATCAGAATATAGCACAAACCATGCTGCAGGAAGAAAATCCTCCAGTTTCTTTAGATGCCAACCTGAAAAGGTACACTTACCATTTTGTTTTCTATGTAACCTCAGAAATGTACAACTGAGATGCACTTTTAATGATTAAAAATTAATAAAATCAGAAATGGTTAATTTTTTAACCTAAGAAATATTAAATTTACAGTTTCAGAATCTGCTCATGAGTACACAGAATACGTAAGTCAATGACACAGTGTCTTTTGTCTTTTCATAAAATATATAGAGAAAACTGAAATGCAAGAAAAGCTGAGAGAAGTTCTTTCATTAGAAATATTGCTCCACAGAAATGTTCTTTCGGGGGAAAGAGATGCCTTGCATAAAAAGTGTGAGTGCAGTTATTTCAAGAAAGAAAGGTGGACAAATGGACTTGAACTACTCAAACACCTGAACAAAATTTTATCGTGGACCAGGACTCTGCAGTACTAATCTAGATCACTACCTTCAACTAGTTTCTCTAGAGAATACTAGTTAAGTATTCCCAGTTAGTCACTGCTGGAAAGACACTATCACTGACCCAAATTAATTCCTATTAAAAATGTTTTAAAATTAAAGTGGAAGGAGATGTGATAGAACTACAATAGAGGAAAGTAGTTGGAGTCTAAACAAAAGGAGGAATAAAAAGGAAGGGTGTGATCTTAAGATTAATGGAGGAGTTTTAAGACAGAATATTCTGGAAAAAAAAACCCAGATGACAACTGTATAATCAATAATTCAGAGCTTCTGAAAAAGTCTCTAGCGTCCTGCAAAGCACGAAAGCAGCATTGTGAATGCAGTAAGCCTTCATACCGCATAAAAACATTAGAAAGAAATCATAGAATCATAGAGGTTGGAAAAGACCTCTAAGATCATACAAAATATCCTGTAAAACAAAAATTAAACCTGGGCTTGCACTACCACCTGCTGGAGAAAGGCATAGCTGCTGGATGGCAAGAAAAGAAAGCCATGTTTGCTCTTTTATTAATTTCTGAAAAATTTCAAGTCATACCACTGTCTCATAGTCACTTTAAAGTGGCACACGTTACCATAACATCATACATGGAAAGCAGCAGTAGTACTCTCTCCCCTTCCTAACCTCCTCTCCTTCCCTGATGCTTCACGCGTGTTCACACAGTTACATGCTGAACCCAGCCGGGAACACTCCACGTTAACCCACTGAAAGTTTTAACTGCAGGTCTTCATGGTCTTCTTGCGAAGAGGAGAGAGAAGGTAGCAGAATAGGAAGAGGATGCAGCCAGTGCTGCCAGGGATAATGCTGGCTTATGCCAGTTTAACGTAGTCTTGAAACCCGTGGCCAGTGGAGGCCACTCAGGAGTAACAGTATAGTATGTCCAGGGGCTTGGGACATTTTACACAAACGTGCATCTTCCTCTGCTGTAAATTACTTCCAAATTTACCATGACAACTAAAGCAGACAGGGGATCCTTTGTGGTATGCTATACGCAGCTTTTGCTTTCAGCCACAAGCACAGCAACAAACTCTGCAGCATAACAAGCAGCCACCAGAAGTAGGTGCTTAGACCCGTTCCCAAGCCTGCTCACCGGCTACAGCAGCTAGGGTTTTGCACTTACATGTCCACATGCTCGGCAGTGATGCCTTCTCCTTGTCAGTGCATTAAAGGGCTCCTTGCATTTCATGCACATGGTTACTTCGTTGTCTCGTATCCACCTCGGTGCTCTCTTCCCAAGCTCAGCGTTCTGAAGGGCGGCAGGGGGAGGATGGGAGGATGAAAAAAGCCAGTATAAAAAGTTGCACAGTACTTTATATAGAGAAAATAATTATTCTCTTCCTCTGGAAAGGAAACGGCAAAACACAGCTCAAGATGCATTTTGAATTCTATACAAGAAATAAAGAACCCAGTCAAAAATCATTATGCATGACTGAAAGGGTAATTTGTTATGCATTTCAAGAAAAAAAGAGGCTTGTTTATAAGATTTGGCATTATGAAGAAAAACAATTACCAACAAGATGACTACTTTGTAATGCCTCTGCTACAAGAATGATGAGCTTGAAAACAAAGTTTCTGCCAAACTTTTTCCAGTCACTGAAGAACAAAATGGGTACTAAGAAGGTTACAAAGGAATAACAGCAACTTACAGAAACTTCAACAGGCATGTCTTCATATTCTTTAGCAATAGCGTTTCTGAAAGTTTCATTCCTCTGCTGAAAAGCTTCTATAGTGTTCTGAAGCGCCTAAAGAAACAATGGAGAAATTGCTTAAACATACTACACTTAAAACAGACTCTCTGCATTCTGACCATTTATTGATTAGCAGAGGGAAGCTACAGCCAGAAAATATGAATATTACTTTTTTAATTGCTTCAGTGAAAAAGCACTTATAAAATAAAGAATGTAGATTAATTTACCTTTATCCATTCTTCCTTATCTTGTTCAGAACTAAAAGAAATATTTGACACATTAGTCCAAAACTAGTTCAGGAAACATTATCTCACTATCAACAACTTCTTGCAAAAGCCAAGCTTCTGAAGCAATTCTCAGAAATTTAAATTAAAACAATACTAATTGTTAACTCTCCAACTTAAAAAACAAAATCAAACACACACCCCCACCACCCCCCCGAAAACAAAAGCATGACTTCAGGCTTCACAAGTTTGCAATCACTAAGCAGTGAATTCAAGTTGAAAGATAAATGTAAATGCATTTAAAAGTAGTATTTGCACTGTTAGACTTTTTTTTTTTTTTTTTGAGAACAGGATAGAGAGGAAAAGAAGACAATGCAAAATTTAGGTGTAGGCAGTTTTTTTTCTCCTCTCATTTCATGCACTACTAAGTTCACACGCTAACACATATTTCTCCTGTGTATCTCTTAAATCTTCCTCCCCAACAAAAGTAATTTCCTTAACACTTTTTGTTGTTGTTGTTTAAACTTGTGTATAGTGGCAAGAAGAGTATCCAATTAAAAAAAAAAGGAAAACTCTGCTTTAATTTTATAAACCGAACAGCAGAAATTTCCCTTCTATGCATTAGGCCAGACACAGATGCCTTAAGAGTAAGCACAGATGAGATATACAGGCAAGACAGAGGTGAGAGAGGAAGCATATTCAACTCTGATCTTGTATGACACCTTTGTCTTTAAAATGTATCAGCAGGACTTTGACATTCAAATCTTTGGAAAAACATCTTACATCACAAGTAATAGTACCATCAGAAAGTACTGGCCAGTGTTGGCATCGAATACAGTTTATCTGCAAACTTTAAGTCAGAAAGATGAGAATTAGCACCGCAGTATATGTGGCTCTTCAAAAGTGGCTTGCTCCTTGAATCAAGATGTGGAAAAAAACCGTTCTGTAGCCATGCAGTATCAGCCATGCAAAATTTTACTTTTCTATGGATTGCTATGAAGGATGTGAAAGAGAGCTTTTACAACATCTCCATAAAAATGGCTCCTCACATGTTGTTTTGGAGTATTAGTACAACTTCTAAGCAAGCAGAACCCTAAACAAGTGTTTCCCCTTCCCACCTACCATCTGCATATGAGGCAGAAGAAACCTGTCTAAACAGCCAAAATAATTTTCCCTACCTGCTTACATTAAAAAACAAAAGCTGAGCTATTAAATGTCGTACCAGATCAGCAACCTCTCAAAGAAATAATCTACCAGCTCTTTAAAACCCAGTGATTGACAATGTACTCAAATAGTATTCTGAAAAATAAATAAATAGACACCTACTAGTAAAGAAAACCCCAAGGGTAAACTAAACATTACAACACTGTTAATACAAGCTCATGAATCAAGACCATTAAGGTATAGGGTACATAAAATACTCATACGTTAGTCAAGATTATTCTAGTATAATTGAATAAGATCTCGTTTGGTACTCATTCCTTCACAATTTTGTACAGACAACGCATTCTAAACATGTTCGTAAAACAAAACAAACCATGAAAACATGTTCTTCTCACACCTCAAATAAACTAATGCAATAAACTTTTAATTACTGATAATTCGGGAAAGTTGACAAAATAAACTTACTTTGTTGCAGCATTTTTAAATGGATGTATGGTATAACAACTTGCCAAATACTTCGCAAGACGTCATACAGCAATTTATAGTAGATGTGATTGATAGCCAAAAACATGCCCCAAAAGTCTTGCAGAGCTTAGTAGAAAGCTTTTTCCTGTCGTTTTTCAAAGTATATATTTAATTTCAAATTCAACGATAGCGTAGGTAAATTTCTATATGCTGTTATATTTCTATATTCACTGCTGTTACTCTCATTAAATATTACAAGCCTTATTCCGTAAAGGAAAATAGCTCGCAAGCTTGTTTGCTAGCCAGCTATGGTTTGTCCCCAATACATGGTGTCACCACAGAACGGTATCCACCATGTACATCCTCCTGCTTATTTAATCCTTGCCTCTCTGCAATGAAATCCTGACTGCTAAGAATAGGATCTTTAAGCAGGTCCAAAAGGAGAGGTTGAGCACCCTACTTTATTCGAAGTGGGGCAGTCTAGACAGGGAAGGTTTAGCCTAGGCAATGCGAAAAGCCTCAATGGGAAGGTAACCCAGCAAGAGGAGGACAGGAGCACTAATAAGGAAAGCAGAAAAGTGCCAGTCAGAAGAGTGCAACTGGAGGAAAAGGACCCGAGACCTAAAAGGAGAACTTGCCTTCCAGGGTGAGGTTGATACCTCGGACCAGAGGAAAAACAAGTAGACTGGAAACAGGCCTGAGGAATGGAGGAAAGCAGGTGCCCATCTACTACTGTAGAAAACTATGTTCTGTGGACATATCCCCACCGGGGTGGAGAGTTTTATTGAGTGGACATGCCCTGAGGTGAACAGACCCATTTTTACCAAGGTGGCTCAGGTACCAGAGGCAGCAGCACTGCCCAGAAATTAATACACTCAGTGTCCCAAAACACTTAAGTCGGACAGATTGCTTTTGCATCAGTTAGGTACACTGCTTTCAATTTTCCAGCCAGCCCGTTTCACAGCTGTCTTAGGTATTTCTGCAAGGTAAGGCAATGCACTATAAACTGTAGATGCATCTTCTATTCCAAGAGATTCTTGGACTGATAATTTACGTTTTTGGCAGCCTGAGATACTTTCAAAACACTGATATTAAGATGAAGCCCGTTGCATCTTTCTCTAAATCCATCAGACCAATCTTTTGTGTGTATATATTTAATCTTCCAAAAATTAGATAAAAAGACTTTGCTTACCTGGCCTGCAACTCCAGTGTTCGCTCTTTTCCAGACACTTGAAAAGTGTGTGGATATTCTTCGTTATGAGTTTCTATAATCTTCATACCGTCTATGCCAACTCTGGTTCGAACTGAGAATTTTGATCCTACCAAGCTGAATTTGGGGACGCAGTAGAGCAACATATTGTTAAACTGGGAAAAAAATAAACACATGGCTTTGCATTAACAAAACCACAGATATAGAGATCTGAGACAGTATCACAAAGCTGGACTCAGTGGGAGAGAAAGCAGGTTCTTTCCTGCTCAGTTGATACGTGAGAAGACCAAAGCTCTCATGCAAGACAACTCCTTTTTCTTATTTGTTTAGAAATAAGATTAAAGGACAGCTTCAGTGGATATAAGAATAATTCCTCTGTATATGCATCAGTCTTCACAGAATTTATTACCAACTATACTCAGACTGGCTATTTTATATCGTTGTAAACCTTCTGTTAGAAAAACCCCATTCTTATGCCCCAATTCTGCAAAAACTACTCTAAATGGCAGAGCAAGAACTCTTTTCTTCAGCGTACACATTTATATTTATCCTGTACCAAAAACATTTGGCTTTGTAGAAGTTGTAAATAATATTATTTGAGGACATTATTTGTCTTTCCTCCAAGATAGAAGAACGTTTCTGTCTTACAGTTTTTATTCACTGAAACCCTCAATCTCACAGGGGAAAAAAAAAAAACCCACCATGAGCAGGACAAAGATATATTCCTTTATTAAAGATTAGAACTTTAAATAATGTTTAAATGTCTAAAGCCCCAGCCTAGAAGCACAGTTGTTAGATCTATAGTGTTTAATTTTCACACATTTTTTCTCCTCACATTTTTTTCCACAATTAATCATTAAAAAGAGAAGCTCACTTCAGTTAAATCATATTTCATAGAAATCCTGCCTAGCCTATTGTCTAGTCTGTATCACAGATACAGCACATTTGAACTTGTCACCTCTCATATGAAGTGCACATCATTTTAATCAGCTGTCTAGCCCCATTCGAGGTCTTACTATTCAATGGTTTCTCCTTTTGTTTGAAGCACAGATAAGCAGGAGTTCTGCCTCAACAACCCGTTACTAGTCTTTATTAACCAGAAGACAGGCAATGCCAGAGGCCCATAAGCAAAAATGTATTAGCAATTTTTAATGCATGGGAAGCAATGAATACATCAAACCTTTTCCAAGGGAGTTGTAAGGGAGCATGGCTGCAGTTTGTTAGTTCCAAGACAGGACACAGGCACCTGTCAAGAGGATGACCTGCCACGATAACAAGCTCCCACAGGACCATGACACTTACTGGGACCTCAGCACACACAATCTATCAGGACTAAAATCCTAAGCTTTTACATTTCAGTTTCATGAGAATGTCAAAGTTCTTATGGCTCTAGGACCTGCATTTATTATCAGCAGCCAGTTATTTAAAAGTGAGTTGCTGGACACTCGTTCCATTTATTTAAAACCGTGTATTCCGTTCTAAATGGCGTTTTTAAGCCTTTCTGTAAGCAGTATAAGGTTTACTTATGCTCTAGTATCACCAGTGGAAAGACACTGACATCAACTAGAGGATTTCCCTCTCTCTCCGGTAGTTCTTTCAAGTCTAGAAAAGCATACAGCCACTCCTGCAAACACAGGCCACCATACTTACTAGGAAAAGATACCGTTCTTGAGCAGACGTATTGCGAGCAGCGAGTTTAAGGATCTGTCCTTCTTTTATCAGTTCATTTGAAGGGTTCACAATGTCTTCCTCTTCTCCCAGCATCTCATATATCTCTAACAATTTCTTTAGATTCTCCTTCACAGTGAAAACACAGTTATAAAACTTATTAATTAAAAGCATAGATCTTTAAGCATGTTTAAATGAAATGATGGGAGCTTGTGTAAGTCTGGAGAATGTTAGCTTTGAAAAACATATATATATACCTGGTATGTATGGTCAGCCATGCAGATCGATTAATAATTGATATGGTAACAAGTACTTTTAGAAACGTTATCTCCATGGTAATTTTAAAAATGCAGTTATACATGCAACCTGCGTTATTTTTTGTCCAAAATATCTCACATACTTAAAGAAGTACCGATCATGCCAGCCCATTACGGTAGAGAAACAGTAGCTACTCTTTACAAACTTTATCTTTCCACTAACAGAAACAGATGAAACAAGGTTAAGAGTCCAACATAGGGTCAGCTATTTGAGCCAGGACAGAAACCTAGTCTGTCCCATTTTCCACTTGAGAGAATTAGGTGCAATGCCAAATCTTGTCAATCATTCCCAGGAGCTGTATAAATACATTAAGTAGGAGCAATCACTTGGACCCAGGAAACCCATTTTTGCCATTTTAGGGAAGATTTGCAATTCACACTCCTAGCTTCACCAAATACTCAAATATAATATATTAAAAAATGAACAAGGAAACAAAGATCATTTACCATTTTTCTTATTGCACTATTAGAGTGACTTGCTGCAGTAGATATAATTTCCAGGGATTCTAGACAGAAAAAAAAAGAAAAAAGTAAAACCAAAAAGCTGCATTTTTACATATTTATATATTACCTAGAGAAAAAAAAAAAGGATCATTCTACAAAATTATGTTTATCATTTTTATGTAAACTACAACACTGCAATAAAATTTCTTAAATTATCAATAAAAACTAACCAAGGTAAAGTGGAAAGCATAAGAAAGTCAGCTAGCAAAAAGAAATTATACTCTGGAAAAAACAGAAGAGAATTATTGCAGATTACTTTACAGCTTCAGCACTTAGAATTTTTTGTGACATGAACAGTCATGGTGTTCTCTCCTTTTTTCTCGAAGTAGTCCAGAATGTAATACCATGGTTTTTAGTTGAAGCAGCTCACATTACAAATATTTACAGTAATGGTACTAACAATGAAATATTTCAGAAAATTATCTGGCAAGTAGCTTTGAACAATCCATGGAAATAGCTTGAACTGTTCTTGTGTAAATACAGAGAGGAATCAATTTTAAAATGGGCTGTTCTTTTTCCCTACAGGAGCTTAAAAATACAGTAACTCCACTTTTTTTTTTTTTACAACTAAGAGACATACATTCCAAATGTGCATAAAGCAAGCAAAAATGCTGACAAAAAAAGAAGAAAAAAAGAAAGAAAAACCACCACAACCCCTGAACATCCGCAAAGCAAATGAATCAAAACTTGTGCACTATTCCAAAACTAAAGCAAAACTTGTGTACTCCAGAAGAAGAATACTAAAGGCTTTACAGTTTTTATATTAACTTCATCCACTATTCAAACAGATTTTTTTCAAAGAATCCTACAACTCCACTGAAGAAATTCTATCGTTCTTGTCAGAGGAACTTTACTTCTTCACTTTATTTTTCCTGAAAAATATCTTTAATTTACAGTATCCTCTTACTAATATCTTATTACAGCTCTCTTAATGGCTAGAAGATACTTACTTTCAGCATCTTTCCAGTCTAGGGAATCCTGAGGCAATTTCCTTAGGTAGTCCTTTAGAAGCATCTCGTAGCGTGGAATACGTTGTACTGGTTCTAGCATGTGATGTTGCAATGTCAAATTTCCACACACTTTTTCCTTCTAAAAAATTGTAAACATATTTCAATGTAGTAGGCAAAAATGTTATTAGGATATAGTAAACTAAAAGTTATGAGTGATAAAACAAAAATGATGTATTTTGAAACATGCATGATAGAGCTTCTGAAAGAAAATAGAACTATTTATCCAAACCAAGTATTTAGAAATTCCTTCCTAAAAATAATTGCAAAAAGAGTTTTCTAAGTATCTAGTAGAATTCATAAAAGTCCTAGCAAAAAGAAGCTCCCAAACTCTGTAGTGTATTTTAACTGAATTTTGTAGTAACTCAGACAAAATAATTACAACTGAATTAATAAGAACAGTTCAGGACCACGTATTAGAAAACAACTCTTAAAATACACCTTTATAACTCATTTATCTATCTGAGAAGGGAGTGCTTTCTTTGAGTTTCACTCATAACGTAAACACCTCAGCAGTGTTTTAAGATGCATATTCATTTCCATAATCTTAGATGCAATTAAAAGATTACATTAAAATACACATAGTTGTCTTCCCTGGCTTAGAATCACAAGACCCTATAGAGTGGTAAAATTTAAGTAAAAATACCTTATCCTATTTCTAGCTGCTTAGTCTGCAGTAGGAAGACACATACCTGCCAAGTCACAGAGAAACCTACAGGGAGCACTAGAGGGTACAAAACGCACCTTTGAAACGAATGGTGCATCGCTTAACTGTTAAGCTTTCTTTACCTTTTGCGGCTCAGCATTTAGGATTATATACTTACTTCCAAAGCGTAGTGCTCTGCATAGCAGCACCGGTGTGAGCCAATGGAATACTTACAGATTCAGTGCAAGGATCTACAGTTGCACTGGTAGGACACTTTATCTTAAAACAGTATTTACTTTTGGTATCTACAACAAAATGTAGTATTTTTTTTAGTCTTCTCGTGTTTCAGCCTTTACACTTTGATCCTCTACGTTGCACTGGAAAGGCTGGATTTGTGTGGGTATTTGTGCACGTGTGAAGGGAGAAGGAGAAGAAACAGAATGTGGTGTGAAGCGGACAAAAACAACCACCCTTAATTCTAAGGGATTTGGTATTTCATTTTCTCTTTAATCCTTTTTTCACCCACAAACCTATATATTTTTTTATATATGCTTGTATTACTTGGAGATCTACATTATTCTTCCCATTACCTGAATGTCTTGAATAATGAATTTGAATTGAGGTGACCGTTCAGTCCACGTTTTCACCAATTCCATTGCGTTATCAAAATTCTTCACGTACTCTCCGTACATCTTGAGGAAAGGAGCTAACTTTTGCAGGATATCTCCAATTCTGGGGGTGGTAGTCCTGCAAAGTAAGAGGGCGGAATCTCAGAGCAAACAGGAAAGAAAGAAAGTCACACAAGGTTATAAAAACGGTTTCAAGCGTTTAACAGAGAATCCTCCTGTTCGGGATCGCCTCATGTAGGGTTCCAACGTAACCATTAAAACTGATGTGAGTTAACATGGAAAGATTGTTTGTATCCTCTTTGATCATGTGTAAGTGTGATAGGTCATGCAGAGCACTAAAGAAAGAAAAGCTATCTATAATAAAAAACTTGAAAGGCTTTGTTTACAAAACATGACCTGATTTATTTTATTTGCAGTTCCTTAAAACTATATTATCTTCTTTTGAGCATACTTTACCCTCTAAGTGTCTAACCTGTGGTTTTGTTTGAGGACTAAATCCATACTGTACAGCTTCCCTTCTGTGCCTTATACAAATACATGTATTTACAACTTTTAAAAATCACTTTATCTAAGAAAACCTATGAAGTAGAGAGAATCCCTTAGATTCCAGTCTTTTGTGAGAACTTTCCCACAACTTTCCCAATTATTGACAGCATCTTCAAATAAAACAGAATAGTAAAGAAACTGATGGAGAGGCAGAGAGAAGCTGCACTCTCGATGCATGCAAAGAAAGCGGAACGGCACACATGCATCTCCGAGAACTACAATACGAAACATGTTTCACGTTTCATTTTCAAGGACAGATTCAGAAACTCAGTACCTCTGGATTTCTGGAAGTCTGAAACCAATGTTGTGGTAGTGGTCTAAAGCGAAGCAATCTACTGCAATTACTTCAGCAGTCTACTCCAACACACCACTTCTCCAAGAGAAAAGCTATGCATGGAATAGCAAATATTGCCAGGAGTGGCAAAGGCTGGTCCAGCTCCAGCTCCCTCTTGGGGGGCAGAAGATACCTATGCACGACCTGGCAGAGGTCTGAGCTACTGCTGGGCCTGGCAACTAGAGAAGGGGACAAGATAGGGTGGGAAGTTGGTCTCTGAAATCACCGAGGCTCTCCACCCTTAATTAGCTTCATGTGTTTGTTCAACCACTCTACATGCAAGCAGACACACACTTTCAAAGGCAAGCTAGCAATTTAAAACAAAAACCCACTCCTTTGATTCACTGAATGCTATTTCCCTGGGTTGTCATTTTATTGCAATGTAGCAGCATATTTTTTAACTGAAAATAAAATACAAATCATGCTGATTCCAATAGAACTGAAGAAAATGTGAACACATTTCTAAAGGTCACCAGAAAAAAAAACCAACTCGGACATTCAAGTTTTCTGATAAATTTAATGGATAAGCAATTATAAAATTTTGCAATTAAAAAAACCCCTTAAAGCAGAAAAGACTGTGGCAATCCATTGTATCTAAAGAAACTGGAAGAAGAAAAGAATACTTCTACTTAACTGTTTCACAACTATTACCAGACAGACAGTAAAAGAAAATCTTAAAACTTTTGTAAACCAAGAATTAAGAACAGTTTGCTACGCCTGCTCCTTGGAGACCTATGGCTGCTCATTTACACAGAGCACTGCAATTTCACTGTCTCTGAAGATTCAAAGTTTTCAAAACTACCTTCTGTGCACGGCCCTTCTTATATGCCCAAAGACACTGAGGCTGTAAAAGCACAAATTCATCACCATTTCAGGTAAGAAAGACAAGGTCCACATCGCACAAAGAGCTCCGGAAGAATAGGAAGGACAGGGGAAGTCTCAGAAAGCAGAACCTTCTGAGAACAGCATCCTCCCTTGATGGACTTACAAGTACAGATAACTAGTTAATCTCATATTCAAACACTACACACCACCAGCCAAAATATGAAGTTCTACTAAATGCCGTCAGGTCCAGGACAGTTACTGTTCTCTTGGATAGACAGATCAGGAAGACAACTATTACCATGGACTCAAACCAGCACTGCGCTATTGCCAGGCAACAAAGATAGCCAGACAACAAGATACATTGTAACGTAGGTACAAAAACACTTCCTATTTCTGTGTTATCAGACCACAATAGTAGTCACATTTGCATTCTAAAAACTCAAAAATGAAATAGCTGACTCACTAATCATGAATTGTAGCATCTCATTTAAAACTGTCATGGCTGGAAGAAAACTAAGCAAAGGTCTGTAAACTCACAGCACAGCAAAGGTGACTACAGAACAGCTGCTTTCTCTTCCAATATACAAGCTAACAGGCAGCCAACAAAATTGAAAGTTGCGGTTTCAAAGCAAAACAAATCATATGAGTAGGTCAGCTCTGTAATTGCCAGCTTCCAAAACTTCGTGTTGAAAGAGTGAAATAATTTCTTTACCACCACCCCGACCCCGGAGGCTATCACACTGTGTTCTTCTATTCTTCCCCAGGTATCTGCTATGGGTCATCCTCGGGTACAAAAGACAGAGTTAGATAGGTATTTTATTTGATGTGGGATCACTGTTATGCTCTTTTCATGGGAAATATATTGCAACAAGGCTGTTTCTAGTGTTTTCAAGCCATATGTTGTAGAAGAGATATTCAGCTCCAGCTGTTGCTCAACTCATTCAAAATGCAACTACCAGACAATTTCATTTCCACCCGATAAGCTTGGATTCACACTGCCTTTTCTTGTAAGAGAAGAACCTGCTTCTGATCGGCTTTCCCAGTTGCAAAACTATGTATTTTTTACCTTAAGTTTTGAAAACAAACCACAACTCAGGGAAAGTGTCAGACATTTTTATCCAGCTATTTTTATTGGAAGCTAAAGAACAACAGAAGAAGTGCATGAAGCTACCGACAGAACATACTTAAGTATTTTCTATGTCCAGTTAAGTGAACTGCTGAGGAAAGTGAAGTCTCTATCTGGCAGAAGCTGTTGTGCCAGACAATTTCAGAGACTGGTGATGGGGATAGAAAATTATCCCAAATTTTCTTTCAGCAATGATCAGAAATTGTTCTCTTCAACTGCACCCTTTCTTTTAACTCCTCCCAAAAGCATAATGTTTTAAGGACATTTAAACAGGCTGTCTTAGGTACAGCACAGAGGTTGTTTCCAAGCAACGTGGGAAAGACAATATCCTTATGATGCAATTTATTAGTTTTGCACTAATAGTCAAAGCTCATCTGCAAAAGCACTTTTCAACCTTTGAAGCTATGTAATTATACACACATTATTAGTGTGCAATTTAGCATTTTGCAAATACATAAGGTAGTGCAACCCATCTTTTGTGCTCTACAAAGCATCTAGAGCAACATTTTAAGAGCACATCACAAATTTCATTTCAAATATATACAGCACTGACATAATGTAGTGTAAGCTGCTTTTAAAACATCATTGGACTAAATTAAACTCCAGCTCTCATAAATATGTACTCTGTTTTGATCCAGACATTTTTATTTCCTATCAGATTTTTTCAATTGTTCAGAAGAAAAGGTTGGATTTACCTTACACAGTCATTCTGCAAGAAACGTAAATTAAGGTGTAAACTTTGCTACATTCCATGATGCTTAGGTTTTATTTACTGTCTTCCATTATAGACTATACAGGGCTACCATGTGTTTGTACATGGTAACTATTCTATTTTAAAGAATCATCATTTTAAAGGGGAATCATCTCACAGAGTCAGGAGATATATAGCTTGTTGTCTAAAGCACCACTGTGTGGTCTGAGATTTTTTCATATATGTCACAAGAATGTATTACTTCTTATTTTTTTTACTGTAATTTTTGACAATTAAGGTGTTATATGAAAGCGTAACTGGAAACGATATCTGGACAAACACTAGAATTCCTCACGATAAACCCCAGATAACATGGAATACAGCAACCAAACAGGTGCTGAGGTGAAACAACTGGATGAAACAATATTAATAAATTTTTATTGTTTTGGGTTTTTTGTGTGGGTTGTTTTTGTGTGTTTTGGTTTGGTTTTTTTTTAATGCGGTGTCCTCCCCTTTTCCCAAATAAGTTAGGGAAGCAGCAATGGTTTGGGACTTTTTTTTTTTTTTTTTTTTGACAATTACTTGACAGACCAAACATACATGGCTATATTCTAGTATCTCCAGAATAGTACACGCCAAGGCAGGAGAAAGATACTACACCAGTACATGACCATTATAGAGCATATTTACACCTCAGCTATCCTTCTTGCTTGTTCCAAATAGAGGTCCTATCAAGAAAAGCTGAGGAAAAAACAACCCTAAAACATTCCTGACCTGGATGTGGATTTCAAACAGAAAACCAAAACACAGAAAAACAAAAACATATCCCACCTTATTACAGAAAGCAATAATGACAAAGGTTACTGTGCTACAAGGGTAGCACAAAACACATACATGTTATTTATCTCAATTTTGTATTCTGTGTGATGAATTCATCAGGTAGCACGTAATTTCAGTCTGAACCCCTAATTCAGCAAGGCATTTAATCATGAGAATCTCACCAGCTTCAGCAAGATACATGTCCTTTATTTTGAGCAGATGACACAAGTCCTCTGCTGAGTCAGATCCCGATGAAGAGTGGAAGAGCAGATGTTCTCCTACCCACAGTACTTCCTGGGCCTGGAGCACTTAATTATGAAGGTACCTTCCCTACATCAACCCTGTGACAGAGTTTCTACAGACACGGTTTTAGTAGTAAATTAACCAGTGAATCGCCTCTTACCATTCTTGCATTCTTTTCTCAAGTTCTGGAAGTAAGAATTTACTGTGGAAGGCATTTATCGATGAAATATTAGAAAAGATTTTGTTAATCACTTCAGCTGGAAATGAACCTCTGTTGGCTTCTTCAAGGAGTCTGGAATAGAATACCTGCAATACAGAAGAAGAGCCCCAAACCTATCAGCCTATTATCTTTAATTAATGGAAGACCACCTATCCACCCCTCCTACTCCAACTGAGGCAAGATTAGTATTTCAATAATATAGACAGGTGGTGACAAACTCATTTATTGTCTTCCCCTCACCAGAAGTTAAAAGCTTCTCCTCCCCTTACACACCACTTTTTTTCTTGCGAGCCAGGAAAGCGCTGCAGGCGGAGCAAACATAAGGAAAGCCAAACTGAAGTAGTGCCATTTTGGATCAACTCCAGGCATCCTGTCTGTTTTAACAGCTACATCATCTCAGCTTTCCCAGTCTTCCAGTCGTATTTTCCACTCTTGCTTTTTCTTCAATTAGCATGATGTCTGATCACCATTAGCCCAACCACTCTCCTTGTATGCTGTATCCCCTTATCCTTTTGAAATCAAAGTAGCTGGCAGACTATGAGCGCTCCCCACATACCTTTTAAAGCACAAAAGGGGCCCAGTTCTGATCGGACTCTACTATAGCCTCTTTAAAAAAAATATATATTCTTTCCCCATCAGTGGGCTCTACCTGATTAGATGCAGCTACAAAACAGCTAGAGACATGTGCAGCTGTTGATGTGCACGTCTATAAAATAGTGCTTATGGGGAGCTGTGGTCCCTCTATCTCCCTCTCCTCATCTCATCTCATCCTCTAACTCATGCTCGAACAGACTGCTTCTCCCTAGAAAGGGCTTCAGAAGTTTGGGAAAGGGCTTGGGGAAGAAGAAGAGTCTGAAGACAGGAACTTTAATAATCCCAACTGAGACAGCAAAAGTGTCTTAAAAGGAAAAAAGCCATAGACTTGCACATGTACTTTAAAACATGCTCACTTTGCTGCATCTCTGAGAGGACCATTAGTTAATTTTGACAAGTTACTTTGAAGACTATAAAGGTTACATAACTTTTTGACCACGTTTAGAAACATAACAGTCCCTTCCCAGTCTTCTGCTTTCCTCTCATTAGCAGCAGTTGAGCAGCTGTGCTTGAAACTCATTTTTCAGAACTCTGCCCAGTTAATGTTTGGAAAACAGGCATAAGAGTAATGCACTTACGATCACATCAAGGAAAATAATTGTACATTACCCATCAGAAAAAAACTATGAATGAAGTAAACATTTTCCTTTTTTAAACTCCTCTAAATCAAAGCTCTTTTTCTCGCAATACTTCGTCTTTTAAAACACGTCATACCCATCCCAATGTGGGTCAGCTAGGTAAATCCACTTTCATGAGAATGATTACTTAGACCCCCAAGCAGTCTGAACAATTATTATATCCGTTGAGGCTTTTTACTTTTTCCTCAACTCTGTGTACAAGACTTATGCATTAGACTTGAGAAATGTAAACAGTGACGTCTGAGAAAAATATCATGGGGTGAGGCAATGCATAGCTGTAGGTATCCAGGTGAAATGGATGTAGGTGTTATATAAGAAAGCAAACAAGGCTTAAAAAGGAAAATACTCAAGAACTACAGACTTTCACATTTAAGAAATATCAGTTTGAGTCTACAGAGCACAAGGATTGAAACCTCTCCTTGCAGAAGAGTAATTTCTGTTCACTTCAATAGGATTTAGTCTAAACATATAGTGGGGAAAATAGGGCATATACAGTTTAGAATGGGCATCTCCCTAGGTTCTTTGGCACTAAAGAAAAATTCTGTCCAGGTGGCTCAAAGATTTGAAAGATTTAGTAATTTTCTAGTGGGCAGGTGATTTCAGTATTATGAAATGATACCCTTCTTGTCCGTGTCACCAGAAGCCAAGAAATGAGTGAGCGTAACATCCATCCCCTTTGTTAGAAGGCCTACTAGTATGAGTTTTCCACTACTATTGCTTATGGTAACATTTACACACAGAGAACCTACTGCATTAATGTCCACAAAATGCTAATACTTTTAAAAATCCAGTGTTCTTAAAATAGAAACATAGGCAAAGTTATGTGGCAACTGCAAATGTCTGACTGAAAAATTTGGCAAAATGTGAAAAACATACAACCTTTTTATGTAATTTATATACACACTTAGGCATAACCACCCAAGTGAATTCAAGGCAAGAAAATAAAAACAAATTCAAGAAAAATGTACCCCATCTAGGAGATCAAGTCGGCTAACGTAGGCTTTTTCTGTTTGCAGAAGTTCACTGGCAATTTTGTGCCGTTTCTGTTCATCTGTCTCCTGGAGGAAAATAAAAAGAACTCTTAGGATACTGGAGAAAACATAATTCAATACTAACAAAAAAATAAAAAAAAGTTGAAAAGACATATGATTACCTTACAGTCCAAAATACAACTGGAAACCAAGTTTCACATTTAGTAATAGTCACCCCATTTTGGAAAAATCAAACTTCCCAGCGGTTTAATCAACAAATACAAAAGTCAGAGGAGGATAAAAAAAAAGAAAATCAAACTGCTGAGTAAAACTCAAAGCCTGAAACATTTAGCATTTCTCAGTTTGTACAGGGATCTTTGCCAAAGCACCAACTCCCTACTTAACAGATCAGCTCACATCCTGGTAATCGAGTACCACTGACCTTTCAGAGCTGGAAGAACTGATTTGCAGAGTAAGAGGGAACAGATGGGATTAGTCGGTGTTCGCCCCCACCCCTGTTTCAAAAGTTATTTGAACTGCATGTTCTTTGCACGACAGAATTATTCAAAAATACCGTACAAAGTGTTTTATGTTCATCAGTACACTCATTGCTGATTAATTGTTGACTGCAATTAAAGGGCTCCTTTGCTAGGTCTTTATGGAAGTCACTTTTGCATCTTAAGGGAAGTTTTCACTTTAAAGTCTTTCATTCCACAAAATGTATTTTTGATTCTTCTGCTGAATGGAAACTTAAAACGTTCATTCAAATGTCAATATTAAACTAAATACGTTAGAATATAAAATTGTGAGTTGCTATGAGAAGTTACTTCAAAACAAGCAATGAAAGCACAGCCTTCTAAAATATGAAAACATTAGGGAAATGCCTCATGCTCACAAGTGTCAGATTCAACAAAATGACACTTCCATTACAAGATTTTTCTTCCAGATTTAGTGCTAGCGCTGAAAAGTGTTCACGTCTAATGACACCCAAGCCTTTGCTAAGTCAATGGCAGTCTTATCATGGCACTTATGGCAAAATGGTAATTTTCCAGACAAACCGTAAAGAGTCTTCATAAAAAAAAAAATAAAGAGGAGAGCTTGAAAGAGTTATTTCTGATTTCAAACTGCACACTGCTTTCCACAGGAGTACAATAAACATTTGCAAGTACATTTATAAAGATGGTTTGCAGGATACTGAATACTGAAGTACAGTCTTTTCATTTAAAGGACATCAGCGGCTTTTTTCCCCTTTTCAGGATTCAGTAAGTATTCCAAATTTGAACACATTTCAATTCTAGTCTGCAGTGTTAACAGTCACACTGCTACACAGCAAGCCTCCTCCCTAAATACAGGCTTTCAATAGTGACTTCAAAGCTGTTCATTAAATCTGTTTAAATCAGCATAGCAACCACAGTAACCTACAGAACAGCATTTTAAGTGCTGTCAAGAGACATTGCAGGGAGCTGAAGGATTAGCTATTACAGCTACAGCATGCCGTTTAATGCAGCCATTTACAAGGGATCTCACATGTGGACTTGAGGTGCAAAACCATGGAGGCTACTGATTCCTTGGCAACTTTATTTTATTTTTTTTTCTCTCCCCAAAACCCCACTTTCTCCCTGAAGCACTGCTACAGAACCAATCCACAGTTTTCAGAAAATTACTTGAACTAATTAAGAGAGGGAAAATTGTGCATGGCAGACTCAAAAATATCACACAAAATGAGCAATTCAGAAAAAGCATTTAATCCTCACTCCTGTGTCAGGGCAAATCCTCTTACTCTCTCACTATGCTCTGACCCCAGCTTTCCCATCCTCTCAGTATCAACTTTCCACATCCTCCTAATTCTTGAACCTCAGTCTCCTTTCTACATCAACCACACCACCTGACTCGGGAATCTTCTATTTGGGAAAAAATACACACCACAGCCGAGTTATCTTTTAATCACAGTGGCACGTTCTTATTCCAGCATAAGAACACCCACCTACAGGGTTAGATCAGTGCAAGAATAACACAAAATTGTATCGCTAGTTTTCTTTTAGGGAAGTCCTCAGTTTCCCATCTCACCATCTCAACATTTGCCCACGTTACATGAACTCTCAGCTGTGTTTTCTATTACTAGCTCCATCCTCCTCCCTACTCATTCTCCCACTTCAATGTGTTACCTAGCATCCCATCCAAAGAACGGCAGCTGGTTTCCACAAGGTGACTCCAGCTTCCCTCCTGTTGGAAACAATAGGTCACAGGCTATTTTGCTAGTCATGGCATCCGTCTCCTGTGGAGCTTTTCTTGATGGAAGTGGCAGCCACTTGTCCTGAGCTCACGGGGTGAACTGGGACCAGATGCGTGGATGGGCACATGGGTCCTGGAAGCGCCACGCTACACAGCAAGGCACATTTGGTGGAAAGACTCACCGCTGCGCAAAGCCAGTGCTGCAGCTGCCGTAAGCCAAATTTCCTGCTGCCAGGGAACTCATCTGCAGCCATCCCAGCTCTGCCATGGCACACACCACGCTGCGCTGCACCTCTACCCCCAGCTGCCCACCCACCCTTCCTTGCAGCAGGCACGCAGGGAGCGGCCGAGCTATGGGCTCAGGGCAAGCAGACCCCGAGAAGGGGCTCAGGTTCTGCAGACCCAAATTGGGCTATTCCGAGCAGCAGGAAAGAACTCTCACAAAACAATTTGGAAATAAATCCCGAATGATGTTTTGTGACAGTGAGAATGACACGAAGCCATTTGTTATTAGAGCTGTTCAACAAAACAGCCTTGAAAAACCTTGTTGAGATAATGGGGGAAAATTCTTAAAAAGAAAAAAAACTTTAAAACCCATGGAAAACATTAAGTTAGTATTCAACTTCTGAGAACTTCAATGCTTCCCTAAAGAACTACTGTAGCAAATCTAACAATTAACAGTAAAAGGGGATTCTAATTCTCTTTTAAGTTACAAGTTAAGCTTTATTTTCATTTATTAACCATAAATGCACACATCTCTTTTCACAAGTAGGGTAATAAGATAATAGAAATGAAAGAAATGGACACATTTTTTTCTGGAGAAGTTTTATATTTATCTCCTACTTATTTATCTCCTACTATTTATCTTTATGCTTTTAGTACCTCAGTATTGACATTGGGTTCTTTGCAGTTAACAAAAAGTACTGAGACAAAAATTTACTACAAGGTATACCTGGACACATACTCTATCGCTTCAAGCACAACTTCTCAATGATTTCAGGGAACATTTCAAACTTCTGTGACAATCCGTATCACGTGGCAACTCAACGTATAAAAACAAACAGAAGTTGTTATTGTTCACATTAGCGGTGCAGGATTTCAGCTGCTGATCAAAATATCGATAGTGTGAGATAGCAGTAGGTGTATCAGGCAGGACTGCAAACTTGTATCTCTATATGGATGCTTGCAGTAAATATTTCACCTGGGCCTAGTTACATATTCTTTAGTACAAAGTTGCACATCCTTAGAATCATTACATTACTGTGGATGCTTAAGAAATAAAAGCAAGTAGTTTTTACCTAAATTGTTCTTGAACTCTGAAATTAAGAAGAGGTATGAAAAATGCTGCTGAGAGTATGAACTTTTTGCATCTATGTTCATATTTCCTACCATTGTTTTTCCATTGTCCTAAACTTGCAAAAGTGATGCTAATTTAAAGCAGCCTTTACATAAACCTAAATCTCAATATAGCCACAACTTACTATCCAAACCAAACAGGAGCCATCTCCTATCAACAAAACTATACCTACCAATATGATAGTGATGCTGTATATGATTCAATCCTATTTAGGTGTAGCCCTTGCCCCAAGGGCTTTGCAGTAATATATTACGCAACACAGAGAGGGTGAGGGACGTAGAGTATGAACAAATATCATTCAATCTATGTTGTGCTTGTTTGTGTGTAATGCTGAGTTTGGGCTAAAGTAATGGAGTGGGCTTTTCTTTTCTAAAACCATTCATGTCATAGCTGCTTCATGATCCAAAGCTTTCTTCCCTAAGTATTGGGAATATAAATGTAAACTGCCAGGAGAATTTAAGATTTCCTTTAATCTCTCGAGTCCTCAGTTTCTGAAATCAAGGAAAGCACTAAATTTTGCAAAAGTAATGGAGTGGGCTTTTCTTTTCTAAAACCATTCATGTCATAGCTGCTTCATGATCCAAAGCTTTCTTCCCTAAGTATTGGGAATATAAATGTAAACTGCCAGGAGAATTTAAGATTTCCTTTAATCTCTCGAGTCCTCAGTTTCTGAAATCAAGGAAAGCACTAAATTTTGCAACAACAACAGCCCCATGCAGCGCTACAGGCTTGGGGAAGAGGGGCTGAAAAGCTGCCTGTCGGAAAAGGACCTGGGGGTGTTGGTCGACAGCCGACTGAATATGAGCCGGCAGTGTGCCCAG
>NW_008796213.1:1616226-1640248 GCF_000699145.1 Aptenodytes forsteri | reverse complement strand
TAGATTGGACGTGAGGAAAAATGTCTTTACTGAAAGAGTGGTTAAACATTGGAACAGGCTGCCCAGGGAAGTGGTTGAGTTCCCATCCCTGGAGGTATTTAAAAGACATGTAGATGAGGCACTTAGGGACATGGTTTAGTGGGTGGTGGTGTTGGGTCGATGGTTGGACTCGATGATCTTAGAGGTCTTTTCCAACCTCAATGATTCTATGATTCTACTGCAATGAAAATCCTGAATGCTACCATCCAGTCCATTGCACAAATGATGGGTGAGTTTCTTGTATAGCAACCAAGAAAAGCAGTAAAGATCCTGGTACCCCTAAAGAAGCAAATCTTCTCAAGAGGATTTATCTATTTATATTGGGTGCTAAAGATAGACAGCTTTGTTCATGATTTACTCTTGCTAAAGATGAACATGAAATTGTAGAACGAGGAATAAGCTGGTAGAACCTCTCAAGTGTTGCAACAGTAAAACATTTCTTGGCAGAAAGTTAACTTAGCAACAACGTTTCACCCTATTTAAATCAAAACTTCACCTTTCATTTAGAAATGCACCATCTCCACCAGGTTTTGCATCTGAAACAGCAGAGCCCCCAACATTGCCATTAAAAGGAGGCATCAAGTAAGGACTTTATTAAAGATGCGTAATGGATTCCTCCCCATCTGTGGCATGCATGCAGACTATACCCCTACTTCCTACCAGTCTCACAACAAATACCGAAGCATTTGTCGTCTTATCTTCAGTTAGCTCTAGCAGCAGATTTCTCACAAGATGTTATTCAGGAAGTTAATTGATTGGGATGTTCTTGTACTATTCAGCCCCCACGTTTTAGGCAAACCAAATTTTATGACAGAAGGTGCTTCTGCTGCAAGACAAGAAACTTTTCACTTTTAATTGTCTTTTTGCTTGTGATATTTGTGGTTTGTGATTTTCAACCTAATTCAGTAAATAAAAGAAATAAAGCACGCTCTGCTCTGGTCATTTGGGGAAAATGTTTCAGAACACTGCCAAATTTATTAAGTTTTGTCTCAACTTTTCCAGAACCTGCAATAATCTGACTCTAGTCAGATCTACAGTGATAAGGGGAAAAAAAAGAGCAACATTATTTCAAAATAAGCTTTCTTTTCCACGTCTAAAAAGTAATTTCTGCTCTGGTTTTGCACCATTCCCCAATTTAATTCACCCTTTCCAGCAGTGGACTTTGTTTACTTCTGCTGTACATGTATGTATTTACAAAGAAATAGCACCACTTTCTTCTCTTCCTTGAATTAGGAGATATGGCATGCAAGAGACAAAGAAGATATATATTTTTTGATACTGATGCAAAGTATCAGATGCATAATTTAAAGTTTGTCTATGACTCACATGCATCTGCTCCTATTGCTTTTACTCAATTGTACCTACACTTGCTTAATTAAAAAGGGCAGAAGAGTGCTGTTAGTCAGTGCAGTGCAACTTCAACTGGACTGCATCCCAGTTTTAAAGATTCTTTACTAAGTGGGTGCTTAGCAAAAATCACAGTCTAAATGCTCTTACTTCTTCCCAGTGCCGGCTTGGACACAGAAACAGCTTAAAGCTCTATCAGACCTCTCCTGTTCCTCATCACCCTCCCCGCTATACCGGACAGCATGGCAGCAGCTACTTAGAGCTCCACAGGACTAATTTCAATCTATAGGCTGCATTAATCCAAACTAAATTAGTGTTTGATTTTGTAAAGCGTGGTCCTTAGATCAGTCTGTGGTAGACGTGCTTCTTAATCTCACTAGACTAAAGGGGATGTCCTTGTATCGCAAGCAAGCTGGTACCTCAGGAAGTGCTGCTGTGACCCGGTTCAGTTTTAAAGATTCGGTTCTCCACCGATGCTGACTTAAGAGTCATCCTGCATGGGTTTTGTTTGTTTCGGTTTTTTTACCCTTCAAGCAGCAGCAAACAATACATCTAGTAACAGTTATGTTACACCTCACAATTTGACTCTTGGTCAATACAGGACAGATCACACGTGTTGGTCCCAGCAGCTCAAAGACAGATTTTGATGAGATTGCTGCCATTAGCATTTGCCCAGTTCCTTCCTGGACTTTACAACAGGACTGCCTCCCATTTCTGCTTTTTCCTGAACACGCTGCCAGCACCTTACTGCGTGACTTGGACTCAAGCTTAACATCGTTGCCCACAGAGCATTCAGCACTTTATTGGCACAGAGAGGGGAAACAGGCATTACAGAACAGGAGATAGAAACATAATGAGAGGTGTGGTAGGTTAAAGGTGCCTTGGACCATGACCAGGCTTATGTTTAGACGGGAATTGTAACGTTCATTCATTACTGGCAAAAACAACCCCCAAAACAGACAAGAAAACCCCCACACCCCAGCGCCTTCTTGTCATTACCTAGGATATTTTATCCTGTAATACACGAGAATTTGAGACCCACCTTTCCCCCGCACATAATTTACCCTCAAGCGTGGATGTATGCGACCCCTAGCTAACCAAACTCAAGGGCTTGGAGAGGTCTGTAGTTAACCGATGCAGGTGTACTCCTGACAAGCAGTGAAGGGCTTTATCAGCGCTCAGCTGTTTGGCTCTGCAGTGAAGAGGAAGGCTGGGAGGGTCCAGCCCAGCCCCCTCTGCCATGACTCACCCATAGCACAGCTGGACCAGAACTGTTAATGATGTTCACTGGCCACCAGTGCTTCAGCACAAGAAGGCAAACTGCATAATCAAACTTTTAGAAGCAGAAATATGCACAATTTTTCAGCAATTAATTTTCCCAAGACAGATTTTCTTCCACCCACTTATTTCCCTTAATTATTTAAAACCTTCCTTACAAGGAAGCTCAAATTCATCGTGATATAAGTTCTCCTTGCCTCAAGACATATATTTAGTATACTCTGAACCTTGTGTCTATCTGATAGCTAGCAGACTGCCACTGCCTTTCGAGCTTTGACTTGACAACTACATCCAAGTTAAGGATTCACGTCAGTGAAAAGAAAAGGAGGGGGGGGGAAGGCAATTAGGGGGAAAGGCAAACAGAACTTTTTTTTCCTGTCTTATTTTCAGAGGAAAAATAACCAAAAGATTTTCAACTTTCTGCCCTGCTCCTATTTTTGTAAATAAAAACCTAGAGAAAATACACAAAGCAGTAATATAGCAAGAATGAAACAATTTCTCTTTTTACCTTTGTTTCTACAGGTTGGTCTTGCTTACTGAGTTCTTCAGTTGGTTCTTCCTTGACGTTAGTATTAATTTCTAGAGTTTCATCTTCAGATGGGAGCAGTGTATCACTGCTTGGAGTCCTGTAGCAGCTGTTAAGCATCTGTCCTTCACAGGCAGTCATACTTTGCAATGACTCTCTGGAAGTACTTTCTCTTTCCCCATTTATCAAGCTGCTGTTGATGGCATTATCTGGAACCAGGGTGGACATAGCAGAGCCACGATCAGGTAATCTCCTGTCCTCATCTTCCGTCTGGTCTTGTGCTACTACTCCGTTGGCTGTATGTAGCTGTGCAACCTGAGTTTTGTCGGTGTTACTGTTTCCCTGTTTTTGTAGTGGGTGCTGGGAGGGGAATTTTGGCTGAGGTGATGGTGTTGACCCGTATCTTCCTTGAGATTTAGAAATGTGGAGAACAGAGGAATCTTTCTTCAAATCACTAGGATTTAACGGGCTAAAAACACCGAACAAACAAAACATAGATGAGAGAAAAAAAGTTAAACATGGCATTATAGCAAATCCCTGGTACGGGGAGCAGAAGAGTTGCATCATATAATCAATTCCTCCCAAACCATTTTTTCCTGCGTTAATATTAGGAAGTTCAGGCCATTGAGACTTGAACTGCATTATTCCATTAAAACACACACAAACATGCATTTCTTACTGGAAACCCAGAGTGCCATCCATATTGATTCATTACAACCTCATGTGTCTTGAATCTCATTTGTAAAATGGAAGACAGTATGATTAGCTACACGTAACAGGTAAGGGAACTGAGGCACTGATACATGAAGCAACTTGCCCAAAGTGTCCCAGAAGATTACTGGTGGAAATGGAGAAAGACTCAGGGTCTCCCAAGTCCCAGTACAATTCTTAAACTAACAAGCAGCCTGTTCCCTAATTGCCCTTTAATTATACAAAATGCATGAAAAATTTCCAAGAGCATTTAGCATCCCTTTCCTTAATTCAGCATATTGCAGGAGGAGCTTTAAATTCTTATCCCATTTCTTCCCCCAGTTTCCTTATTTAGCAGTGTCTTTTCATCATGCTGCATCTTTTCTGAAGGCTTTTTCCCTCCATATTTTATCTCCCCTTAAAACATGTTATACCTTATTTGTACCTTTCACTCTCTCTTTCTCTCTTTTATTTTGGAGATTTTGAATTTTAGAGTAATATAAATGTTAGCCTACTCTGTAAAAGTGCTTGGCTTCATTATAGTTTAAAAAAAAATAAAAAAAAATCTTTGGAACCAAAGTAAAACCTATACATTTTTGTCTGAAGTACATCTAACAAGCCATATTCAACTTGCAAAACAATATCATGACTGTTCTCTAACATATTGTTCCTAGTATGGACCGTTAATCTTCTGGAAAGATGAAGACTGCTTATAAATTGTATGTTTACTCTTTATTTATAGGACAGTTTACACAAACACTGTAAGCATATCCTGCCCTTTTGTACACAGAGCTCAAAAAATATCTTACACTAGCTTCATCTTCTTCCATCATATAACAAAAAAAATTCAAATTAGTTTTCCTTTAGTTGTGTAAAGATTATGCCTTTTTTTAAAAAATAAGCTTAACTCCAAGATAGAATTAATTTACATTTTTCAACTGCATGCACACAGCAAATAGGTTTAATTAACTTTTTGCCATGCCTACATGTTTGTGGGCTGTACAGAGTAATGAAAATATGTTATCATAATTGACAATCACAGTTTGCAGTTCATGAACATGCTACCTAGTCATTTGAAGACCAATAATTACAAGCGAAGTTCACCTTCACAGAAGACACATTTTGTGAGCTGAACTCATTTAAAAAACAGGAATTGCTTCCATGGCCACAGCGGGATATTCCAGAACTCGGCATGCTAATTATGGAAGTTTCTCATAAGCAGAGATCATAGATTTGAGGAGAATTTAATCATTGGACAGATATTATTGGGTGTACTTTATGAATGATGTTGGCCAAAAAGCAACTCAGCTTCCTCTACTCCCCCAAAACAAAAATGCCCTTATTTTTAGAAGTCTACAGATAAGAAAGTTTTCATTGCTCTCTTTAAATATTAGGCAAATAAAGGAAGCTATAAAGAGTTCCTGTACAAAGCAGCAGGCATGCCTAGGAGGAAGAAATTTAGGGTTCATTGGTGTAGGGCATGATGAACCTGAGGAGTTTCCTTTCAGAAAGGATAAAATTGTTTTTCTAGGGATACTATACTGTTAAAAAGACTTGGATGATGCTTTGGAGGAAGACTGGGAATCAAAGTGATAACAGGACCGGAGACCTGAGCTAGAACAATTTACAGGACCTCCGGTGCTGCAGTAATTTCTTTTTCCCATCTTTTGGCAGCTGTCACGACAGCAGTGCAATTAAGTCTCTGCCTAATGACAGAAGCTTCTTGCAGATGAAGCTCTGAAATGATTTCTATTCCACTAGACAAACGTACTTTTGCAATGCTCAGCTGCTTCTGTATAAAGGATTAAATTTCCCCCATCTTGAGGGGAAATTCTTTCAATGAAAGTCTTAATACTCTGGCTCCTCAGAAGGACATGCTCTGTTGTACATCATGCATTCGTTCCCGTAGGGGGCATCCCTTCAGAACATCAGTGTCCTGAGGAAACACAAGAAAGCCACGTTCAAAACTTGCAACGCTCAGCGTTGAAACTGGACTGTTTCTTGAGCTGTTCCTCTGTCATGGGCTTTCTGGAAGGTCGCTCTCTTTATACAGAGCGGATATATTCGTAACTTCTGTTTCAGAGCTCATAATGCTTGTCACATATATCTAATTCAAGACACACAAGTAACACTGTTTTGTGAAAGCAGAGTTCACTGTGGCTTGTGTTTCTCGAGGTTCCAAATGTTTCCTGTAAAAGGCAGTATCAAAACTCAAAAACATCAAGCTATTCCACCAAAATTACTACAAAGCAAACAGTTTAGTGAATGTATGCCATATCAATACAAATAACTCGTACAGTTCACCCTCTTCATGTGAATGATCTGAAGAGGTTAAGTCAGTATAAAAGGAAAATCAGGATTTCAGGTTTTTCTATTTGCTTATAGAAGTATGGGTTTTTTCTGCAAGAACAAAAGAATTCAAGATTAGCTACAAAGTTTCATTCTAAAACCACTTATTTCAAATTGTTGACATTTTTCAAGATGTTTTAAAAATGCTACAAGTTTGTTTCTTTTTTTTTTTAAAAGAAAAATTAAGACTAGCACCTTATCAAAAAGCACACCTCGTACAGGCCAAATATACAATTAGCTTGCACTATTTCAAAACACGTGCAGTTTTGCCATCAACTCCTCTGGCAGGGATCGTTTTGAGCACTACCTCGGTACCAACTTTCTTCCTCACAGGTTCAAGTTCCAATAATCCACACACCACAGAGTTACAAACCAATTCAAATTCTATTACATACCTGCCTCCCTCAAAACGATTGATGAGATCTGACACTTTACTGGACTTTTCCTTTGCGACACTAGAAACAGGAGTGGGTGTCTCGTCCTCCATTCTTGGTTTCTGATTTGATAAAGCTTTATGCCTAGGGGTTTGGTATGCAACAGGTGACACCTTCTGCAGATGAATTGGCTTTGGAGGCACTGCAAACAACAACAATAATCAATTGCTCATGAACTGTTTCTTTGAACTGTCAGAACATATATGAGATTTTGCATAAGAACTTGCTACAGTAATGAAGAAGAGATGTTCTGGGCTTTACTTAACCTTGAAGTTGCTTTATCAAGACAGGGACTTCATATAGTTTTTTTTATGCACTGCCTGGTATCAGACATCTTGTTATGTGTCTTGGATAGAAGCCAAACCACACGCTACTTTAACAAGCTAGAAAATTGGGGGGTATTCTTGTTTGGTTTTTTATAGTGTACTGTAGTAAACATGTATGTGGCCTCCATAAATGCAGTTTTTATCGTAAAAAAGAATTAAGCATAATCAAAGGATCTAGCTGTGCTGTGGAGCTCAAGAGACAGATTTAAATTGCTGCTCCAAAACTCTGGTGCTCTCATTCTTTACCTTCTCCCTCGTGACTTCAATAATAATAGTCAGTGGAAAAGGTATTTGCCTTCAGCTTTGAGCTTCCTTTACTCACCGAACCTTTGTCTATTTATACTGCTGAAAACCTGGCCCCCTGAAAATATTTTTTATTCTTCTTGCTTTTTCCCCCATCGCTACCATAAGTCCTTCTGATCAGATTGTTAATGATCAGCCACTGTTTAATGCAGCAGTGGCTAGAACACAGAAGACAAGGTGACACATAAAGCAACTGAAGTCACAAGTGCTGGGGGAATCTTTAAATTAACTTTTATCCCTTTAAGTGACTATGCAGCATTTGTGTGCAGCAAAAGCACTTCACAGACAGGGCCCGAATGTGTTCCACTATCAGAGCAACATACCTCCAGCTGCATCAGAAAGAGAGACTTAATGGAAAGGACCTTAATTCCCAAGAACACAACTCTCTTCGTTCCCACACACACAGTCCCAAAACATATTATGGGGAGAAGCGAAAGCGTTTGATGTGAAATTGAAAAATAAAGACTGTATCTGCCCTTTAATGAAAGGCAGGCATAAATCAGCAGGAGTAGGCAATGCACTGCCAGTGGAACCGGCGGCCCCAGGGGTCGGCCACTGCTCCACAGGCACCACACTCCGGTGTGCCACAGGCACCGGCCCTCCAGTGACTACACAGACCTGCCAGGGGGCAAACATGAAGGGAAGGAGGACAGGAATCGGCATTAGGAATCACGTGCAATTCTCATGGTAGAAAAAATAAGCACTATTATGGGATACACAATAGATGGATGTGAAAAAGCCATGTTCCTCGCATCACTGACTCTAGAATAGCTTACTCACCCTGGAAAACCTGCGCACCACAGGAATTAGCTTAAAGCCTATCAGCTGACATTTGAAAGTGTTGTTGAAAAAATTCTTGCAAATATACCATCACAGACTACGATAAACTTGAAGGAACACTTGATTTAGGATGACTTCCCATCTCTACCTTACATTAAATTTATAGAAGATAATATTTATCTGTGCTTCCAATAATCTAATTGCACTTAGGAGAGATTGTAGTGATAGCTGCAGTCTGAAATTACCATGAGGGACTCTATGAAGAAACGAATGTAGCACAAAAAGCTTAAGACTTCAATCATATCAACTACAATTGATGACAAATGAAATAATCAGAGGGAGAAGGAAGAGAATTACTGTAGATCAGATGCTTTCACTGTGTATATGTTTATCTTTGGTCCTTTCAAGCTTTATGTTAATACAAATTAACACAAGCAAAAAAGCAAGTTTGGGGAAGGATGCAGTGCAGAAAGGATGACTTAAAATACTGCAATTTTTGAAAAGTTACAATGCAATCCTGAAACAAGCAGAATATTAAACTGTGTAACTGGTTGAGTATCAGGTGCAGCTGCAGAGCGGTGGAGCAGCTTTCCCTATATCCCCTCTTCTCAGGGAGTTCGGGGAAGGTCTGGCAGAATTGGGCCAACAAGCATCAGAATTTTTCGAGCGCTGAGTTTCTTGCTGCGCTGACAAAGGCGATGGGACAGCTGAAAAAGGCGACACAAGCAAGCTGGGAAAAAGCAGGACACGTAATTGAGTGTGGGCACTGCCATTCCTTCGGGGAGGAGATGGAAGGAAAGGGGACGCTGGGTGGATTTACTGACCAGCACTACGCTAGTTTGTAGAAACGCTTCTTGCTCTTGCAATGGATTTTGTATAACCAACGGTCCTGTGAATTCTCTTATTTAATGGACTCGTACACCTCTTCAATTCTTTTGTACATCTCATAAAATGTTAATATCTTCACAAGAATATATTAAAACTACTAAACTTGAGGGAATTAATGTCTACTGATAAAGCAGAAGGAATTCATTGGAAGCTATTTTTATACTGGATCCACTGGGACAAAAATCAAATTCTAGGACATTCCACGGAGGTGTCGCACATTTTTGCAGCTATTACTGAAAAACTCCCAGCTTAGCAGCATTTCAGTAGGGCAAGCACAAGGAACCCCTGGTCTAACTGGACAATCCCAGTATATTGAAAATCCCTGTATATTGAAAATCCCTGTAACGTCTTCAGAGGAGACTCACAAACCAAACAGCCATGCCAATTCACTAATGCAAGATATTTTCTTCTTTACTCCCCATTACCATCTAACAGACAGCATTTCCCCTAATCAGCTGCTGCTGTAGCTACTGCTAAGTTTTAGAAATAGAGCAATGGGAAAAGGACAGTCACAAGATCAATGAAAAGAATCAGTAGTGTAAAAAAAACCCGCAAACCTTCCTGTAAGGTCAACCTTGTTAACAGGGATTATGGAAAACAAATTCCATTAATTCTCCCCTCAATGTACTTCTGAAGTGTTTTGTTTTAATCAGATTATTTTTCAATGTGCACACAGTAAGGATCTTAAAGAAAAAAAGAAAAAAGACTGGCCCATTGTAATACCCTACATAATACAGAGCTCTGTTTGAGTCTATAAATACTCGTCTCTATACTGTAGAATTTTGAGCTCATTAGGAGATATGAACTGCATATTCTGCCCAAAGAAAACCCCTCAGTATACTCAGGTAGCTGCTAGTGTATAACACTAGCCAAAATACCTAAGCAAGATTTAACCTGCAGTGCCTAGTTGTGCATTGAACTTTGTACATATACGTAAAGAAATGGGAGGAAACGCTACAAATTGCTCAAAAGGTGCAACCACCTTTGCTGACTCCAAGGCATATTAGCAAAGATCGTTTATCTCTTCTCTTGGAAAGTATGACATGTTCAATCTCCCTCTACGTGTTTAACTCCTGCTGGTTAAAAATGCTGCTACGCTTTGATTCTATGAAAATACACAGTTAAAAGTTCCTGTGGCAAGCAACTACAGCTCTCCTGGCTGAGTCATCCTTCATCACCTCCTTGCATGCTCCATCACCTTCAGGAAGGTCAAATGAGCACAGCGGGATAGATACCAAAGATTTACACTCGCAAGAACAGTACAAAATAACTAGTAACCTAGACTCAGCAGAGAGAGAAAAAGTCATCTCTTTAGGATGTACATTTCCACATTTTTATATCACATCAGAACAAGTATCCTCCAATAATATATTAAGAAAGAAGACCAGTAATAATCAGATGTGCTTTGTTCTCGTTTGTCTTCTTCCTGGAGATAATATTTGGGATTTAGCAGTTTTGTTGATGAAAGAGATGTTGCTACAGGTTTCTTAAAGCACCACTGAGATTGGAGAAGTCTAGCTAGAAACAGCTCTCTGTTTTAGTTCAATTCACCTTTAATTGCAGAGGTTTCATTTTCCAGAGAAGTACAGTCTACATCCCAGACCTTTAAGAGGTCTTTCAGCTTTTCTGGGCCCAGGCCACTGAATACGTTCAAAACCACAGACTAAACTATAATTAACTGAGAAAAGAGGACAGGATTGATGCTACACAGTAGATAGTCAGCTAAAACTGACTACTGAAGTCTACGTGTTGAATGCTTTGTGTCCATACCATTTCACAGTACCAAAACCAGGCCATCTTCTGGAGTGGAAAATCATCTCCAACCCAAACAAAAATGCCTCTTCAGCCTCAGCAGGAGATTCACAAGTACTCCTAAGCACTCATTAGAAAAATTTAAATGAGCAACTGATGCACAGTCTTGAACTGACAAGACACTTCACTGCTTTGAAGAAGTGTTGACATTTCAACATATTTTCCATCCTACAATAATACTGCCTGGTACTGACAATAGTTTCAGTGCCCAGTATTTAGTAATTGGTCATCATATAAAACTCATGCAAGAGGTTCAGAGAGCAGGGAATAGAAGAAACTAGAAATAACTGGTCAATTTGTACCTGTCACTCTACACGCATTCTGCTATTGCTAGGTTCAGATCGCTGCCCAAATATTTGTAGGTAAGGGCAAATTTCAATTTATCTAACAATTTGCTTCATCTCTCGTGCATCATATTTGCCTTGGAACTCAGCAGCGTATTTTGCTATTTCCACTGACTACCTCCAGTCTGGATTAGTCTACTTTATCAGAGAGTGCACTGCATTGATGCAAAGGCAAAACACCGTGTTTCGCAATTGGTGCAGACTGTGACTGCTTTTCTCCGCAGTCCTGATTTCTTTGCACAACTCCCTCATCGGCCTTCAGTCAGTTTCAGGCTTTATTCCAAATTTGCAAAGACGTTCATGAATTAAACTGTACTCAACACAGAAATCTGACATATGAATTGCTAAACTGTTGATGGAAGGAATTATTGGGGAACAAAAATTGTTCTTTTACTGTTAGCGTATCAGACAGCTAGTTTGTTTTCTCCTTGAAATGCCAGAGGAAAAAATGACAATGAAAAGAAAGAATTTTATATTGGATTCTGTGCAGAAATTTATTCACTTGACCTAGCTACCCCTGTGATCTGTTTCCAAATATTTGAACTACTTCTTAGAGACGAAGTACAGACAAAACAGCTTCAGAGTCCTGGGTTCACTTAAATGCAAGATTTTGGACATTTTTCCTCTATATTAAAGCTCTATTTCCTCTATTAAAGCTAATTTTACTAAAAATAGCTGTACCCCACTTGTAACGCAACCTCAAAGTCATCTTTATATCTCTCATTTTAATTATATACATTTTGGTAGGTTAGATGAAGGTCATTTTGCAGTTAGTTCATCAACAACCAAATACACTGGCATTACAATTCAGGTCTGTCACCTTGTTGCCTTTCACTACGAAACGACACTTAGTATTTGCATGACTAGAACAACAACTTGGAAAAACATTTCCTGCTACTATAAACCAAAAACGTTTCTGTACCTGTATATGAAAAGCTGTTCCAAAAAAAATAATTAGCAGCCACATTTAAACCAATAAATTAGAGCAATTTAGTTTGCTTGGATGGTTTGGACTCCCAAATGCTTATCTCATTCATTCTATTTTGTTTTGCTTCAATTAAATAAAAAGGCCAAAAAGATATACTATATAACTTTGGTATTATGTACATATTTAATAGAAACAAATGGAGAAAGACATAGGGCCATGAACAAAGCAGGCACAAAATACTATTTACAACAGTATTATTGAATATAATCTACACAGCTGCATTTCTTGCACTATTCCTGGCTATGCCACATTTTGGAGCAAGCACTTTTGACAAACAACAGAAGTCATGGCCAGGAAAAAGCAACAGCAGCTACGTAACTACTTGAATGAATGGGGTCCAGTAATAGCCAACTCCTACTTTATCTAACAGCTAAAATTTACAGTAAGTTGGCTGGCTTTGTTTCTGAAAGGCTTAAAATCTTTTTAATGATTGCCCATTTCTCTTTATCCACTAACAAATTTCTAAAATACTTTTCTTAAGAAGAACATGTGTTCTCTTGTTAACTCAGCTTCAGAGAACGCGTTTCAGAGACCTACAAACTGGTGCAGAAAGACCACTCAGATAAGTAATGTTTACATATGACTGATAGAAGCATCTTAGTTTAGTGAACAATACTGGCAAAAGTTCTATAAAAACAAACAATACGAAAAATACAGCTTTATTTTGCTCTCATTCTCCCTAAGTAAACAAAACTTTCTTGACACCCTAATAAATTTCTTCCCCCTTAACTCTAAGATGAACTCAGGACTAATGCAAAATTCTTCACAATGCATTTTCCCATTAATTGATACACAGATTGTTAAATCCACTACATGATGACTCTATGTGATTATAGTTTCTGGATGTGATTTAGATGTGATCTAGTTTTCTTTAAGTAATTCTAGTTTCTCTCATATCAGCACTGTGTCTCAGAATCCAATTCACTGAGCAGGATCATAGTATCAGTCTTCTACACTTACCCTTTTTTTTTTTAAACTTTTGAGATTAATGAAGTTCCTATTGCATGTCACTCCTAAAAGACATCAGTCCAGATTCACTTTAAATCCAAGATTTCCAGAACATACTGACTCTTTGTTGGGATCAACTTCAAGCAGAATCATCAATATTACTGAGAAGACCACGTAAAAAGATGGTTTGAGGTTTAGCTATATAAAGGTAACGTGTAGGTTGACCTATTTAGCTTCTAAAACTGAAGATACTATTTATGGACAGAAAAGGGAAATCTACTTCTACTCTGCAGACATTATTGGTCAGCTTTTACTGCAGAAAAACACGAAGCTCCCATCTTTCCACATACTCCTGCAGGAGGGCTCCTCTCGAGCTTCGCTAGAACACCAAAGGCCCTGAATATCTTCCCCACCACCCCCGCCTTGAAGCCAGCCTGCCAAACACTCCAATTCAAAAATAGTATCAACACCTTCCAGCTCAAATACAGTAATCCTTTTGAAAAAATAAGCCCTGGCAATAGTTTAATACAAATAAAGGCCTTACATGCGTTCTCCCATCTCTACCTACTAGCCACTTCTTGGGCAGAGAACGTATTTAACACTTGCTGCCTGGCAATAAGTGCACAGCAAATTACTAGACATTTGAGATAAAAAGCGTAGCTAGACCCTATGTGCTTGTAACGTATTAGTAAGTCCAACTTTCCTTCTGAGAACCTTTTTCAGCAAAATACTATCAGAAATTACAGATTCATAAAGCATTTACAGAACATTTGTATTTCTCAGTAGCAAGCTTTTACCTCACTATTTTCTTTCTGACAAATACAGGTCTTTCAAGGTCCTCTATTTCTCTTCAAATCTGAGATGAAGAACAACTTCCCTAACAAAAATATTTGAGACTACTTACCTTGTGGCTTTGGATTTGAAGCTGAACGTGGGGACTGTTTGACTGGCACACTTCCATTTATTCCCTGAGCTGCTTCATTGCGTACATTCTGCTCAACTAGCCTGGTTGTGGCACTCGCTGTACAAGATCTAGACAATATTAAGGACTTTGGACAGATGCTGCTGCCTGAAAAACAAATACATACAAAAACCCAAGAGTTAGAAACAGGATTAAATATAAGGTAGAATGACTATAAACACATTTATTAAGTGCTAACACTTCTCTACAGAGAAAATTAGAATACTCGTCTTCTCTTTAAGAGTGTCTCATCCTAAAAACATGCTTTGCGTTTCGCTGAAATTTATTATGTTGTTTAAACCCTGAAGAGCTGGATGTAAAAAAAAGACTTCCACCATTACTAGCCTAAGCTCTTCCATAGAAAGATTACAACCTCTAACAGACTTTTTCCTACCTGAATTGACAATGTGCTTGTTCAACAGAAGAACTATAGAAAAAACAGCATTTTTGTTCAGCCATTCTATTTCTGTATTCAAAGTGTTCACAAAATGCTATACATTCAAAAAGTTTATTTTATTACGGAAGGTAGCATCCAAAAATTACCTAAATGTGTTGCAGCTTTTTTGTAGGAAAGGGCTCCTATTGTAAGTATTAAAAAAAAAAAAAAAAAAAAAAAGGCAAAGCACAAAGCCAGCTGAATCTTCTATTTCATTTCTTCCTAGCAGAATGGAATTTATTCTGATTAAGAGGATCAATATGCTGCCATTGGTAAGAAAGCTGGAAGAAAATATAAAGCAAAACATATTCAAACAATGGAAACTGTAATAAAAGCACTTATTAGAATGTGATTACACAAGCCTAAACCATGCACTTTTGTTTGGGGGCGTGAAAGCAATTCGTTCTGTAAATACAATCAAAAACTTGAAATAATAATATGAAGGACCTTGAGATCTCACTTAGGTCAAATTCATTCACCTCTGAATCCAAAAAATCCACAACTTTTTTGTGGGGAGGAGCAAGGGAAAGGAGGAAAACCCATTTATCATTTATTGCAGTGTTGTCATTATTTTCATTTTTAAGAAAATGATTAGGGTAGAGTTTGGACACTTAGATTTATTGTTATTATTTGCCATCATTTTACTTTTGCTTGCTTGTACCAGTAGAAATGCAAGCACGAGTGGGGTTTTCTTTGCACGTTTCCAAAAAAAGCAAAGCCAAAACCCACTCCACCATTTCATAAGGTGATCCTCTGATGTCTCCTGAACAACTGGCCTGCAGAGTCTGGACCCACTCATCTAACCCATCTCCCTCTCCCATGGCAAAATCCATCATATCACGCCATTCCTAGCAACAGCCAAGCCTGCTCTTAGAACAGCAGTGGAAAGAGACGCCACAGCTATTGCTCAACGCTGCTTAAAGATTCTTCAACGTTTTGTGGATTCCAACAGTATTTTCAAGTACTTATGCTTTATTTCTTAGCAGCTTACTTTTCCTTTTAAACACTGAAGTAGCCCTACACCAAGAAGCTGCCTCTACAAACGTGGAGACTTGCAGAGGTCCACGGTGAGGTCAACAACCCACGCTACCAAAGTGCCAGTACTTGGATCACAATGCATGCAAGACACCCGCAGCTGCAACACGGCATCTTTCCTTTTTCCATTTCATTCAATTAGCAAGTGATCTCCCAAGAACATAAAGGTGGCTGGTCCCAGAACGATGCGGATAATCTAATGAGGCCCACCACATACAGAAGCTTCTCAGACATTTGTGATCTTAGGCAGAAATTCCTCAGCTCTGTTTCCTCAGGTATCGCTCCATACACAAAGAGTTACACAAAAAGTACTACAGCAGTGGGAGCTCTGTCCCACCCCATTCCTCAATGCCTAAGAAGGTACCTTAAGTGCCATTTCTATCTCTCCTATGGAGGTGGGCGTACTGAAAGCTCTTAGACAGACCAAGGTGATGGTACAGGGGGTCGTACCAGCAAGTCTTTCTTGTCTCCATCAAAGAGCCAACAGGCTGAATTTCCCTCTCGTACAGAATCCCATACTATACTGTAGCAGTTTACACTCCAGCTGGGGAATGCCCAATTCAGAAACAAATTTAAGAGTAACTCCTGCAGGATCAGTACGATGCACAAGTCAGGTAGGCAACTGCACATAATTTATAAATTTACACTCAGATCACTCTTATAACTTTGCAATGAGAGTGAAAGGGTGAGTCTTAAAGCTTTCTGAAAACTATTTTGCCTGCAGATTTGACAGCTAATAAGCTTCAAAATCTCCAGTTCCCCAACTGCAGCTCAGTAAGGGGCATTGCTGCTGTCAACTGTTCAGGCCAAGGCTGGAAATCTCCATCAAAATGGTACCTTATTTATTAAAAGGATTCCCTAAGAAGACAACATATTGCTGAGGGCAGAATAGGAACTTCTTTTACACACACAGTTTTATCAAGGCACTTACTCCTTCCTGTTTAAGGTTATCACTCATAATCACTTTAAGCTGAGGCAGATGCGGAGCTGCTGCTGAGAACAGGGCAGCTCTGTGGTCTGCCACTCGTCCTCCCTCCTCGTCACCATCCACTCCAGCTTCTGCTTCTGGCTACTCCTTCCCCTATACCAGCACCAGCGCTTGCTGCTCATCTCGCTGTGTGGTTGAACAGAAGTGATGCAGTTGAAAGCTGGAGTATATTTTAGATCCATTTGACCTCATGGCCACCCCAGCTCTACTGCTCGCACAAGGGGACAGCCAGGAATATGGCTGGAAGGGGACAAGACAGCTCCTCTCAGCAGCGGCCCTTACTTAGATTGGCCTGAAGCAACCACTTACACGCAACCCCAGTCCCTCAAGTAGATATTCAGACTTGGATTCTACTTGGTTTACACATGCACACACACAGCCTTAATACAAAGTCCAGCAAAACCAGGAACAGCTGAAAACAAACCTTTAATGCAAAAACATTAGGCTGCCTTAAGAATCGATTTTGCTGTCAGCATCCCGTGCCCCCCACTAGACTGTCAAATATTAGCTGCATTCAGTGGGCAAAAGCCATTTTGTAAAGCTTGTCCACTGTAATATAAAACCGTAACACAAGCAACAGAAAAGATTGTTTCTCTGTAGCAGGATCTTTTGCAACTGCTTACGGAAATCAAAAGCTCCGAGAGGCGTTCTGACCCAAGACATGCTCTGGCTTCACACGCCTGACAACTCAGCACATGGGGGGTGCGGGGAAACAGAAGGTCTTCCTGTTGTACAAGCCATTACACAAATTATTCATCCTGTCTGGAAGCTATATTTGCTGGAGATAGAACGCTACAGACATTTAACCTATATTTCAAACTAGTAATTCTGTTAATCATGTCATGTCCTCAAGCAGTTTTGAAGAGTAGTATAGCCACATCAGGATGAACAGCTTTCTTCACATGTAAAGCTGGAATGGAAAAAGATAATGGAAACCTAGCCACACGATACTTCTATACAAAATTGAGTGGTCAAATTCTCTGGATAAAAAGCATCCTTTAACATCCCTGGAAATCTGAGCCCTGGTTTCTAGCCAGTGAAAAAGATATTACCTTCCAGGTGATGTAGACAAGAAAATTGTGGCAGAAATACAGGAATTTTCACCACAAACTTGTATCCAGTGTATTGCATGCAAGTGTATTACAACAAAAGCCCAAAACACGTAATTTTCAGCACATTACAAAAATACCAAATACTTGCTTCACCATCAGCGGTATGCATTTCAGCAGGGCTGCTCCATTCTGTCCATTTAAGTAGGCAGTAACACAGTCTACTTTTCAGAAATACAGTTGTTGCCCTGCAAGTACAACTTAAAATCCCATTATATATGCAAATAGTCAGACATGCTACAAAAACCTGCAGCTTTTACTGAGCTGAAGAGATTCCCATTGTGATTATTTCTGACCTGATTAAAGAAACACTTGCATACTACTGCTATTCCTATGCATTGTAACAACTGAGAAATTTTACTTGAAGTCAGAAATGCAATGCGCAACAAAATACTACCAGCCAGTTACTGTGTTCACTAGTATATGATTAATACCACCTCTTATAATCGGGGATGATTAAATACACTGAAGAAGAGAGAAAGGTGGGGAAAGATTTAAAAAAATTTAAAATGGGGGCAGGCAAGAAAGTAAGCGAAAAAGAGGAGGTAATAAATAACTAACAGGAAAGAGAAATAAACACTGTAAATTTAATAAGCACTTAATTATTTTGCTTATCACCTCTAAGGAAATGAGAAGCTAGAATGCTTGCAAACATGCTTGCATCTGCAAGGATGTTTGAAGCTAGGCGATGCATTATCTATTTTTTCAGAGCATTCTAATGAGAAATAACTTGGAGCCATGAACATTTAGACTAACAATCAGCCAGCTTGAAATGCCAGTAACATGAAAAAAATGGTTTATTTATAAGCCATTTTTACAAAAGGTTAAACTAATGTTTTAGTATTGGATAGGTCCTCCATCAGCAGTTCCATAAGCTTCAGGAAGACAATCTCAACATCATTAGGTCTTCTGTTATATTTATTTTCAGTCCCGCTTATAGTGCATAGTGCACC
Organism: Aptenodytes forsteri; assembly: GCF_000699145.1. Taxonomy (NCBI): domain Eukaryota; kingdom Metazoa; phylum Chordata; class Aves; order Sphenisciformes; family Spheniscidae; genus Aptenodytes; species Aptenodytes forsteri. Next base: position 1,621,714 of record NW_008796213.1, on the reverse strand, counting down.
TATACTGTTCCAGCACTGTCCAATTTTTACTGCCATTGTAATCCCACTCTTGATCATACATTCTGAATGAAAGAAATGCAGCACTTTTGGATGTAACCAAAGTCTGTGGGAAAAGGGTTATTCTCTTGTGACTGCCAGGAGGCAAAGCCTAAGTCTCAAAATTACTTCTCTTCAAATTATATAGCTATGTATACCTAGTGTGCTAAGTCCCAAGAACACCTGTCATAACGGTTGTGGTCTTGATGTTCTACTGCTAGATCTTTTCGTGCAAGATCAATGCAAAGCTTCACCTTTCCAACTCATCCCTGGACACATGTGGAGGTTCAGCTAATAGTCTATCTACCAAAGCATTGGTTTAGCCACAGTAACCTAGCCATACCACCTCCTGATCAGTTCAGAACAGCATCAAGTAGCACTGACACTACAAGAGACTAATTCAATGCATCCACTTACTCAACAAACACTACTGGAGCTGTAGCAAGGCCAGGACAAGAGTGAGCAGCTTCCTGAGCACAAACAAGAAGGCAGAAAGTGGCCTCTCGCCCGGGCAGTTACAACAACAGATTTGTTGAGGCCTGAGCAGGAAATCTAGTAAATCAGGTCATGGATTTTGCCCACAACTGTGTCCAGACCTGCCCTCAAAACAGACCTGCCCTCAAAACTAAGTTTCTGGTAACTTGGTACCTACCCTTCACAGGTTTGTCCTGTTTATGAGAGGAACCGACACGTTACTAAGAGGTTTATACTGCTGATGCATACCCAAACACGTTTTAAGAATAACTGGACTACGCCCAAACTATCTGAAAATTAGGAGTATGGAGGAGGAGAGTAGGAAGTCTGGAGGTCCAAGTTTCTCTCATGAGAAAAAAATCTACCTTCCTCCAAATTCTATTAAATGCTGTCCTCTCAAGTTAATTACACATTTGTGTTTTGATATATCTTCACCTCTCCCATCACAGTGGTGACAGAGTTGTGAATGCTTTGCAGCTGCAGAATAGTACAAAAACTTCATACTGATACTCTCTTCTGTGCAGATGAGCTCTAAAGGTTAAACATCAGGCCAGCCTTTACTGTGGTGAGCCACTGCTGAAATACTGATAAACCAATGCTGTAAAAAGAGAAAAAAAATAACTTTTGCTGAAGTCAGGAGGGCTGTCTCACTGAAGAAATTAGTTTTATTTCTGCAAGAAAGTGCTGGCCAAAAAAATAAAAGGCAAATATCAGAAGGTTTAGAATTATCTTTGAAAAGTGGAATCTTGGCAAAGCATAGGACACAGATCAGGTTCTATTAAAGGGTAGTTCAGATACATATGCTGGCAAAATGCAAAAATACAAGGTTTTTTCTTGAAAAGCTATTCTCCAGACACAGTCAAAAATATTCTAAGTTCAACAGAAGAAGGTAGACCACTTTCTGGGAATAATGAAGATGTAAAGCATATAAGGTTCTTATTTCTCACTGCATGGGAACATTCCTAGAACTACCAAACAAATATTATCCTCCCTTTCATAGCATTTATTGCATGGAGTAAATAAATCTTCAAGTAAATATGGTAGGTATAAATTGTAGACAGCAAAAAGTGTATTGATACTGCTCTTTTAGTTCAATAACCCCTGTGAATAATGTGAATGCACTCACAACGCTTGATGGTGAAGTTAAACAAATGAAACAATATTGAACTTAAAACTGGCAGGCCAAACACTTGCTACACAATACTTGCTAAGAACTAGAAAATACTCAACTTCTTGGTAGATATGCTACCTTACATAGTAACACAGAGAAGAGGTTTCCAAATTGTGGTATGCATAACGCCAAGTACGTGAACCGCTTACAACGTACAGAGCAGTAATACAGAAGGAGAACCGAAAAAAACTTCAGCAAGTTTAACTGTGCACAACACACAAAAGATATTCTAAGAAGAGAAACAACTTTGACTTTTGAAATAATTTCATTTCTAATAAATAAGGTGGGTTATGCAGAGCATCAGTAATAGAACCCAATTCAAAGTAGATACGTACCCATATCTGCTTGGTTTAAGATGAGACATTACTGCACCGGTTTGGTTTGTGCGTATTCACGAGACTCAAGCATTCAGTGTTGCCTCTCCTATGTTTTGTCAAACTTTATAGTTGTTCTAGTTGGAAGAAAACACGCATCTTTCCCACAGTAACTTTCATTTTTAGACTGAAATAGAGCTTATAGTAACTGCTACTACAGAGCTACAGTTTGACACGTTATCAGCTACAGATGCCACCACATTTAAATAGGTTACCTGCTTCAAGATTATAAAGTCCAAGCTTTAACAGCAAGCACTGAAATATTAACAAAATAAGACTGAACATCAATAATCTCCTGATCTTAGTCACAGTATACTGTACATCATGCAAAGTAGAGGACGGAATAGTGAATTTCACATTCCCTACAAATGTCCGGCCAACACTGGCTACAGCAGGCAGACTCAGTGCACCTTAGCCTGTTGTCCTTGTCTGGCTATGATCTTTGTTCTTTTGGCTCTGATCTAATAGTAATTTCCATGTAGGCAGACCTGTGCATCTGCTGGGAGTCTTAGTAAAATGAGTAAGTCAGCAATGAATGGAATTATCTTTCAACATTTGTCTAAATTTTGGATTAGCACAATAATACAACATGCACTGCTGGTGCTGTTCCAATAAAACAAAAAGCACTGTACAGGACTTCAAATGGCTTTTTCCAAAAGCCCAAAAAACTATTTCCTTAGAAGTAATTATGGTTTCTCCATGCAACACGCACTGATTACAGTACATTCCTCATCAGAGAGGGCACATTCTGGAATATGGAGATGCAATATGAGGGAAGGGAATGCAAAGCAAGTCAAAAAAACACCTTCAACATGTGGAATCTTTAAAATCAAAGTTAATTCGATAGAAGTCCAAGTGGTATATACTATGAATGTTAACTAGTCGTGTAAAATAAAACAGAAAAAGAAACAGTGAAGAGCTTTTAAAAACTGTATTAAAAAGGCACAGTTTTGAGCCTTCCGAGAACAAGCCCCCCTGCAGCCACCATCTCCTACACCTTTCCCCTACTGGACCACTGCTTTCATACTGTCGTCTACAGTCTAGCAGTGCCACTGCTCCCTAGTCACCCAGTTTTTGGAGGCTACCGGTGGCAAAATCGATGCTGAAGCACCTTAGGGATAGAGGAGCTGGAGGGTTACTGATGACCGCAGGGGTGGAATTACAGAGCACTGCTCACGAGACAGGTTGCGGAGGCTGCAAGTCACAGAGGTAACGTATGACAACCTTACTCCTGGCCATTGCTGCTGTGGTTTTCTACTCCTACCTCTTCCTCTTCCCCCATGGTAGGGAGGGCAGGCAGCAAGCCTTCGGGCCTTGCTACTGACTGAGCAGCTGCTTCAGCTGGCAGGACCTCCAGAAACCTGCCACTGCTGCTCCCCCTGCCACAGGGGAGCAGGGCTGCTGGAGGGAGCAGGCAGAACTAGCCAGCTCCGTGGCTGGAAGGACGCCAGCGTCTCCCTTGACTGGAAAATGCTGATTTAGAATAGGCTGCCAATGCGCAGCTTGCGGTTTGAAAGTAGTAGTTTATAACTGAGGTCCTCCGCCAAGAACACAGCATCTATTACACTAAGGTTCTTATGAGTCACCTACACTTGTACACACTGGGACAATGGCTTTGCTGATGGTGGTCCGTTCATCAACTATTTAATGAATAATGGAGGTTTCTTATACGAACAGAGAGAAGCAACGTTCAAGCCACGTCTCCAGAAAGTCGTATGACTGAAGGGAGAGCTCCGAGTAAGAGGAGTTCTGTTTACAGGAACCAAGGACTGCTCTTTCACATACTTAGTTCCTGTATTACAAAAACATTCCCTCAAACCCTCGTTTTCACTTTGGTCTTTGAACACATATTATCAAGCCCAAAATCTAAACCGAAAGTATGCAATATTGTTCTTTTATTTGTAGAGACTTTTCATGGCTTGTTTTTCATAAAATAATGTCGGTATCTCTTTTAGCAGTTTTGGACAGTATTTTTTCTTTCTTTTTATTAAGCCTATCTACAAGTCTTAAGGGTGACTACAGTTCCTGACCCTACAAGCCATGTACCATGAGCTTCATTAAGTTAAGAACCACAAGGTTACCACAAAAAAAACACTGAAAAAGAAAATGGGTACAGTAAGTAGCAGCAGCTTCATGACGCCAGGAGAAGGCAGGGTAAGTTGATACTGTAACCAAAGTCAGCTACCCTGCCATTACTGTCTCATTTCCACACCAGGTAACTTCAGGTAGTTCCTCCCTCCTCATCAGCACAGCCTTCTGCCAGCGCCATGACACAATATGACAACTTCCCGCTCAAGAACTGCTTCTCACATGGCCGTGTTTCACAAAGTCAGGGGAGCACCCTGACTGCGTACTTCAACCTCTTCCCTGTCGCGATCACGGGAACATCGGTGAGCCCTCTATCCGAGGGTCACTTCCTCCCCTCCCCACCCCACGCGCTCTTCACAGCTTCCTATGCGTTTGACGAAGGAAGGGGTTGAGCAAGGTGGTGTGGCTTTCTTGAGTGCCTACTGCATTAATAGCCATTTTGATTATGAACCCTACCATGAGAAAAGATGAACAGGACGCACCTCCGCCAAGTTTTCCCCAAACTATTTTTCCCTTTTAGTTTTCCGTGCAAAGCTGTGTGAGGTGGGCAATGTCCCCTCAACTACTATTTTACTTAACACCGAAATTTTTTCACTGAGTTTTTAATTGATACCAGCATATTTTGCACAGATGGCAGTCGTAATTTTCTAAATGTCCTGAGCTCCTATTTACTAAATAAGACACCCCATTTGTATAAGCAGACTCACCGATCACAGAAGAATCACTTGTCTGAGCAAGGACTGTGGCACCGAGCCCTAAATGTTCCTTTCGCTTTATTTGTCAAGTCTTAAGATGATTTATTTTCTTCCTGTTATCACATATAAGATAACCAGCATGACACCGTGTTGGGCAGCACAGTCTAACTTCATATTAAGGAGAGTACCTGCACTACTGGGGTCATGTGAGGAGAAAATGCCACTGACTGTATCTCATACAAACCATTGGAATGATTCAAGATTATATATTAACATGTAAGTACTATGCAAGTGCAGTGATTACTCAAACAGTGACAAAAAGACTTTCTATAACTGATAAGCCATTATGAAATCACAGTGTATTTAGATTTTTAGACAAATACTAACAGGTTTTAAAAAAAAAAAGATAAATTTGATCTCACTACAAATTTCACCATTTTGCTCAGTATACACTGCTTCAGCGTACTGACAAGTCAGTCACTGACATACTCATCTTCTACTCTGTCCAGTTATCTGTGCCGTTATTTCATATTCACCTCAACTCAACTTAGAGCTATTTTAGAAAATATGCATATGCTTTGAGACATGTAATCAGCTACTTCTGTTGATAGAAGGACTACTAAGAGAAAGCATTTTTAGAAACAGGATGC
>NW_008796213.1:1608308-1616170 GCF_000699145.1 Aptenodytes forsteri | reverse complement strand
ATCTAATTACAGAAGGTTGAAACTGTAACTGATCTATTATTTCAGAAGATCTGAGCAAAAGTTGTATAAATATATACACTGACAGCATTCAAGTAATTTAAAAATATAAATACATAATATAATATACCCAAAATGCAGAACAGCCAAAGATCCAAACAGAAGTCAATTATTCAATACAAGCCAATAAAATTATCACTGATAGATGGAAACTGCTTTCCACATCCAGCTGCTGAGGCAGTATGTGTGTCCGGACAGCATTTGAAAACCCGCAGCCAGCTGTCACGGACACGAGTTGTTCCACCCACTTCCCTCCCTCCTCCCGGCTGCCTGCTCCCGCCACTTTCAGTGCATCGCTGCTGGCATGCGTTTAGCCCCAGGATGCAGTCCGGGAAAGTTAAGCCACCAGAAGTGCAACACCGCCAAAAAAAAGCAGCCAGCTTCATGCATTCGTTCACCTTAGATGCACTGGAGCTCGGGCAAAGATGCAAATTCAGTGATGGGGAAAGGATGACAAGACTCCCTTTCCAGAAGCAAGTAGCCACTAGATAATGTTAATGCTGTTGAATCGCATCTCAACGGGGTTGGAGCAAACAGTAGGGAAGGAAAAGAAAAAATAAATCAAGAAACTATTCTCTAAAAACGCGTGGCTTGAGATTTAAAGTAATATGCCCTAATTAAAGAACAGGCTGCAGGGTATTAACTGCACAATAGCATCGCAACAGGCTACCAGGCACTACTCCCTGTTATGTGAAAGATTACAAGTAAATATAAAATTATGAACTTGATAAAGAACAAAGCGTGGGTGAAGAGGAACACGCAGTTGCTCGTCCCTTACAGCAGCATGAGCGGTGCAGCTGTGCGGCACTCCGGCTGCTCGGTGGCAAATGGCTTTCCTCCCCCAAGCCAGGGGCAGGCAGCCCGCTGTCAGGCTCCCCCAGCACTTCAGTCTCCCTGCCAAGTAATTAACAACTATCATCTACGAAACACAGAAAAACAAGCAGCTCCCTGGGAATGCTCACTGCACCAAAACAGAAACATAAAGAACCCAAAGCTGGACACTTCACAAGAATTCTAGTGCTTCCTGCTTTTGACCTGGTTGGAAAAAAGAGTAAGAATAGCCACAAAAAGCCTGGTTTAAGTACATTTAGGGCCTTCCTGTGAAGTTACTGAAGAAGGACCTTCCTTGTCCAGTCCCTTTAAAGCCTGCCATAATCATGCTAGCTTTTACATTGTCTCTTGTCCATAAGGAACAAGAGAGAGATCACCATTTCACACTAACTCATCGATTCATAATCATCCTTATGGAAGGAAGTCAGATACAAGTTGCCTGGAGTCCAAATGGGGAGAAAATTCCTTCGCCCTAAATTGCCAGAGATGACCACTGTTCGTGCTGTCCACAGAATTCACTCCAGATTAACAGACCTGCACATCAGTACAGTTGGCTCTTGAACGTTATACAGATTGAAACAGCTTTACATTTTACACTATGAACTGGCCGAGAGATACAAATTCAGAACAATTCTATTGTTTAGTACTCTCTCCTCTCTTTTCCAGACCCCCATTTAAAATACACTTTTTTAAAAAGAAAAAAAAACAACAAAAAAAACCCATAACTGTATGACGAATTTAAAGTGTCATTTCATAAAACAACTTAAGGTGGAGAATTAAAATAATTTTTGATGCAGACTTGGATGAATATTTACCATACTGTTCCAAAAAGCTTAATAGTCATATGAATATTTATCTTTGAGTGTGCAAATGGATAGGAAATGCTTTTTTTTTTTAAAAAAAGTCATGCAATGCAAAAATACATTAAATCCAACAACATTTCAGGAAGAGAAATAATTTTGTAATAGCTCAAGTTGTGTCCAGCACATCTGAAGGATGTGCAACCTTTCACTTCTCAAACATTTTGAAAATGAAAATGTTTGAAGGTCCCAGGACAGATCAAAAAAGGCTGCTCAAACCCAAACCACAGCTACCCCCGACAGAGTGAGACAGCCCCCCACCAAGAAGAGAAAGTTTTGTCCCCTCCATCCCTTCTTCACATGCCCGTAGCTCCCACTGCTTATTTCTTACCAGCTCTGACACTCGTTGGGTTTCTCTCTAGGCCAGCGTAACCCCTGCAGCCAGCAAGCAAGTGGACGCTGGTTTTATCACAGGAGTTTTGTGCTGTGCGAGCGAGCTGAATTGGCTTGTGGATGAGACCAAAAGTCTGGGAAAGCCCCAGGGAGGGACTAGGCAGCCTTTTGGCAGCAACTGCCCACTGGATCACTGGAGCTGTTCACAGAACTGTAGTCCAACAAAATGTTGCTCACGCCTATGCAGTATTTACTGTTTTCCTTAGAGCCTCAGTTTTTGGCATCAGAAGAAAGAGTACCAAAATACTCATTAAAAAAAGCTGATGGCTTGCATGTTGGGGAAGGTTTTCCAAAACACAGAGCAAATAAAATTTATGAAATTACTCTTAAAATAAAACATTTGTTTAAGGCTAAACATTTAATTTCTTTTATAATACAAGGTTTGACAATACTCAAATCCCTCTACACCTTACATGACCTAACAGCTGTTGTCCCTCCTTCTTTTTTTTTTTCCTTCTGTATTTTTTTTTTTTTTTGGGTTATAGGTCATGGTTGTAAGGGCTTTTTCACAAGCAAGCAAGAGCAGTCACAATATGTTAAATATTTTATGGCAATCTAAAGGAAAAATTGTGTTTCCTAACTACCCACCCTTCTCAAGGTCAAGCATTGCCTGTCAAACTGCAAGGAACACACAAGGCCCTAAATTTCCAAACTCTTAATGTTAAAGGAATTTAATCCTTTTGTTTTATATTAATTATAAACCCAGGGCAGGGCGGGGAGAGATAGGGAAGAGGAGCATTCCATAACTGTTTTGAATTTTTAGTAAAGACTCAACAAATTCACTGGGATTACAAGCATTGACGTAAACCATTAGACTGTCTCTGTTTATACAGCACCTACCACATAAAAGACTAACATGAGACCTGGGGTGCTGCAGTCACAAAGAAAAGTGTACTGATGGTACTAATGAAAACACTTAACTCTGCTGACTTCTGGGTCACAGTATCATTGAACTTTTCAAAATGACATTGCTTGAAATCAGTTTTTCCGTGATGCTTTCACCCTATAGGGACTACTACTAAAAAAAAAAAACCCAAACCAAAACCAAACAAAAAACTATAAAGTTCCATTCTTCAAAAACATCAAAACTCCAGAAAAGGTACATTCTATGTTTTCCGTATTTATTATGGGCCTTTAGTACTTGGAAAAACTGCTTTGCTTAGGCACCTGGACACACTCTCAATTGCACATTGTGATAGCAATGAATAAACTGCCATGTGAACTTATGCCTTCCTATAGGCGCTGTCCCATCAGCTGTGCTGTTCCCCTCTCACCCAGTCCCAGCAGTCAGCACTGGAAGGATTTCTTTCCATTTCGGACTGGAGGCAGCCAGCGCTTCAGCAAGCGACTCTCTGCTTCTCTCAGATACTATTTAGGAGTGTCCAGGGACATTTGTCCACTCGATTTCAAACCCACACAGACAGGAACTACTTACTGTCACCTTTTCTATGTGTACTGTCTATATCCAGAGGTCTCTTACACCATTCTGAGAAGGTGATGTTAGGAGGTACCTATATACCATTCCACAGGCTGGTAGAAGCTCACCCCTTCTTACCCTTCAAGCCAGGTATTTGCACCATAGTCCACTCCTGCATTAACTGCTTTCATACAGCTTCTAACTGGAGTCTGGGAAATACACTGCCTGGAAAATACCATGATAGTATAACCTATGTCACCTTAAAGCACATACAAATATATTTGTACTTAACATATTTGATCTCTCAAAAAATCAAAGATCACAGCTTCACGAATATATTTGACATTCAGACTGCCACTGTTATATGTAAGTATACTGTAGGCCTCTGCAAACTGAAATAACCTAAAGTAAGCCAAAGGGCAAGACGGAAGATGAGTTGTAATACTGAAAATAGTAGTTATGGCACCACACTGAGCTTCCTGAAAATCTGTAAGGGTTTAATGTTACATTTACAGGAAAAGAACATGCTTTACAGATCCTAGAAAATAGCTCTTAAGAGCTAAATCAGTGGGGAAAAAAAAAGTCTCCTACATCCACATGTAGATTCTTCTCAAGATACAGAAAAATGACACAAAGAGTGGGAGGAAAGGTGTGATTCCCATTCTTTTGGTTGATTATCAAAAGCTAGAGGGAGAAGGGCAATTTCAAACTTATAAAACATAAAACAGATAAGGAGCCAACAGAAAGATTTTAAAACAAGTATTCTTTGTACCCAAGAAAAATCAGATGCCCACAAGTACTGAGATCAGGAGAGCTGGGGTAGAGCTATTTGCATGCATCTACTCCAAGCTTCTCTAGCAAATCTCTCAAACTCACTCAGCGAGTGACTCCCTTCCCTCTATTTAGTCTCAGACTGCTTTCCAGAGGGAGACCAGCATTCTGAACCCAAACCTTCCACAGATCTGTTTCATCTGTCTCTCTGTGGAAAACTTCATTCAGAATATTTACTTTCTTATATTAAGCTGTTAGGGTTGGGTAAGCCTTTTAATTTAACTTACCCTAAGCTGAACTTTTCTCAGAACTGAAAAACGCACTCACCTACAAGTAAAGCAGTATTTTCAATAGTATTCTTAAAAATTCAGTTACAAGCATATTTGCAATGGAAAAAATCCAAACCTTTCACTGCATGATGCAATAAAAGAAAACATTCTTTAATGTACAGAATTGGCTTCCAGAATTAAATGTACCACAAGCATCAGTTAAATGGATTATTACAACATTATACGTGAAAAGCTGAGCATAAGTCCGAAGTGTACACCTACTTCCTAAAACAATGACAGCGATAATTCTTAGAGCCAATGCTGACTTATAGAAGTGTCCTATAGAAACCTTTCAGCTATAAACAGAGCTCGATGAATCTGGTAAATAAGCCAGGAACAGAAACCACTTATAAACATCACAAAACTGATTTGCTTTTAAGGAAGTCTCGTGCTGGTGAAAGCAGCAGCAAAACGAGCCAAAAGCAGCAGAGGTCTCGGTGTGGCAGATGTATCAGGCAAGCAGTTCAAGAGACTGCAAGCTCATTTACTGAGAATAGGAGGAGAAAGCCACCAGAGCATTCCAGCTGTATTGCATCACAAGGCAGCTGGATGTTCACCGGTGTATTTGCTTCAAACTAGAAAGTTTAACTCTTGGTGTCTCTGGACCCAAATACGCCCCAAGTCTTGAAGAAATTAAGGTTTAACAGAAGCATCCCATTCAGTCTTACCTGGTTCAGAAGACATTGTTTATAAATATATTCCAGTACCACCGCACGAGGAATCGATTTCGCAACGGTAATAACCCTATGACAGGCTCACATATATCCTATTTACAAGACCTATAAGCTGCCAGAAAGGACTTCTCATCAGATGTTCAGTATATGCCGACAGTTTACATGCTGGGTCTTTCAATTACACCATGCTCCGCCCTCTTTGAAGGCAAGCCTGTTTTGAGAGGAAAAACGTAAGTATGCAAACCAGTCCGCTTCGAGAAGAGAGTGAAGTCTGTTCACTATTAAAGAGGAAAAACAAAGAAATCAGCTTATGTAACCTAAAAACTGCTGGAGAAAGGAGGAGGAGGAGGAGGAAGAGGAGGAGGAGGGACTACTGTAAGTTGTTTTGTCTAATGCCTCAGCTACTATGAAAGTTTTGTCACTATTAATTGCATTGCTCTTTGAAATTAAAGCAGTATCACGGTTAAAGGACAAGTTAGTACATTTCTCTGGTTGGTACTTTGTTCTCCCTTTATACTGCACGATGCTCATTTCTAATAATCTTTTTCATTGCATAATCTGTATTTAAATTCATGCCTAGAATGAAGTAAATACAACACGCAGGATACCAGAGCAGTGACCAAAAAAGTCTCATTAAAGAACTGTCGTGAAAACATTAGCTTATTTGGCACAGATTAAAATTCACTAGAGTAATTTAAAATCAATTTTTAAATGGCATAAACTAGATATTGTGCTCCAGGGTAGGTTACAAAGATATTAGAGTGAATTCTGAACTGTGAAAAATGCACATTTTTAAAAAGCAAAAGGATTAACTGAAAAGAGAAGTTACTGCAAGTAACTTTCTTTTATTGTTCACAGCTCTCACACCATGTGATCCCCGGCTGGCACACTTTCATCCCAGCAGGAGAAAGAAACTGGGGTTTAAAATCCAGCCCTGTCAGTTCGGGTAATATGAATCAGAATATAGCAGCCAGCTTGTCATTCGCTGCAGCTGAGGTCATCTTCAACCACTGTGTTGGTCCAAACCACAGCTCCCTACAGCCCCTTCCACCACCGGCCGCTGGTATATCCTCACATTCAAGGCTACATACAAGCACGCCACTGCAGAGCTGCTTTGAAGGAGAAGCACCAAGGGTTACAGGGTATACACTTGCAAAACAATCCATTGTTATGAATATCTGTTTTTCACTGAGCAGACAGCTCTCTGGAATAGGGAAGCTAATTATTTCCTCTCTATTACAGATGTTGAACAGAGGGGGTTTTGCCAAAAAACAGTAAAAACAACTATTTTCCTCCAGTTGTTTCAAAACTTTGGTGCATTTTTCTTCTTGAAATGAGCAGATGCAAGTTCCACACATATGGATTTGAGATCTAAATGGAACCCAATTTTAGCACTTTGATCAAGATTTGCATGTGTTGTTTTTGTTTTGAGCATTTATTTTTAAACTGTTGCGCTAGGAAGTTGCAATTCCCAATCCCTGATACTTCTAGCAAGTAATCCCCGGCTCCTTAAAGATGCATACAAATTTTATTCACCCAGGTCATCAACGCATCATTAAAACAAAAAATAACAGTAACTGAGTTTCATAACCAGACTAAGAGAACTCCAATGCATAGGTTACATTCCTGTTTTGAATTTCACCTCCAAGACTTCAAAGCTCGCCCCCTTGCTTGGGCTTCCACATGAAGTACATCTACAACAGAACACCTTCTCTCTCCAGAAAAGCCTTTGCAGAGAGAAGATAAATTTTCTGCTCAGTTTCCCATATTTGAAACAAACCATTTTCCCCACGAGCCTGGTTTGTCCACCTGCCAGTGACGCTTTGTCAGCCTTTCTTCAGCCTGATGTACTCTTCCTAACCCAGAAAAACCACTGATAATGCCTGTCATACAAGTGTGTGACAGATTTTAAATTCAGGTGGGATCAACAATAAAATTTTCAATTTTCACACAAGCAACATAGTAGGTTAGAAAACTGTAAGACAAATGGCTGCAAAATAATACAAGAAGCGATTGGTTCAGATAAGCAGCTACATAAATGCTCGTTGCTGACCATCATAAGCAAAGAGAAGGGGTCACACAAGGAAAAGCAGGGGCGGGATGGGAAATCAAGTCTCCCTTTTGGGGAAACGTATATAATAACTGTTACAAACTTTGTAATATGACACGTGTGGGAGGGATGACATCTGAGCTACCAGACTCTGCTCTCCGTCCGTCCCTGCCACAGGGGACAAGGCAGAGAAGAGGCAAAAAGTCAGAGCTCTGACCAGCCCCAAAAGGTCCACCTTGGGCCGCGCAAGCAACCCCCCGCCTCGCAACAGCCCACGGAGAGTAACTGCAGCTCTGCTACCGCTCAAGGGGAGAGAAGGAATCTTACAAGCCTGAAGGAAACTGTAGATTTTATTTTATTTCATTTCCAGAAGGAGCAATATTAAAACAAGTATAAAGACGTCTCCAAAGCCCAACTTCAAAACACATGCTTAAGTCCTCCGCTTTAAAAAAAAAAAAAAAAAAAAAAAAAAAAAGGTAA
>NW_008796213.1:1589248-1608132 GCF_000699145.1 Aptenodytes forsteri | reverse complement strand
CCAAAAAAAAAAAAAAAAAAAAAAAAAAAAAAAAAGGTAAAAGAGTAATTGTTTTATCTCTATTTGATTAGCTAACAGATAAGGGGATTTGGGAGAGACTAAAACTGATACAATCGGGACATCTCATTAACCTATTCCCCTGGTTTCACATGAGTTTTATACCTAACTTTGCTTACTCTAAGAGCAGAAATGTGCAAAGTACAAACTGCACAATAAAGCTATATTGGCAAGTATTAGTTGAAACCTCATCAACAAGAGGTACAGCTATGTCTTACCTGTCACCAGAACACGCCTGTGAACGTTAATGGAAAGTTAATTAAAAAATAAAGTTAGTTTTATTAAATTTATCTAAAAAGCAGATGAAGAGGCATGGAGAACAACTAGTTAAATAAAACATTCTCATTAGTGGGTAATTAAAATTGTACTACTAAGATGAGTAGTCGCTGTCATTTAGTATGAATAAGATAGCTATTCAAACTAAAACCAGCATGTTCTTGGTCTAGAGACTTGCATAGCAGCCTAGTTAAGTTTTATGAAACTAAGTTATCTCAAAGTAAAATTATTGGCTTATCATATGACTTCATCACTCCAGTAATTAAAAGTTTTTATAAATGTCTTGCAGTAAGTATGTGGCACTTACTTTGCTCTCCACAGCCATGCACTTTTCAAACTAGACATCACAAGCTTTCTCTCCAGTACTTTCCCTGTTTTGCAGATAAGGGGACTCAAATTACGTACCTGACTCATTTGAATATACTTAATGTGATGAAGCTGGAGTTGAGAAGGAAGTCACATGAGTACAAGTACTGTTTGGAAACCTGGAAAGCTGAACTAAGTATTACAGAGCTACATGGGCGGCACGCCACACTGACACACACCCCTGAAAACAAATTAGCTCATGTGACAGTGAATCACAGCCCAGCATTCAGTATGGCTGTCTTCAGCTGGCTCCTCGTTGCTGCAGACTCACTTCAGGCACAAAGTGTTTGAAGAGGTTTGCTGAGGATGCTGCATCAGGACATGATACGAAGTTTCCGCAAGGCATTGATAGAGAAAGAGTGATTTTTGTCCCATCCAAAGGATCAGTAACCCACGTGTCGCCCTAGCACAGAATGCAGCATGAGCACTTCTGAATTTCAATATATCAGTGCTCTGCACTGAAAGCAACCCCCAACTTTTTTTTCCCTGTGAGAGATCTTTAGACATCTCAATGAGTCCAAGGGAGACGTAAAACCACAATAACTAAAAAGGCACCTTCCACAGGGCTCCCATAAAGTAGGTCTTGTTGACTCACACTGTTATCTACCCCTCCCCCTTTCTCCTGTACACCCCGTACTTCAGAAGCACAGCAGTTTGGTCCTGGGCAAAAATGAAAGCATGCTTTGCCCTTATCCCAAAATAGTTTCTGAGGTGGTGTTAAAAGCCTCTCTGAAAAGCCCAGCAGTAGTCTGCAGAGGGGTTCAATTTGGCTCCCAGCTATTCTTAGGGCAATGGGATTAGCTACTGAGACACCACACACCCTTGTCCCAAACTGACCTCCACTTCCGTCAGACCTTTCATATGCTGCCCTTTTCATGATTCTTGGGATAGTCTAAAATCAGTAACAAGTGATTTTATGAAGAAGGCTAGATATAAACCATACCTTAAAAAAAAAAAAAAATCCAAAGCACACAGCTTGCTAAATACTATTCACTGTAGTTTTGAACAGATACTTCTGTAACCAGGCAAAAAAAAAAAAAAAAGCCTGAAAATTCACTTGGGGTGCAGGCACACAACACAAAGGACACCTTCGGAACTGCAAATATGCAGAAACGTACACTGGCCTAGGTCAAAATTTGGGAGAAAGATGCACTGCTCCAGGCATGCTAAACAGAGGGTGACCATCCGCCCCTCCTACCTGCACCATCTTGCTGTACTGAAGCAATGACTATCCCCTACTTCCTTTCTGAGCACTGTGCAAGAGCTCAAGCGAGGCCTACCACTGGTGCTTTGTGGTTTCTTTTGATCGTAATGGGGTACACGATGGGGGCTTCCTGCCTCTGATCACTATGGGCAGGTAGCAAAACTGCAGAGCCTAAACGTGGCACCAAAGTAAACTGCTTAAAAAGTCAAGTAGCCAACTACCAAGAGCTACAAGTGAGGGAAACTACCACATGGATGTTCAGGAGTTTCCCCTCTCTGCCAAGGAAGAGGAGATGAAGCCTACAAGGATGTGGTTAATGTTAGATTTGCATTTCAGTTTAATGTTTCTACTACCAAGATGAACATATTCCACTCCCATCATTTCCCCCTTGAAGCTATATCACGTTCCTCCCTCACAAAAATGTCCAGCACATGATAAGCCAATGCAATCTAGCAGGCAAAGCAAACTGTTTTGTTCCAGGTGAGCAAGCTGAATCAGTGTTTTGCACAATGTGACAAGCTCCAGGAGGTGCATGGTGGAGAACACAGCGCAGCATAGCTCAGCACAGAGGGGAGGGACATGATGGCCCTTCCCAATGCCAGGCTGTCACGTTAACTCAGCTCCGACATCTCATCCAGGGACAGCAATGGGGGTCAGCCCGAGGACTGCAGAGGTTAATGATGACTGAACGCAGTAGCTGTGAAGCATTGACAAGGACCCTTGAATGGGTACACGAAGAATGAAATTCATGCGTGGTTGCCCAATATCCTCAGGAGAGACAAGGCAAGAGAGTCCACGTGCAGCCCAAGAGCTCCCTTACGCCAAGCCAGTGGCCAGCTGCTGACAAAGGAACATCCTGCTCTTCCTCTCCTTGCACTGGGTCTTGTCCGGCACCGCAGCAAGCCAGTTCAGCTCACTAATCTGCCAGAAACTTATTCATTTTCTTTTGGACTGTTCTGTTAACTTAGCAGGCTGAGGTGGCCCACGGGGTCAGATGAGCATCAGTGTCAACAGAAGGAGAAAGTGGGAGAGAAGAACAAAATCCATCCAGGAAGCAGACCGCATTATGTGCTGTTTTGTTAAGCTGCATCCTTCAAGCTTTGCCACACAGGCACGTGAGGAAGGAAAAAACAGCCGTATGACAACTCAAGATTTGCAGGTACATAATGAATAAAAAGATGGGGAAAAATTTCTAGATCAAGCAAATGACCTACAGAAACAAGTGACCAGCAGGAAAAGGAGGGAGGAGGAAAAGTCCAGACAGAAGTGGGCTGGGCAGGGACAGAGTTTAGGGATGGGTATTCAGGACTGCTGCAACAAGGAAAAGTAACAATAGCACCTTAAAAAGATGGGTAACTAGCCCCCAACAAGGTGAGAAACGCTATGGGAGACTCTGGATTTGCAGCCCAAACAGAAACAAGTTTGTTGTAAAGACACTTTCCCTCCCAGTTCTGAAATCAAACGCTCTTCCATCACTCCCTCCCCTAGCTCTCCTGGTTCACTTGCAAGGAACCGGATTTAAGACAAGCAGTCTCAAAGCAGGTGTGATGAACAACTACCATGCCATAGTTAGAAAGTAAATAGTATTTTTCCATCTTTTTTTTTTTTCTTTTCTTCCAGCTCAGCTGTATCACGTGCCCCAAAGGGAAAGCCTGTGGCTGCACAAAAACCCAAAGGACACGCAATAGAAGTTCTTAGGGGAAAAGCCTGCCTTTTTGTCCTATGTTTGTACAGCATTTGTCATTGTAGCATCTTCATGTCTGCAATTTAGTCCAAGCAAAAAAGTAATACAAGCAACTACAAAACTCTCCAAACAAGTAATTAAATAGTTGTAGTTCTACAACTATATTAAAGATCATTGAGCGCCGTGTCATTGACATCTATTAGCATTTACAAAAGGAGTGCTTTTGCTATGGCAACTGTATGTTTTACACTAACCATATAAAGCTGTTTTTCTGTAGCTTAAAGTATTTCCCATACTTAAAAAAAATAATCCAGGAATCTGTTGTTCATTTTTCAATTAATCTTCTCTAGCAAAGAAAGATCAGCAATTGTTAAAGGATTTTTGGGTTTAGATGTGGGAAGTGGTCAAAGGCTTTGCCTTTATCAACTGGGTTTGATTTGCCAATTCCCCTGTTTAAAAAAAAAGTCTTAACAGTTCACTACTTCTTATACCTCCCTGGTTTTTATATATATATATAAAAAAAAACCAAAATTGAGAGAAAGTTTCATGTTATGATTTAGGTAAGATGAAATTACTATTTATAGTGCTATCCATTCTATTACACTAACACACAGTTAGCAAATAAATACAAAGAGAAGACCCTCTGGCCCTGCAGTTCTGCCTTTTCTCATGTCATCTTCATTGCTTTCTCCTTCCCAAGCCTTCCCCCTTGAGAAGGCTGCTTCTTCAGGCCTTCTGCCTCCACCACAGCTGCTGCCTCTACCCCAGCAACAGTATTACCTCCAACGGTGATGTTCCCGCTTGCCACTGTGCTCTCCTGCCAGCCAGGAGAGCTAGCCTGCCAGCTAGACCAGCAGAGCCGGGTGGTGCTAGGCCAAGAGGGCAGCTCTGGTGCCCCACCAGTTGGGGACCATGTTGTAGCTGTTACCACAGAAACCCATACCCTTCTTTAAGGAAGGGTGGAAAAAAGGGAAGAGGAAAAAGCTTGTGACCTACCCTAACAGTGTTGTGCCGCCCATCTTTATTCACCTTCACAGATTAAACATAATGCTCATTTAATATCTTTGCAAAACAGCTTAAGAGCAGAGAGTCTCATTTTCCAGTTAATTTTGCTTTTGGTCACACACACACAAAGCACACACATACCCCTCAAAAAAAACAAAACCAAAAAAACTCACAACTCAAGCCGGGAAGACCACCACACAGCATTTTCCTTTGATTCAGCAGTACAGTGAAAGGCTAAATCCACAACTTAAAAATTACCCCTGCACGTTAGAAATCCAAACAGTACAAAGCCTCATAAGTGAAACAGGTCAGAATGCAGTGACAGTGATTTTGCTTCCATATAAAAAACAAGTTTGGGCAGTGATAGATAAAAAATAAAGTACAAATTATTCTTAGTTTGAGTTAATGAAAAACAGCATGGAAGATTCACAATGAACACTAGAGTAGAATACATCAGCATATTTCTGGAGTAGATAACGTATAAACTGTGGTCAGGAAAAAAAAATTAAAAAAATAATTCAATCAAATATTCTGTGTCTAAAAAGAAGCAGTAACAAATGTTTGGGTAACCTACAGTAGAAGGCAGCAAACACACAATGATTTTCCCTCAATCCCCATGGCTTCCAGCATCAGTTGTTTAGGGATCACCCGCGTCAGCAGATGCGTTCATGCAACCGTATTTTGCCAGCTGCTGGAAGCCATATTCACCATGAATTTGTTCAGTCTCTTCCTGAATCACATTTCTATTTCTTGCACAGAATATGTGACAGTATAGGCATTTTCAATCTATTCTACCTTAACTCTGACTCCATGCTTTTTCTGGAGAAGAGAAACTTCATGGCACAACACATTTGCCCTTCCCCTTCCACCTTTCTTTGTCCTCCCTGTTACATTACAGAAAGCATCAGATTAACTTTCTCCAGAACACGTCAGTTCCTAAAAATCATAGAACCATAGAATGGTTTGGGTGGGAAGGGACCTTTAAAGATCATCCAGTCCAACCCCACTGCCATGGGCAGGGACATCTTTCACTAGATCAGGTCTCAGGACAAAAAATTCCACTATCTGTTCATGACTATTTTCTTCTGCCTCAAATATATAAACAGTTTTAGTCTCCTGGCTAAAGATCAGAGACAGTTGTGACTGTTTTACGTAGTGAAGTTGTGCTGATAGTTAAACACAGCCTTCACAGAGACCACATCAGCACTAATGAAACTATAGTTTCCTTTAAATTATTGCTATCCACACTCCAGACGGTAATAGCTTTTCATCATTTATTTTAACACAAAAGCAATCAATAAGCTTTCCCCCACAGTTCTTTTGCTGCTGTCTATGAACTCTAAAAACCTAGAATCAGAGAAGATGCCAGCTATAAAACAGATACAGTCAAGTTTCATTGTTGTCTTTCTTATGGAAAGAGATTCTAAAATGCCACCCCGTTTTGAGATAAACAGGATTAAAGCAGTTTCAGCGATCTACAAAGAAAATCTTAATCCATCAAAACACAACGAACAGACTACAATATCAAAGAACTAAGTAGATCATGTTGGATTGAGCAGCTTTTTCCTCTCGTCATGACTACGTCCTGTGCATTGTTTTGCACTGAAAATGTCTAATATCAGATTGCAGGAATATCACACTTCTGGTAGCTTCGTGGATCATTCACAGAAGCTGAGGACGTCCCACAGAAGACACACACACAAAAAAAGAAACCCTACCAACTTAAGTTCTAATCCTGCGTTAAGCAGCAATCAAAAAAAGCATTCTACAGTTTTCAGAATTTTTCAACAGTAGAAAAATTTTTTAATATTCTCAGTCAAACCAGAGAAACATCAGCAATAAGACAAGCCTGGAAAATTTAAGTCAATTGTTTAGAAAGATTGTATTTTACAATCAGTAAAAATCAGCTTTAGAAACACATACACACAAAAAATGCAAGCAGTAATTATCCTGTTATGGCAGAAACCAGGCCACAGCTTGCAGAACAAGTGGTAAAATGGCGAAAAATTAGTGGGCAGGGTGCTTTAGCTACAGTGTTCTAGACTAAGTTTTTAAAAAGAGCATTTACCCAAAATAACAGGATGCTAGCAGACAACAGAGGCGTGCGGCATTGCCGACTTTACTAAGGGCAAACAGTGCTCACACTGCTAACTGTGAATATTTCATCATATTAGATTTTAACTGCTGTGTTTCAATTCTTCGGTAAAGCTCTAATTCCACCACTAAGTCTTCCAAGTCTTCCATTTTATTTTGGCTTATAGCAGCTATCTTTAAGAGTTTGTTTGTAGCAGCTTCCACAGTTAAAACTGACTTACACAAAGAAATCTTGACAAGCCAAGGGACAAAAACACTTGCCAGTTGCATTACAGTGGGTGGCCAAGTTATAACAGCAACACAGGGCTCCAAGCAATGTCATGAACAAGAGCTACCGAAGAGAAGAGACTAAAAATTAGTCATGGAAACTGCCTTGGCACATAGAGCTGCCAGAGAACTATTACAGCTGTAAAGAAAAGTGGCACAAGATCTTTAAAGAAAGGTTATGTAAGATTACCTGTTGCCTATGACCCCTTTTGATATTTTAAGGAGCTTAACAACAGGTATACAATACTTGACCATGTTGAACGCAAGTAAAAATAGTATTAAATTATTTATTCTAGGTAATAGATCTCGGTCTCAATGTAACTGCTGTAAGCATGATATGGGAAGCCATCAAACTATTTTGAATTACAGAAAAGACGCTTCATGCTTTCATTCATCTTCCTGAGCATCAGTGACCTCCTTAAGAAAGGGAAGAGGGGAAAAAAAATTAAAATATATTAACTCATGTAGGAAATGGGACAGGACTGTAGGAACACACAAGAGATGCTGGGACTGAGAAGGAGATACTAGGAAGAAAAATTCCAAGTGAGAAGTTCAGGTTGTGCCCTGCAGGAATAACTTGTTATTTCAGAAATATATATTCAGAAAGAATCAACTTGTTCTTTCAAGTAATATTACAAACTCTTGAGCTAATTTTCCCTCTACTACTCAAACAGCAGCTATGTTCGACACCACTCCAGGGCATACACCACACCACCCATGGCATTACTCAATGCCTGCAAAACAAAACCTTTAACTGTAGAAGAGACCGGAATTCAGATCTTCTGAAGCCTCAATCCCCAGTTCATGAGCCTTTGCTAAAAAGGCTTGCACAGTAATTTGTTCCAATCTTGGCTATCAAATCTAAACCAGATACTCAAAACTATAACCACAACACTACTTAATTGGGCAGCTGACATGGATTACATTTTTTTTTTTCTTCAAGAAGTGTTACTACAAGTATAAGTGGAACAGACAAATTGCAACACTGTTTAGTACCAGGGTTAGCTGCATCTATACAACTTTCATGAAGGTAAAGTGCTTCTGTGGTGGTAGGAAAACCACAGCATCGAAGTACAGTCCAAAGGATACACAAGCCAGCAGATGTCTACATATAGTCAAGAAAAAGCATAAAAAAACTGCAATGAAGGATCCTCCAAAGATCAGCAGTTGGAAAAGCACTTCTACTAGCCATCTGTCAGGACTAGAAGACTATTCTTCCCTCTGTTTCAAAATCTGGCTGCTTTGGGTACCCTTTCCTCTGAAGCACTGGAGACTGGTTGTGGCTATTGAGTCCAGGTAAGAATCATGCTGCTAGTAGAGTTCATTTCTCAAGTGCCTGCTTAAGTTTTCTGCTAATAGGAATCTCATGACATTGGCAATGACTTCAATCTTTCTTGCTCAGTTTCTGAAGCATAGTGTAATGTTGGCTTTTGGTCATTTACTACAGTTTAAAGTTTTGTTTCAAGTTTGTTTCCCATAGCCAGTAAAAGTCTGTGATTCTCACTGTGCCAGAAGAAAAGTCTATTTAACATCAAAATGAGACCTAAGTCATATGGCTGCCTGTGACTGAAGGGGGAGGGGGAAAAACCCCCACAAAACCCCCTCAATGACTAAATGGCGCCTTCCAGTCCTGAGCTCCACATTCCCAAATGTACTCAAGTACTCACTTTGCTCAGATATTAATCAAAAAGTAAACAATTCCCATGTCTCTGTCAGTCCAAGTAGTATCTTTATACTTAAAAATGAACAGCTAATTATGGCATATAGTAAGAGCAACTGGATGAACTGAAAAAAAACCAAAAAACCCTTAGAAATAACCTTAGAACCACTTCAAGATATTCTGTTGCTGGCGTGCAGTCATTTATCCCCACCCTGCTCTTCTCCCAACTGTGACCAAGGATTCTGGGAGGAATGTTTTCTGAAATCATCTGCAGAACAGCTCTGAGACTTCAGGTTCTTCAACCTCAACAAGGAAGGACGACAGTACTTCTGTACTAAATGCAAGCCCCTCTGGAAAAGACTAAAAAAACCTGCCACAATTCATAGACTTATCATTAATCTGCACATTGCAAGTCCCTCACATTTAGTTCCTCATAGTCTCACTGCACCGGTTTAGTACGGTGATCTGCTTTAGAACAAATTCAACAAATTTGATGTTTTCCAAAATCTGGTACAGCAATTTCTAGCATTGTGAAAAAAGTGTTAATGCCTGCATTTTGTCCCCACCCATACAAAGCATAAAAGACACACGCAATTTTACATGACTAAGGCCCGGCGAACAGACCAACAGCAGCAGTGCCTGTGTCAGCAGGTTTATCCTCCCACATCCAGCATCCCGAGGACTCCATTATTTCATGGGAGCTGCAAAGAGAACAGTTTGTAAACAGGCACCAGGACTTTCAAAACAGTTGGCCCTTCAGAGGGAGCTGCAGGCTTTAACCTTGAAATAGCCATGCTGCTACAAGGAGACAGTACAGCGCCTGGGCTTTTTTGTTTGTTTGTTTTAATGTTCAGAATACATGAGTAAACAGCAGAAAAAAAGTGTATTGAAAACTAAGCATGTTTAAAATCTCCACCAAGTAGCAGCCGGAACACAATGTATAAATAAATCCAAGTCATGTCAAACAGCATTCCACAGTCATGTGTCAAGTGAAAAGCAGAAAGACTTGTCTGTTTGAAGAAAACAATTGTGATCGTTTATATGCAAGCCAGCTTCCCATATATTGACTCAGGATTTTACCGTTTAATGACAAGTTTCCTGAAAGCTCAGTATGTACAGACATTATAAACAAGATTATGATGAGCCCACTGTATACTAGGTTGTATTTCTAGACACTATTTAGTTAGGATTTCATTCAAAATATCTTTTTTTGTGAGATGATGTGTCTAAATTGAGCTTACCCTCTTTAAAAAAAAAAAAAAAAAAATCACTACTCAGTACGACCCATCACCTCTGCTGGCCCCCAAAGCCTGTATTTTAGAATAAATCTCCTTCAAGAGATCATGTAGCAGATTACACTGACCCTCATTTGTTTGCGTTAAGTATAAACATCAGAGCCACTTGCAATAATCTACCACAGATTAAAAAAAAAAAATAATTAATATCAGACAGACATTTAACAGTTCCTCTGTTACATGGAAATGGGATGTCTACTATGAAAGGCCAAATGCTCAAATGGATTAAAGAGTGTCCAGCCTTTAAATCCTGCATTCACAAATCAACACTGACCTAGTGACCTAAAGTAAAATTTAGTAAGAAAAAAAAAGTATTCAGCAGCCACATATAGACCACTCAAGAAGGAAATAAAAAAATTGTTTGCTCAGGATTATTTGGACATTTACACAGCGCTCATCAGAGAATATAAGAAGCTGGAGAATGCCAAATGTAAAGTCCCCTATTTATCCTTGAAACAGGTTTAGCAAAGGCAGCGGAAAAGCAAGCTTCTCAGCACACCAGCAGCTAGCAATCAGGAGAAATCACCTCCGGAAGGGGTATACAAACCATTACCTTTACGTCGATGTGATCGTTGCTGTCTGTGAAGACTTGCCAATGAGACAGTAATTCACATCCACAGTGACAGCGAATCCTGCAGGCAACAGCTACCTTACCAGAAACAGACCAGGGAACAGAAACACATCCCTCACCAGCTGCAGAATAACCTTGGGGTGGTTGCCCTTCCCTCCAGCTAGGTTCAGGGCAGAGCCTGAAGGGTGAAAGTCTAATCTCTTCAAGCACAAAAGCCAATCTGCCTCCTGCATTCTTTTCAACAACACAATTACAGACCTGCAACTTGCAGCGTGAACAAGTCCCCTGCAGCCCATTAAAGGCAAGTTTTGCACGTATCACCCACTTCAATGGTAACACAACACTTAAAATTCTGGAGAAGGAAAGGGTTAATAAAGAAAAGGCTTTTTAATTACAAGATGATACAGCTTCCATTAAAAGCGCTTGCCCAGTTCCACCAACGTGTGAGCGTGACATGATGTCTGAAAGACTTCAGGCACATATACCAGGCTCCCACAAGCACAAGAAAAGCTCGTACACCACAAACAGTTAAAGTACTCAAAGAAATAAAAACCCCCTCAACCTCCCCCACACACACTTTTGTTAGGCACCAAGACTCGGAAAGCGTCTCATAGGTTAAAAATTTATCCTAGTCAAATATGTTGCAATCGTGACTTATTAACTCCATTGGTAACTTTCCTCCTAGACTCCAATGCACTGACATTTTACATGCATAAAAGCAGAGGGCAGATCGGTGGAATTAGGCCTGACACAGTTTTAATTAAAAGCCTCTAGTAGCGTCCTCCCCTGTACCAAATAAAAATGGCAGTCCTGGCAAGAGGGATGCAGCATAAGAGTTTTATTTGAAAAGGGAAAGCCCATACGTGACTAAAAATATCTGCTGAAGTAACATTTTGTCTATTTGGGGTACAAATTAATTTTAATGCCCCTCGTTTTAAGTCAGTAATTTGAACTGCACACAAACGTTCATCATGCGTTTATTACGAAAAAATTTAATACTCCTAGTTCCTACAGCACAACAAAAAGTGTCTTTTGTAGGATACAAAAGCCTTACAAGCATGTATTTCTAATTTTATTTTCCCCTTTAAATGAAATCCTGCCATCAAAACAGTCACGATATTTGCAGAGTATCCTGAAAAGTCATGTCAAGTCTCTGTACAATTAAGCTCTATAAAAGAAAGAGTCCAAAATGTTTGGTCAGTCAGTGAGTTGGAAAGAGGGGCAGAGGGTGGGAACGAAGAGTGGAAAACCTGCTCCTGCATTCTGCCTCCCTTACGCTGCTTCCTCTGAGCAAACTGCATAAAACACCCTGAACATCCATTGTATCGCCAGCTCTGTTTGAACATTTCCCCCTCGTCTCACCCTTCATGCCAGTACGAAAACCAAACACGGATCGCATCCAAAAAGAAATCACTCAGACAAAAAGCAATCAGCGTGAAAAGGCATGTAAATCAAACAGATGTGGCAGTGAACAGCATTTCATAAAGACAAGAGATATGAATTGCTCCATTTGTGTCAGTCTGGCCAGTTATTGTTCTGACTTACTACTTTAACGACCCCAAATAAAACTGTTTGAACTGAAACAGACAAACAAAGATCTTTAAAACAAAATTCCCCACACACACCCTCTTAACAATAAGCATTATTACCATGGTACTGCCGTCCTTAAATCATAAATCCACTGCACCAATTAAAAATTACCTGCGTACATAATGAATTTAGTACTGACCTTGCAAAAAGCTTACTCCTCTTGGCTAGAAATCATTAATAGTTTTGGTAAAATCCTTTTATGTGCTCCTCCAGCTAGCTAATTCCAGCCTTCCATTAACGCACTCCATTGCAGATAATTGCCGGCAGCACACGCTCCCCTGCTTTTGCTGGTTCCCAACCCAGCAAGGATAATCACATTCCAGCGGGGAGCGAACAGATGGCAGCCTCCATGGTAACCAGTCCTCCCCAGCTAGTGGTAGCACTGGGAGACTCCCGGAGACTGGGCAACAAGCGCTCTTTGTGCTTCAGCCTTGCAAAGCCTTAGTGAAGGGAGAGCCAGCTCCTAGCACTCACTGGGCATGCCTGGCAGGTGCCTTGCCTTCGCAAGCAGGCAGAACACCTTAACAAAAGCTTGCAAGCAGGTTTAACCTTGACGCTGCCTATTCCCGCACCGCACAGGGGGGAAAGGGGAGTAAAACACACACTAAGATGGAGGTGAAGCTAGTGAGAGTTTTCATTCACTATTAAAACAGAGGGTTCAGAGAAATTAGCTGAGGACTGTTTTTCCCCCTGACAAAATGATTTTCTGAAGGCAGGCTTGTTTCCCCTGAATGGATTTGATTTCAGCACGATGGGAATGTTTGCTGCCTCGTCTCTATCTCCCGGACCTTGAGGTTGCTCCCCTCAATAATACTATGATCTCCCAACCTGGGTTTTCCTCAACAAGAACTGCACAGACCCTTGCTTTTGGTCTTATGGCTTCTGCCAGGCTTATCTGCTCCGCATCTGCTGAGACCAATGCTGATTCAGCAGCAGGCAAAACTGCCGTGTCTCTCTGCTGCACGACCAGGCTGCTGTGGCTGGAAAAGCCTTTTTTTGCATTAAAGCTGTGCCTGAAACCACTGCTCTCACCAGGCCAGATCCTGCGCAGCTACACACCTACACCAATGGCGTGCACCAGCTCGGCAAAATTCCCACCGACGTTATCTGGAGGGGAAAGGGAAGTGGGTTTTCAAGACCAACCCATAACGATCTTGTCTGCAAAATAAAAAGAGCTCTGAAAGAACTTATTAAGGCTTTAAATACTGATGAGTTGCACAGCACCATGTCTCAAAATATTTAAGGTTTGAACCACTGGATGTGAAAAAGCACACAGCATGGTAGTCCATGGACTGACTCTGTTGACGCATTCAAACTTTCTCTCCCTCACTCTCAAAACCATGCAGCGCTTATGACTAACAGCGCGTCAAAAGAAGTGGGTAATTTTACTTAAAGCTGAGCCAAATTTGGACTTCAAGTTCCTACATGCTAACTTAGGTCTGCTGAATTATTCTTTTGAGCAAGGGAAAATGGTCTCCTTTCTCCCTTAGTGGCACCTTTGATCTTGTAGTTGGTCCTGCAGGGCAGCGTTTGTTCTGTAAAAGACTGAAAAACCCTGTGCTGGAACCCATCATCACAAAAACGCCCGTCTTTTCCTCTGGGTGGCTCCAGGCATGGAGCTCAGTAATTTTCTTCCCCCGCCCCAAATTTTCAGTTTCTTTCATCCTCATTGCATAAGGAAGTTAGTTTTGTTTCACAGCAAGCACAGTTAAGCTTTTCTTACATTGGTAAGAGACACCACTATTAAACTGCTGGCGCATTAACACTGGAAACCCCTCGGATCACTGCCTACAGGGCTTGAGTACCCATAAGCCGTAGCAGAGTCCCCACCGTGGAAAGCGTGGCAGCTAAAGAGGACCCAGACTTCGGAGGGGACTGGCAGAGCTCACAAGGGCGCTGCGGGTACTGGTGACAGGTGTGGGACCAAACCCAGGTCTGCCAGGGTTTGGTCCCACACCAAACCCAGGTCTACCCAGGACTAGTAGATCATTCTGACTCATGCTGTTAATTTCAACCCATTTTCTTCCTCTAAATAAGCAATCTTTACATCAAAGATTTCTTAAGCAACCACAGACACCAAACCTAATCATCCATCAGTAACAAGGGTAAAATAATGGAAGGAAGGAAGCCAATTTCCTGTTTGACTTGCCAATTGTTAATAATGAAAACTTTTCAGCATTTAAGTGTTACAGCATATCTTGTTTTGCCTCTTAAAAATAAAGACCATGGCTCAGAAATGAGTTTTAATATGCTAATAGATTTTATGTATTTATGCGTTTCTGGGGGGAAAAAAAACTGTAGCAACTACAATTCTTGGCAAACAGACTGATTTCAAAATTAGGGATTCAAAAGTTCAGCTTTAATCTTTTTTTTTTTTTCACCTTCATGATTTTTTTTTTCACTTTCATGAAAGGTAAAAAAAGACGTCCTAACAAAGTAATTTTCTAGATTTATGTTAATTCTAATTTTGTATTTAAAAATGATGTTGTTTACTGAAATATTGTAAGCAATTTTGGCATCGGAAAACCTGTTCCAGACACCGACAAAAACCCTTAGACTGTCTGTTTGTGAGCAAGTACTAGCTGTACTCATTATGATGACTGCTAGCAGAATAAAGGGCAACAACAGACAGAATCCATTTCAGCTTCTTACTTGAAATTTCTTTAATTCTTGAGTCTGATTTTACACAGATGCAATGCAAAGATTTGAATAAACTGCACACAGCAGCCATCACATGAGGCAATGGATGCACTACAAATTTTGGCAGAAGCAATAGGCAAGTTACATGGAGCAACACCAAACAAGTATCCTCTGTATATGTGACAAATGTTTTATTCAAACTACTTGAAAAGGAGAAAGGAAAACAGCACATCCAAAATGCTTTTGAGGAGAGATGGGTAGGGGAAAGAAAACTTAGCCATCTCCCCTTACTCTTTGGCCCAGTCTGAGCCAGATAGGAGTTTAGGAATAAATTGGTTTTAGCTGAAAGATATTAATGAAAAATAAACAACATAGTGACATCCCATCTCCTGAATTGATTCCACTGAAGAGATTGTCTTTTGTAACGATGACACCATGTTCTTCAGCTTCTTCCAGTCCCAGCTGCTATCTGATAGACTAAGACTTTGGTATTTTACGCAAGTTGATGGAGACGCAAACTGGACTTTTAGAAATGTATGTTTTTCAAATTGGATACGTTTTTGGGTTTTTTTGTGATGACCACTTAAAATCTATTCACCCAAAACAAGTTACATGAGCTTAGAATAAGGCATATTTGACAGAAGTTAGTCTCCACTCTCTGCATAAGATTTGAAAGCTTTATTTATAAAGCCAACCACAGCATCTAAGTAAGCGACACCAGGCCTCACACATGTATGGTTTTGAACTTTTGCCCATTTCTCACGCCTGTTTTTAGAGTTCTACTAAAACAACCTTGTAATTCCTGATAGTTGTACCAACTGTATGTTACTGCCAGAGATAAATCAATACAATAGACCATTGATCTGCACTATTATAGTATGACCTTTGTTTCTAAAAAGAAAGTAGCTTCAATATAATATGTAAGTATTTCTTTTAACTCGATACCATCTGGCATTGAGGAAGTTCACTTCAAGGGAAACAGAATGTCTAAATTTTTATGAGTATAAAAAAAATTCTGTAAGCAATTTTAAGGGCTGAAATTTGCAAAATTTCCTCTTACTTGTCCAGAATCCCAAGATTTAACATTTTTTGTGATAAGCACAGAAGGGCTAAGGCTTCTACACTGGCCCTTAAAGATCCCTTTGTATGACATAGATGCTCTCCCAGTCTTACCTCAATTAGCTGTTTTCCTAAATTAAAAAAACATGGTACTTTGCAGAAGGAAAGCAATGAATTAAAGCCCTGCAGACAGCAAATGCTTCCTCAGCAGCACCTCCCCAGATCTAAAGCAAATGGAGACCTCATGCCTGGGTCAGTTGCGCTCCCCTTACTTCCCAAGTGTTTTCAGACCCCACGGTTTCGCATCAGCAAATGCTTTCTCAGTGTCACAAGAAACAAGACTATGGAGTTTCTTCTTCTTTCACAGGGTGCCCACGTAGACTGGGAGAACATGCGTACTGGGCGTGGGAGAAGGGGCAGCGGCTGTTTTGCTCTTGTTCTTACATCCGCTGTTTGATTAAGTGATGTCAACGTTTTGAGTGATAAGCCTTTCCCTTCCAAACTGTTACTGCTTACAAAAGCGGGATCCGCAGCAGGGAGCTGAGCCACCTCCTTCTCACCAGTTCAAAGACATGGACTGTCTCCATCCACTGCAGCAATCATTCTTCCAATATTACAACAGCTGTTTCTGTGGATGCTTATTTTTGGCAGCTATCCTTAAAGGACAACAAAGAAACATGGACAGAGCTCATACTAGGCCATCTTAGTGACCTATTTGGTGTATAAGCCTGAAAGTTATCCTTCCTTCATAGGCAGTCCTCCAGAATAACTTTCAAGTTATGAAATTAAATTCCTTACAGAAGTAGAAAAACCAAGACTTCTACTGTTATGTCTCCAAAGATAGTTATTTTCAGATCAGGAACATCACCAGCCCAATACACTGAAACACTTATTCCATAAACTGGAATTACTTTAGTTTCCAAATACTTTACGGCACCTCTGATACAGCTCAGTGGGAGCAGTGCCTCCAAGTTAGTAACGCCTGTAGAAAAGAACATCACTTTTTCTTTAAAGCCAACACCAAAGCGTATCTAGAGTTAGTCAGGCACATTGATTAATATAATTTTAAAATATTATGGAAAGTAAATTACGTAAAATATAATTTCAAAAAAATCCATCAATCCAAAGGCCCTAGACTAGAACTCCTTTCTCTAGTAAAGAAAATCCTCTTGGAAACTGCTGATCACAAAGAAACAGTTAGCAGGATTTTTTTGTAAACACTGAACTATTTTTATGTCAATAGTAAAATGTAGTGCACAGAAGAGTTGTTAAGGAGAATGTACGATAGCACAGCCTCCCTGAAGGGGATACTGCAGCTCAGGCCTTGCACATACAAGGCATGAGACAGCTCATATTGGTGGTATCTACCCAGAAGCCAGAGGTCCGGAGCTGCTTTTGCAAGATGTGCATGAAGAGAGAGAAAGGGAGAGCCAGCATTAAGGGGCTTACATTCCAAAAGCAGAATAAACTGTGACACTAATGCTTTTCAATCCATCTGCATTAAAAAAAACCAAAAAAACCACACAAACCAAGAGGGATGACAACAGCAGAGCTGGATTTTAGCTGAAAACTCAGTTTGTCAAGGTAGGACAATTCAGTTCAGTGTCTGGAAGAACCCAACAATAGGGCACAGCAACCACCAGACATGCCTGATTATTTCTGCAATTGCACAGAGCGTTTCCATGGAAAAGCAGCAGCCTCCTAAGTTTGACATTCAGCGTCTGACAGCTGAGCCAGCCAAAGCTCAGACACACAAGGCTCAAAGACAGATCACAGGCAGCTCTTTGGACATGGTTCTGAGCAATGCAAGAGTAAATCCAGCTCTGAGGGAGAGCCTAACCCCAGGGGCTCTGCCCTGTGCTCTTTATTTACCAGTTAAGATCCCAATAAAAGCAGAATAGACATCAGAGTAGCACATGGGTGGGAACTGTGGCCACGGGGCTTTCCTTTCTCTTCAGGCTTTACTAAAGAGTTTCTGAGAAGTCTGGATGGGAACTGCAGGACTGCTTTTCTACCCTGGCTTGGACAACTCCCAACAGAACTTGTAAACAAAAGCTAGAAATAGTGTCTCTGGAAGAAGAATAGCCTGTACATTCCCTCCTCTATAAAGAGCCCTTCAATAAAACCCATGAACAGTAGGAGAGTAAGGAAATGTAGAGAAACCATGCTATGCTACCATAAAATAATTCAAGATGTTACGGGTATTCAGTGTGCTAGTCTCCTCCATGCAGATACAGGAAGTTCTCATACTTCATCAGTTAAACTTGGGAAGAAAGAAAGTTGTTATAACTCCAGAACTTTAATTTATGCTTCGAAGAGGTAATCTGAGGTACAGCAGGAGTGGTGGTATTTGAGCTGTACTAAATATTACATCAGCATCCTTGTGCTTTAGCCCATTGCAGGTGGCTAACCTATTAGTGGCAAAGCACACAGAATAATGCTTAAAATGCATTTAGCAGAGCCACTCACATAATTCACATTGATTCGATTTAAATTCCTCCCCAAACTCAGCAGGCACCACTTTGCCACAGATTTCTAAGATCTAGAAACACCTGTGTTAGATCCAACACAAACACTTTTCTGAACAATCTGTAAGTTTGCTGACCAAGCAACAGACTAATTTTACAAAACACCTTGCTTTTCCCCAGCCTGAAGCTCCTTCAGCAGGTCTACAGATCAGCCAGCCGTAAGCCATCTAAAGAAACCAGGCTTGGGTATTTGATGAGGCAATCGTGGAGCATGCCCCATCCATGCCCACAGCTGACAGCTCCACTGCCAAGTGGAAGGAAAAGCAGTATCGCAGGATTTACTGGTAGCTGCCAAGACCACACCAACAAAAGGTGGTCTTTACTTCACACCACAAAATTCCACCTACAACCCGTGCCAGCTTACACAAGTGAGTTAGCTTTTTTACAACCCAAATTTACAGTACCATGTAGGCCGACGGTAACTATGTGTTCCATTGGAGTCACGCAAAATACTCCTGTTTTTATTTTGTATATATGTCAATGGCTCAAAGTTCTCTTTGCAGTCTACCTCCTCCCACAAGGACGAGCAACCAGTTTCACAGCTGCAAAAAAAAAAAAAAAAAAAAAAAAAGGGGGTTTTGGGAGGGA
>NW_008796213.1:1553666-1589136 GCF_000699145.1 Aptenodytes forsteri | reverse complement strand
AAAAAAAAAAAAAAAAAAAAAAAAAAAAGGTGGTTTTGGCAGAGACTATTTAGAAAAGTCTGATGAGTATTGGGGGTCTTGGTCACAGCTGTGGCTTCCAGGTGGACCCACGACAGATATATGGCATTAGAGGCATACAGCACAAAACCATAGGTCATCTCTTGTTCAGACTATTTTCAGTATAAGTAATAGGCCCAGTATAGCCTATTACTGTACAGCATTTCGCTTGCAGTAAGAATATCATGGAGGCTTGTATTAGTAGTAGTATTATTATTAACATACAACACAACAAAGGGGAGCCATATCTTTCAAGGATTTTATTCTTTTGCTACAAGGGCCTGGGGAAGGATATTAGCACATGGGTCACTCCAATACTTTGAAAGATCTAGACTTTTCATAGTTTGTCTTTTATTGCAAAAGTACTTACTACACATAAGGATAAGGAAAAAATAAATAACATAAATCAAGACATACCCACAAAGAAAAGACTCCTACACATTCTGAGAAGTGAGTAATGCCTGACATATATGTACAAAGCGGAACTAATAAACTGATCTTGCTCGCCAAAAAAAAATTTTGGAAACACTTTTGAAGTTTTGATTGTCTTTCTATAGCACTGGTGAGCTCATTGAGTCAAAGCCATGCAGTACAAACAGGGATGAATATTTAAATAGCATTTCTATGTCCTTCAAGTAATACAATATAGTGCAAATGTGTACATATAGTGTATACATACACTACAGTGAAATACTCCCCATCCAGTCTGACTGTACTTACATTTTAAACTGCTAGAATATAGGCACACTAGTAGATATAAGTATTATCTAAACTTCACTTTCAAGAAAACAGAGTATTTGGCGATGCACTGCTAGCTAATGATGTAGGTAGGCTGTAGTGACATGCACCGCTTCCCTCCCAACCACAGTCTCAAAGATCATCACTATTCTCAGACTGCATGTGACAGAAAAATAGGAAGGAAAAGGTTAGGAAAGTGTCAGAAAATAAGTTCAAATTTGAACACAAATCCATCGTGTGCTGTGAGGAAGGTCACAAGATTCAACTTCTCATTGCAGGGACAGCTGCCTTGAATCAACACACTTGTGTTCTGCTTCTGCTGCTGCTCATCCAAGCGATGAGAATTCAGCTCAGTGCAACTGCGCTCGGATGCCGACAGATGAGTTCTCCTTCCTCAACGACAGGAAGAAACATGCTTTCTTGTTAATACTAGCAGAAAAACTAAACCTAGACTACAGAATGCACCCCTGCATAGACAAGTTTGACCACAGGCTACTAGAGAACTTACTGGACTCCTGCTGTCTTCTAATCCTTTAAGAGAGATCTAGAAGTGTATCAGCTACAGGATGAGAAAACTTCATTTTCAAGTATTTCAGACACTCTCCCACAGGTCATAAATTTACTTCAAAAACAGTAAGCTATTAAAAAAACAGGCAAAAAGAGAGGTCTACTTACAGCTACCCATGCCTTATATAGGAATGTCATTACAGCGAGCAGAACTCCTTACATTCCAACGTTTTCGTGCAAGTAACTACTCATCTAGGAGACAGTCCTTAAACTGGGCATAGAATGAATGTTATCAACTCATTATATAAAAAAAAGGAAGTTCTGAATTTCATAACTCACTGACATAGCTCAGGAAATAAGCAACAAGAAATATTTCAACACATACTAACAGCAGATTGTGCGAGTGGGCACTTAAGTAAAAGAAAATGTTTCTTTAAAAAGAAATAAAATCCTTACAGGTCAAGATTCACTTGACTCAGTGCCATCAACAAGGAGAACTCTACAGCTATGTTCTATTCCACATTATATAAGCTATATTCTAGTTACATATTTAAGAGCTTTTTAAGAACCCTCATTTCTTAAGAAAATAATGGGCAGCTCTGGCAATGCAGAATGGCTGTCACTCAATGTAGAAGAACGGTTCCCTGTTCTAGTTTGTGCACAACTAGAAACACATGAATAAATTCAGAGAAAGGATTTGTGTAAGTTGCTTCCACTTGTAATCTCACTGCTCTTTTCATAATATTAAACTGTCTAGTAGTGAGTTACTGATTATCTGCCAGTACTAGGAAACTTGTAAACATGACAATCTTATAATTTGCATTTGGTGCTCTTCCATTTTTGCTTCTCATCTTTATGGTCTTTATACCCAACTTCAGCAGAAGGCTTCCAAGCCTTCTACCGCTACATGTTTGAGCCATGCAAAATTCAGCACAGAAACACGTAAGCAGTGACTGCCAAAACCTTCTGACTCTTTGCTGTGTTGACTATTACATTACTGAAGCGGTACTAGCGAATTTTCAAGCAGAATAAAAGACTTGACATTTTCCAGCACGCCACAATAATGAACCCTTATGACAAAGTCCCATAGCATCAGGCAGAGATGATGCCAGCAGCTTTCTTTAGAAAGTTTTCTAGACAGCCAGATACTCACCTGTCACACTACCCAGTCCATCAGCTTCTTTAGAAGTCTATTAAATACTCCACTGCTCATTTTACGTACAGAAAGAAAAGCCTATTTCAACAGACTTCCGAAGACATGAGGTGTAAGCTATGTCATACAAACCACTGTGTGTAACTAACCACATCTTTCACACAGTCGTCTTCCTTTGAAATTGTAATGCACAACTTATAGGCATCACCTGTAGAAAAGGATCACTTGAAAAACCAGGTAGCATCATTACCTCTCAATATATTAGAAGTCCCAACTCGTGGCAACAGAAGAATAGTTACAGCAAATCTGAGGTGCCACACGAGAGAGTTTCACAGTCCTCATATTGGGAAAAGTTTGAAATCATAAAAAAAGTGACAATTAAGCAAATAAAAAGATGAAATCTTTTACAGTGGTTTTGGGGGTTTGGGTTTTTTTGGTGTTCTTTTATTTTGAGAAACTACTGAGGACTTTCTTGACTTTCGTAACAGTAAGATACAACCGTAATGCAAAGCAGAAAAACAAATGGGATAAATGCTTGCAAAGTCAAGATGAATTGCCCCATACACGCTCAGGGTCCCTGCAAAACAGTGCCTTTCGCTAACAGCTGGACTAGGAAGAGTCCACTAGACTACCCCCTCCTCAAATTGACTTTTTTAAAACAGGAGGCACTATGAGCTAAAACAAAAACTGGAGCATGTGTCTACTGCACTATTGTTTCATGAAGTGTGAAAATTTACATGTCAGAAAGTTGTCATTTAATGATCAATAAGACAGTTCTAGAAATACGTGAATGGAAGAAATATTAGGAGACTACATAGTCCAGTGCTCAGCCCTGAAGCATAGTTGGTATGCCTAGTCCATCTTGGGAAGATGGCTGTGAGAAGACTACATCATCAAATGTATGCACCTCAGCCTAATAGAAGGGAAAGAAAAATACAGTGCAGCCAGACAGTTCAGCTAATGAATTTGTGAATTGTTTTTTAATCGTTCTTCACTAGAAAGCCATCTGATGCTACTAGCATAAGTCAACTGTTTTCTCATTTTCTCCTAACTACTAGCTAGGCTAAGATCCTCAACATTCCCAGAGAAAATGGAGTTTAAACATCATCATCTCTAACACCGTCCACTCTCTCACCCAGAAACCCTCCTCATCCTTTCCTTCAAGCCCTGAAGCTAGTATTTGAAACCTTTGTATGAATTACAACGATCTTTTTGGTCATGTTACTTCTACCAACCTGCTGCTACTATAACAGCAGAGACAGTGAATTTTTACACTCTTTCTTCCTGCAATTTCAGGTTATAGAAAGAAGCGATATCTGAACAGAAATGAATGAAACCACTACAAAAATGCCGCTTTTCATTTTGTAGAGTTACATTTGGATTTCAGCACTGTAACCATTAGGACTGATCGCTGTCATCAACAGGAAAACACCTGCATCTGGCAGTCTACAAAGAGCACTTACTCATCTGGACCACAATTACCTAGAATACAGTAGCATTATATCATATATTACACTGCCATTTATTTAAACTTCTATTATTTTATTTAAACTTATATTAAGCCTTTTGTAACAAATAATTAAGGCTGTACTGCAAGACAGTGATTTTTTTTATCTCTTCAAATAGTCCATTTCTATTGCTTCAGTAAATTGTAATCTAATTTTAAGGCAATCCCATACTATGATGGGACACAATATAGCAAAATTTCTAGTCTAACAGGTTTCAGATTTAGCTATTAATCAGTCACTCTATCTCATAACAAGTAGAGACTTTAATGTGACATTCATACCTGGAAGCTACTGAACTGAGACAGAGCACCCTGGAATAGATTTTTAATTCAGTCCTAGATGATCCAAAACAAATAATCTCCAAAATACATCCATTCCTCAATTCAGAGAAGATTTAGCACATCCAAATTTAAGACACTCAGTTGTCAAACAAAAGGCATCTACATTCGTGATTTACCAAAAGTGATGCTAAAAATGGATATAAATACTTCAGCTGACTCAACACAGTGGAAGCAGTGGAAGACTGCCAAACTGACCATGAGTGTGTTCCTCTGAACACAATATACATCCTGCATGTTTATCACCTCCCTCAAAAGCAGCAGCTGGCAGCTAGAAACAGTTATGTTGCTTATTGACTGGAAGGAGAGACTGCTCAATATTTTATTTTAGAAAGGAAAATTCAACCATTTTGTTTTCACCAGGAGCTCAGGAAACACTGAAGAAATAGCTGAAGGAGATTCTAGTCACAGTTATTTAGACTATGAGGACACTGTAAACCACAAGAAGCCTTACTGTCTTCCTCAGCGATCTCTCTGGAGATTTGAGAGATTATGTTGTTTAGATTTAGGAGCAGAAATATCTGAGAAGTTCTCTCAGGATACACAGGAAGCCTACATAAGTACAGTACATGATGGCAAACATTCTTGCTATTTTCCCTTCCCCCTTTGACAGCATGTATCTTCACTGAATACTGAAACTAAAGTCTGCCAAGGACCCATATTTTAGGAAGACTACCAACCTCTAACCCAAAATAAGCAAAAATGTTACGTGTTTAGAGGAATTTTTCCATGTTCACACCACAGTCTATCCCATTTCCAGGGGACTAACAAGACAATAGCCATGTTTGATCATATTCAGTTAGTTGGGGTTTTGGGGGTTTTTTTTTTGAATAAACAACCAAGATGAATGAGTATTCCCTTTTTAGATTTTGTTGCTCATACACTACATCACCACTAAGGGACAAAGCCTCAGGTATTCTGGAAACAGTGGCTTTGCAGAATTTTAGACTCACCTACTCAATATCCAATTTCAGTAGAATAGCCAGTAAGAAAAAAAAGCAAACTCCTTCAAACAGAA
This sequence comes from Aptenodytes forsteri, assembly GCF_000699145.1. Lineage (NCBI taxonomy): Eukaryota > Metazoa > Chordata > Aves > Sphenisciformes > Spheniscidae > Aptenodytes > Aptenodytes forsteri. The sequence goes on along the minus strand of NW_008796213.1, from coordinate 1,583,817 downwards.
CATTTTTGTAACAAAAACTGAAGCTCATTCAGTCCATCATTTCACTCACAGGTTTGCAACCAAGAAAACTAAAGAAAAAGAGGAGCTGCTAGAGAATGCCAACATGCACATAAGCACAGAAGTTTGTTTCCATTTCAGAGAAGATGAGGGGTAGGGGGGTGGGGGGGTTGTTTGTTTTAAAGCCTGTAAACAAGCCAGGCCCTGCACAGTTATTATTAAACATGTTCAAATCACATTAGGATGCCAACATCTGATTGTCCTTACACTTGTATGTTCTGTACATGTGCCTTTGAATTAAAATGGTAAATTATATTGATCAGCTGTGACAGCGCACAAGACTTTCATGCAGCCAGAGCCAAGTAAACTGGAAATAGCTCACAGAGCTAAACAAGCACAAAAGCTCTTTAAATTTACTTCATGCCAAAACCTTCGTGCTATCTACACTACTATTCAGCAAATACACACTGGAAATTTTTTTTAAATTTGTTTTTAAATACAGAAGTGTTTAGGTGATCAATGCCATGAAAAAAAAATAATAATAAAAAAAATACCCAGTTTCATTTGGGTCCCTTCTCCCTTTACCGCAGATTCTGAACAGCTGCCCTGCATTTTGCCAAGTCCGTGGCCACACATACCCATGACTCTGACTCACTGTTTTAGAGTGCAAACATTGCTACTTATTCTTTAGCTGCTTCCTAATCTTTTTATGGTTTAGGACATCCTCATCATGACTTTGAAATCAGCCGCCCATGGAAAGACATAGTACAGCCAGAAGAGCTCCATGTTCTACACTCACACCTTTAAAAAAATAAAAAAAGCCTTTACAAACCACAAAAAAAACCCCAAAACAAAACACGTCAGCTTTGCCTTTTCCAAGGATTTATTTGATCTTTTCTGTACACGACTCAAACATATTTATGGTGTTGCAATATGTCCTAGGCATTTGTCAGAATAGATTGTTGAGCCTTTCTATCAACCACCATGACTGACTGGAGATGGGGGAGGTGGAGGGGATGGAAATGACGACTTTTTACCTCCCCCAGAACTGAAACTATTTGCCTGTATGATGATATTCTCATAAAAGACTTTCAAAGCAGATGCCTGAAGTTGGGCAATCAATTAAAAAAAAAAAATCAAGCCACTAAATACCCAGCTATAACAGGCTTGCATTTATTGCTCCCATTTGAGGAATCCCCTTTTGCAAGATTTGGATCCTAGAGTGCACTATCATCTTATCTGTCATTTTATTATGTACCTGGACACCCAGAAGGAAAAATGAAAAATGACTGTTCAAGATTTTATATTAAGTCTATAGTTCCTTCAGGACTATATATCTACTATCTATCATAGTAACTAAAAGACCAAGGAAGATGTTTCAAGATATAATATTATGTATTACATGATATATTCCGTGAGTACATAACTGAATAACCTCCTTACAAAATGAAGATGTGGAAAGTGGAGGAGGGGGAATAAAAATCATCCACAGGAGAAAAGTTCTTGCAGCTAAGGTGCTGGACTAGAGGGCGCACGAATCACAACTGCAACACTCTGCATGGTTTCTTCTGCTATCCAAGACACAGAAGTTTGTGCCGCTTCTTCTTCTGTAGGAGGCAAACACAACTACTTCACCTGTCTTAGATAAAACAGCAGCCAATGACAAAGACTATCTCAGTGAGGGCTTCTTCAGTGTGGCCCCTCCCATAATACACATTCTTATTGTCTTACTGCTGTAAGACAGTCACTGCCTGAAGTGCTAGTGCATATTATTGAATGAAGTAAGAAAAAGGAAAAGAGAAGGAAAACTTCTGTATGCCTTGGGCCATTTATATTTCCAGATAAGCATTCAGGCATCCACACCCTTACAAGAATATCTGCAGATCACAACAGCCGATCCAACATATGTTGTCAGACCCCATCTGGTTCAAGCCACTCTCTCCACTACCTCAGTTCATACAGTAACCTAGCTTTGAAAGAACCTTTAAGGTCACCTGGTCCAATGCTCTGCTCAGAGTAGGGCCACCTTAGATCAAGTTGCTCAAGGCCTTGGCAGTTGAGCTCTGAGTGCCTCTAAGGATGGAAATCCCACAGGCCCTCTGGGCACCTCTTCCAGTGTTTGACCACCCTGATGCCAAATTTTTCTTCCCCTGATGTGTATTTGGAATTTCCTTTGTTGCAGTTGCATCTGTTGCCTCTTGTGCTAACATTGTGTTCTCTGAGAAGTCTGTCTCTGTCATCTCCATACGCCCCCATTAGATGACAGAAAATAGTACTAAGTTACTCCGTAGATGTCTCTTCTGGACAAACCCTGTTCTGTTAGACTCTTACATCATATGCATCAGCCCCTGATCACCTTAGTCAACTGGACTTGCTCCAGGTCATCAACTGGGCTCCAGGGAGCCCAGAACTGGACACAATACTCCAGATGTGGTTTGACAGGTGCAGAGCTGACACTGAACGACTCACTTTCCTTGACCTGCTGCAGTCGAATCCATTTCACCACAAGGGCACACTGCTGACTCACATTCCTCTTCATCAGCTCCCCGTGTCCTTTTCTGCAGCACCGCTCTCCAACCACCAACCTGTACTATTGCACAGAGATTTTGCAGCCCAGATACTAAAACTTTCGTTTGCCCATGATGAACTGCATGAGGTTTCTCTCAATCCATTTTTCCAGCCTGACAAAGTCCTAAAAAGCATCGCTACCCTACACATATCAACTGCTCCCGCCCTATTTAGTATCATCTACAAACGTGCTGAAGATGCCCTTCTTTCCATTGTCCAGGTAGTTAACGACAATATGGAACAGTATCAACCCCAGTATTAACCCAGGAAAAAGGAATTCCTCTCCTTTCCCTGTCTTCCAGGCAATAACTGTAATTTGGCTGGCCTATCAATTGACCAGCGTCCTCCAGAGGACTACTAAAATTGCTTTGGGAGCCGGAGCCATCCCCAGAATCATTGTCTGACCATCTTGTCCCTACCCAAAGGGCAACATTCCAAAAATATTAAGTACAGCGGGATAAGGTGGCTCCTCCTCCAAGCTCAAATACCACAATTTAAATTATACTCAGAGTAAAGCAATTCGTACAGTGTTAAAGTACCACAAGAACGTCATCAGTAACTGTTAGTCATTATCTTTCTTCATCCACTGGGTTTCAAGTGTTTTCAGTTTTCCCTGCCCTGAACTGCTTGTGTACATGAAGAAAACATAATCAATTGACCAGCGTCCTCCAGAGGACTACTAAAATTGCTTTGGGAGCCGGAGCCATCCCCAGAATCATTGTCTGACCATCTTGTCCCTACCCAAAGGGCAACATTCCAAAAATATTAAGTACAGCGGGATAAGGTGGCTCCTCCTCCAAGCTCAAATACCACAATTTAAATTATACTCAGAGTAAAGCAATTCGTACAGTGTTAAAGTACCACAAGAACGTCATCAGTAACTGTTAGTCATTATCTTTCTTCATCCACTGGGTTTCAAGTGTTTTCAGTTTTCCCTGCCCTGAACTGCTTGTGTACATGACAGAAAACATAAAACGAGAAAGAGCCAAGAACCAACTTGCAAAACTGTTGTGGTGGGTTTCTTTCCCAAAAAGTCCTTTGAAGAGTTTTAGAGTTCAGTAACTTCATAGAAGGGAAAGGATATTTACATTTTTGGTGTATGAAGGCATGGCACAACTATTTGAATAAAAATAAATGGACATACTAAATAACAGATTAATATGTTAGGTTTGGGTTCTTTAGCTTTTATTTGGGGGGTGGGGGTGGTATTAGGAAGAAGCAGGAAAGCATGAATAGTAACATTTTCTGTGAATAATGATAAATTGATATTAAGTTTGCAGACAATTTCCATGCACGAAGTCCACCACCACCTTGGACCTTAGCTAAAGTCATAAGCAAATTCCTTAGAATACCACGTGGCATCAATTTGGAAACTAACAATACTCACAGCTGCTAAAATATCCCATAAAACAATAGAGTTGATATCTCAGAATAAAACTGATTTGGACTGCTTTTTCACTCATCTGGAATTTTTACTGATATCAAACTTAATTTTTAAATAGTTTATTTAGGGTAGCGAGGAATAACTTAGAGGAGTACTCTGGGGCAATAGAGAGATTAAGCTTAGACAAGAGATCAGATTATCAAGACCATACCATAGAAAACATGTGAAAGTTAGTTTAATAAACCCTTCAATTCAGAAAGGTGGCTTCACCTTCTCCGAGATAAATGAGCTCCATTAAAAAATAGAATGGAGCACAGGACACATTAATCTTTTCCAAGGAAGAAAGCTCACCACACCACTGTGTCCTCCTCACATTCAAGTGCACAAACAGTTTACAAAAATCTCCATTTGTCTTAGAGATGCTTAGAACCAAGAAAACAGAAAGCTATCCATGAAAAAAACTGGGAAACACTCTAATCCAAACAGGAATCAATGAAGGAACTACTATATTTTATCCTACATGGAGAATTTAAAATGTCAAAAACTCCATGACAAAAGAGAACAAGTCTGATGGTAAGCTACTGAATTACTTTAAGAAATCTAAGTTCAAATTCTTTGGTTCTACAATTAATTTTTTGTCCTCAACATATTCCTTAACTCTCCGTGCAGACTTCTGTGTGGGTAACCATAGCATTAACAATCCCACTGACTGCGAACGTACAAGGAGGAAACAATCATTAATTACTTGAGGCTGTGCAGATATTTATAAAGCAAGAAAAACAAACATGCAGTTCTGGATGGCACCCATGGTGTTTTTAAGCAGCTACATGAGGGGGAGGGGGAAAAAAAGTGACCCAGGAATCAAAATAAAAATCAGACTTTGTTCTAATATGGAATGGAGGAAACTGCTTTCCCATTACAGGACAAACAAATATCATCAACTGCCTGACACAAAAGGGAAGAGGAAAACAACAGGAAAACTTGCCAGCTGGGGACAGCAGTAGTCAACTGCCAAGGATCATTTTAGGGCTGCAGCTGCCTGTCTCCACCAAGTTTAAAGAGTTAGCTGTTCTAAAAGTATATTCAAAAAATGCCACTAGGGAGTTTAAGTTCTGACCTTGTAAGGAAAAATTCCATGGAGACGAGAGCGAATTTCCAGGATACCAGGGATTTTGTTTAAAGTCATCTCGCCATTTCCCAGGTTCAGCATCAAAACAGCTATTCCAAAAATGCAACTAATGTTGCTTTTTTCCTGCTCACATCCCTACCCACAGAGCTGCCAGTCTCCCATGTGCCCATCTGAATTCAGTTCCGCACATCCCACTCCAAAGGGAACAACTTCTAGACTGAGAATGTTGCTACTACTATATAATCACAAATCTATTTTTACTGGGTGATGCATGGTGCTTCTGGGAAGACAGCAGATATAAGATTTCTCTCAGTATTTTAAGATTATTCATGTACAGGGCTCTCAGCAATGCTATCTCTTGAGATTTTTAGACAAGCATTGGTGATGAGCATACTTCCAATTATTTTAGGACTTAAAAAGGCTAAATCTAGTAAAAAAAAAAACACCCAAGAAAAAGTATCAAGGTTTTCCCCACATAGCAGTGTGCTTGCAACTAAACTATAAAGTGTGACTTTTTTCAGAATTTTTTTTTTTTTAAAACAGAAAAAGCTGTCAGTATGGCATAGCATTGATATCAAAAGGGACATGAATTATGAACAAATCACCTCTGTGATATTTCTGAGAGCTTTACAGGAACCCCCTCAAAGAGATAATGAAGGAAGAAGTGATGTAAAGGTGCCCAAACCAACAAAAGAAGTGATTCATTATATAACATCTGCACTTAGGTTTCAAATACATCACGTACAGCATCAGCTGGAAAAAGCATATCAAAGACAGGTGCAGGAAGAAACCCAGATCCACAAGCACAGTGTCATGTCCTTTAACACCCCCAGAACCAGCTGACACTTATTTTAACCACTCAAGACAACCAGAAAACATTTCTTCCAGTCTATAAACTTTTAGCCAGAAATTCTGCTACACATTCTCTTGAATCAGAAGCAACTGAATGATCTAAAATTTACCAGTTTTGAGGGAACAGGCAGATGTAATTTTGTTCCTCTATAGTTACAAGGGTGACCAGTACCCAACGTGTGTGGGAAACTACTCCGCACTGAAGGTGATTATTTGCCAGAGACTAGATGACTATCATTAGGTATTGTTATAAAAGCTTAAATATCTATGTAACAAGCATGACAAAAAGTAGAAGCCGCTGGAAACCACAAACATTATACTAAAAAAGGGGCAGAATTCTACTGCTACTCGACAGTACATTATTTTATAGCATTCCCCTCCACCATTATCACAACAGAAGCAATTCAATCATTGTTATTGTATTCCACTGCTGTTTCAGAGCGATCAGCATGGCTGTTACTTTCAGCGACGGTCAGACAAATCTCTAAGGCAGTATACACTTCCTGCTGAAAAAGCAGCCAGCCAGCCATTTACTTTTCTATTTAAGGAACAAACTGGCCCATGAAACAGGAACCTCAAAATCCTACTTGAGCCTCAAGAATCATATCTAGGGACACAGAAGGAGAGAGAAAAACTAAAGACATAACAGGACACCAAAGAGGTTTGTCATAAGTACAGAGTGGCTTGACTAAGTTTAAAAAAAATTAAAAAACAAACAAACAAAACAAAAACCATTCACACTGTACAAGTCAGTTAAAAAATGCCTTCTTAACAGAAGATGTGTTTCTTAGCCAATCCTTTCCTCTGGTACACACACAATACAACAATGATATTTAAAAGTTAAAGTGTCAAGATGAGTAAAAGTTCAAAGAAAGTTTATCAAGTTTAGAGTTATCTATCAGACACTTGCTGTATCTCCTGGAGGTATGACGATAAGAATACGTATCTGGAATACATTCAAGACAAAGAAGGAAGTTTTAAAAATAAACCTAATTGCACACACTGACATTGGCTCACCAGTTTCATTTTGACTATTACAGGGAGATAAAGTATTACTGAGGAACGTTTACTTTTTCTTCTTTTTATTATTTTTTTTTATTTTTAAAAACCAGACACAAGTTGCGTTTCGCAAAGAAACAAGCTGTTCTCTGAGATACCTAGGTGATCACTGGGAACCTCCACTACATAAAGACTGTATTTAATCAGAACTGATTTGCATTGCAGTTACAGTGCTGTGTACCACAGTCTTTATGCTCCACAGTCTCATGGTTACAGTGCAGTCTGATGCAAAAAAACGACCATGAGCTATTTCTAGGCAATGTCAGGATCCTAAAGCCAAGGCCAAAAATTCACAGGAAGATCACATAACATGGCAGTAGGCTAAAGAGTACAGGGCTAGGACTTCATGAACTATGGCAGACAACTCAGATAAAAGGACTTCCAATAGTCCCAGGAGGCCAGGAGAGAACAGTAACTTTTAAGCCAACCAGTGCCTTGTACAAAGCAATGTCTGGCAAGCCCTGAACCAGATCATTAAAGAAGTCAGAAGGAAAGAATTAAAAAAAGAAAGAAGAAAGGAGGAAAAAAAGAAGAGAGCTCATGACAGAACGACCTTAGTAGACTGACCTTTCTGGAAAGGATGCCATCGGTACGATTGGAGGGCCATCAGCTGCACAGAAGGAACAGGCAGGCTGCTTTCACGCCTTCAACAATGCCTGGGGAAGGGCTCAGTGGCAGCTCAGGCCGAGTACGGAAACTGAAAGGTATTGAGCTGTAAGTCTAAAAACCAAAGAGACTTGGCATATTTCCCATTGTGTGTAAATTAGCTAGAAAGATGAGAATGTTAGAGCTCCACATGATTCATTTGGGTTCTGGTAATAAATAGCATGCAAGCATGTTTAGCTGCTGAATTCAGTCAAAGCAGAACATACATATGTTCACTTCCAAACCAAACTTCAAAGGAGAAAACTCATTCTATACAGAAAGGACAACTGATAGACTGTCCACCTTCTCACCTACTCCATTTAGCCCATCTCCTCACACGTAACCTTTTCTGTTCTTTTACCTGTTCTTCCAATTCACTCTACCTGAATATGCTCGTTTCCCTTGCCGCGTGTCTGTACGAGTATCAGCAGTCTCCTACACATACAAGCACATGAACACACACACATTACGTCCTACTCGCACTACAACCCCCGCACTTCTTCCTCCACAGCCTGCAGCCCATGGAAGAAAGGGTGGCAAAAGCAATGCCTAAGCCTCTTGCGAAGGCCTTGCTGAGCAGATTGCAGGTAGCACCACCCCCAATACAACGCAGGACCCTTAATTTACAACCTGCTTAAAACCTGCACTCCGCATTTGGAAAGAACTTCCATTTTTCCTTTCCCTCCCTTTTTCCTTCTTAAAGCACATTACGGCTGCAAACTTCAGTTAATAACTGTGGTGTTTACAGTTTTACCTGAGACCACTGCAGGCCCTGGGGTCATATACCTGACTAATGCTGAAACTTAGTATCTCTGGATTCTCTCTCAAAGTTAATAGAGGTAACAGGTGCTCATTACTAAGAATTTTGAAGTCCCCATTTGATAAAGTTTACAAAAAAGTGAGTATAGGATTGGCACAAGTGGAAATTTTTATGATTTTCTGAATGTAGGTGGCTTGGTTTGTCCCAGTTACTTTAGACACACAAGAAGCAGCTTAGGAAGATGGGAAGGGTTTTCTTACGGGTGACAGACAACACTTCACATAGAAACAATAAGTGTATCAGTCAACTATGCTTTGTTCTTTGGATTTACAAAAACAAAACTGAACTCCCTCTCCTCCCCCTATGCCTGGCTTCTGTAAAATTTATAGAATTGAAATTAGCAATATAATTTTAATATACTTTCTTCTAAGCAAACATTTTCCCTTGAAAATGGTATTTCATACTCAGAACATCAGTTCTTTCTGCTGTGTTCCCAGAACTCCTATAAGAACACAAATGCCTTGTTTAAAGCATCATTTTCTTCCCTCCTTACTTCAAAGTGCACACAGCCCTGTCGAAGGAAGACTTCATGGTTCCATCAAGGCAGCAGAGAGGAAGCACCTAAATCTAAATAAGGCCTTTCATCTGTCATACAGTACAAACAGACAGACCCAATATAGCTCATTCTTTAGTCATACAAGACTTGTGCTTTGAGGTTAGACTTTCCTAAACAAAGCCCCAGCTGCACTTGAAGTTAAGTACTGCGAGCAGATTCACCAGAGAGAGCAAGAGCAAAAAATAAGCCTGAACTGCAACATTCAATTTTGGTGAAGTTCAGTGTACTCAAAAGCTTGACTTCCTACCTTTTTTCCTCTCTCCAGTCATACCAGTGTAAAAGACACTATCTCTCCTATGGCCCCTGCCTGGCTGAATTCATAACCCTCTATCTATGAGCACAGAAGCAATATTTGGAGTAGCCTCCACATTAATATCAAGATCCCACCAACACTAAGTTTAGTGCAGAAAACATAAAGGACTGTAAACATCAGAACATAAACCATCTACAAAGAAAGCCATTGATAAATACAGGTCTAGAACTGGTTTCAACATACCAGCAGATCAACCCCACTAAAGTTTACGTGGGCATCTTGTAAACACCACAGCAAAGAAGTTTTGAGTGTCTGTCGGATTAGGCTGGCAATCTAATGCCCACCACTAGGCACCAGTGGTCTGTCACAGCAACATCTTGCAACTGTTAAGTTAGAGCAGTCCTGACAGAAGTCACTTCCAAAAAGCCTTTTCCTTTAAAACACTACTAAGATTTTAAGTGGTCATTGTTCTCAGTATTAATTGAGAAATAAAGTATTTTCAATACCTGAAGCTTTTTAAAAAAGAAAAGAAGTGAATCCATATAAGTCAGCATAGGCTTGCAAGTGATAGATTCCGGAATCATGAATACTGGGAGCCCAGGAGACAGCAGAAGGAATAGACATTTTGCTTTATGTGGAGCTGCCCTGGGAGTATATATCTGTGCTATATCGTGACCTTACCTGGCACATTTATAGGCTGCCATAAGACTTTCTGTGAACAGCCTTGATCACTGCCAAATCATGCTAATAGGCATAACAAGCGTGATAAATTGAAGAAGCAGAATTCTTTTTTTGTACTAGTTTTTCTTGCTCATGGCAGCGTACCTACCTTGAATAAAACTGGTTAAAATTATTTACTGATGTTTCATAGAGGAATTCCCAAAAATTTTCTCTTTCATTTACCTTGCTCCAAAAGGAAAAAAGTAGTAGTTTTCCTCTTTCATGGGAAAATGAGCAGCTCTCCATCTTTGGTACTTTCTTCTCTAATTGCGGAACTAAATAGCATAACAGAGACCTCAGTGACATGTTCTTCATCTTAAGCCAGATTTAGAATAGCCTTAAAAGAAACACCATGCAAAGTCTCATTTTCTAATAAAAACCCTTTCTCCATCTTTGATCCTGGCAAACTCGCTCTGACAGCTACAATAAAGAAGAGGTTACTGCCACAGGCCAACTATTCTGATCACCTCCTAGAAGTTGGCATCCCAGGAAAAAAGCGGAATAACAGTTCATGGGAACAGCACAAATAAAGGAGTGGACAAAATGCAAATTCAAGGGCAGTAACATGCCTGGCTACTGCATAGGCATCCCATACAGTTAATGGAATTACACGGCAGCAGTCTTTCTCAGAGAGGTTTTTAAATCACTCAAAGAAGAATTTCTAATGCTTGTCTGCCAAACACCTCATGTGTCATTTATCCTTCCACAGCAGCAGCAAGCAGTTCACAGACTAAGTGCCCCTCCTTCAAGTTATGAGAAACCCCTGTTAGACTGAACTATTTAACAAAAATCAAAGCTACATTAAAAATATGCGTGAAAATTGTTCTTAAAAGGCAGCTATTGGAGCTTGTAAATCCCACCAATACAACTTGTAATTGCGCGCACACATAATGTACCCAGACAGACCCCTTGCAGTTCTAAGTGTCTTCCATTTCTCTTGAACTATTTCCAGCACTTTTGGAAAACAGGTTATTTATTCTTAAAGAAAGCATGCCAATTATGGCAGGTCAATAAGGCCCCGCAGGAAGGGCAGCGTTGCTTTGCTCCCCCTTCAAAGGCAGATCACAAGCACTGCCTTCGTTAACAAGTATTGACTACCCTAATTACTGCATTCTAGACTCACATTTTCACTGCAGCACAAACCTCAGCTGTCTGCAGATGCCATTTGCCCAGGTTAGATTTTGCTCTTACTGACAACACTCTGAAAAGGGGCAGGCAAACTTTTTTTTTTTTATAGATGATATGTACTTTTTATAGAATCATAGAATAGTTTGGGTTGGAAGGGACCTCTAAAGGTCATCTAGTCCAACCCCCCCTGCAATGAGCAGGGACATCTTCAACTAGATCAGGTTGCTCAGAGCCCCCTCCAACCTACTTTTGTTGGATTTCAAAAATAGCCACAATACCTAGGAATATACTTACCGACCCTAATCTTTCAAATTACATACCTGAACCTGTTGGTTTGCATGCCTAAAGTTAGAAAATACAAATCCAGTATTTAGACTTGTAAATTAGTGAACTGGTATTCAGAAGAGCTCAAACTCAGTGCCTCAGAAAAACAGTCTATTTAGCTGTTACATTTGTACAGAAAATCCTGGCTGTAGAACAGAACACTTTCAACCTTGTTCTCACAACTCTCTGATTAACCGCACTGAGCAATACTTTTGCTTTCCCTATGCATGATTTAGAAACAGAAAATCAATCCTACAGGTGGGAATTTTAAAAGGCTATTTTAATTCTGAATAACATTGTGGGAATTTAAAAAGGCTATTTTAATTCTGAATAACATTGTCGGCAGAATAGAATACAGTTTAATTTCTCCCCCCCCCTTAACATTCCTAGGTAAACAAATCCCCAACTACTTTTCCCCTTAAATATCCACTACATTAAATATCTGCCTTAAGAAAAAAAGCTCTATGGAAAATGATGACACCAATACCCTTACTATTCTGAAGCAGTTTTGTCTAATCACAGTAGCTTATTTACCTACCAGTGAAGACATATAAGAGCATTTGTTAAGAGTTTATGGATTCAATTCTTCTCCTTAGGTCAAAAGATGTTTCTTTCTACACCACGCTGACTTCCTGCTCACATCCTCAATGCTGACACCCGAGGTGGCCGCACAACCTACACACTGAAGGGCTCGCTGTCTTTCACTTCCTTTTGTGACTTTCAAGGCCAAAATGAGGGAGAGCTTTTATTCACCAGAATATTGCACTTTCAGTTACTTTATGAATATGCTGTTTTTTCAAAGTGAGAGCTTTACACCTACCTTCTGATATATCCTCTCATACCAATTTGCTCCTATCTAGGAATGCACAGGAAGATGCCAAGAACCAACACAAGCTCAAAACTCCTCCCCTTCATTCTTACTGTTGCACTCTGCATGTGTAACACATGCTCCAGAAAGCAGATACTTAAGTGAACATTAAAAGTCTGTCTGGATGAATGGAAAGCACACTTCTGTAGCTACCAGAAGGATATATTGTTAGACTCCACTTCACCATTCCTTACATAGCAATTTGCTGCCTGCTGAGCATTGCCTGTTTTTTCTATAGGAAAGCCTGAAGTGACACCAAGTGAGTTTTTTGTCACTGTGGCCACACCTGAGGGCCACTAGGTGTCTGAAAAAGACACCTGATCCTTGCCAGTTTACCTTTAAAACAAGGCATCCACACTGAAAATACATATGAGATTGGGTAAATATACTTCATCTTATTCTTAGTTATTTGGCTGAAGGAAGAAATCATTTTCACAGGAGATCCAGGACACAAAAGACACCACAGCTTCCAGCAATGTCTTCTGAGTTCCACAAGTATTACAGATTATAGTAATGAGATCATATCAGTTTTGGAATAGCCCTGCAGCTGAAACATCTTGTATTCATTGTATACAAGGTCAATGTTTTTGAAGGATGTCTCTTCACCACAATGTTGTCAAAGCAGTCTCAGTATCAGCAGAGCAGTCCAAAAGTGATAACCAGCTAAGGAGCTCTGGTTTCTCTAACTTAATAGTCTGTGGTGTGAAAACACCTTAAATATTTTTTTTTATATATATAAAAACATCACCTTTAATCTTGTGTACTGTACTCTTTTCGAGTGGTTTATACAGCAACATGAAGCTTTAATACTTCTTTGTTCAATAAGATAGAGATATCAATCCAATAAAACATAGTAGCTGCCTCCTGTTTTTTGAAAGGAGAGGGAGGGCTACTGATCCTTTAAGGTTTCTTTTGCTTAGAAGACAATTCTGGATGTAAACCTATACCCATCACACAGACTACGATAAATAGGTCAAAAATATTTTATCAAACAAAATATTTGCAAAACCTTTGAAGACTGGCGATTTGCTCCTGAGATGAAAAATACATATACAAATGAGAAGATTACAAAGGAAACCATGCTGGTTTTGAAGAAATAAGTTGTAAAGAGTCTCAATCCTTTCAAAACCATATTACCTGCTATACAGAGCTGCTATAAAATCAAAATTTAGCATTATATTAGCAACACAGACCCAGTATCTGATCAATATCTTAGGTATCTGCAATAGGGCTTTTTGTTTCTTAAAAAAATTAAACAATGAAAAATTTTCTGTTTGGAATATCAAGACTTTTAATGACACCAAAAAATACTGGGTTTCCACTTCACTTGAAAAATACCCCACAGTTCTCACTTAAAATCCCAGAAATCTAACAGCAGCCAGACAATCTCCAACTGCAGACAAATAGAAGATTTCAGTCTTATGAAATGGTCAGCCCATGATGCCATCAATCTTGGATTGCTCCATGTCATCTTGAGAATTACGTTCACTGTTCTGAGGGCTACTGCCGACCACTCAGCATGATAATTTAGTAAAACCAGGACTAACTTTCCTAGTCAGGTCAATGATTTGAAGCAGGCAACGAGATATACTTGGGATAGATGAAGCATGATTTTTAAGTGGCTTCAGTGTAGCGGCACACTTAATTCAAAACCATGGGTCAGATGTTTTTACTACTTTTGAACATCACATAGTACAGGATCCAGTGTTTTGGCCTACAATCTGGCAAAACAGTCCTAGGGATTTCTTCTTATTTAGATGGAAGCACACTGGACAAGTACATCTGCTTCTTATGTCCAAAAAAATAGAGTCATTAACTTGTACGTCATTCCTTGTTATGCTACTCAGCCGTAAGAAGGAGGGACAGGGGAGAAAGTTGCTGAGACAAATTTATTTTGCCAACCATCAGCAGATTCACTGACAGAATCAGAACAAGATTCACTAAGACTTTCAGAGCAGTCTCTGAAAGTAACTGTGAAGTTAAGTTACTTAAAGCCTGGGAACACAAGAAGAATGTTGCATTTACACTTGTTTTTCTGTAAGGGCATCTATGACCATGGAAGCAGAAAGGAAAACCGAGTTTTAGAAAGGTTTCACTATTCAGCATAACTGACCACAATCCAGATATGAAAAGGATAGCACAGGAATTATAGCAAAAGGAATTCTGAACACTAAAAGGTTAAGGGTCTTTTACCAGCAATAATCATCTTTATCCACTTCCATAGGCAGTTTATCCTCAATTCCAAATTTTTGTCATTGATCTCCAGCTCCAAGTTAGGCACTCACAAAGAAAGAAATATGCAGGTAAATTGCTCTGTTTTCATTCTAGACTTTGAACTAAGGATAGAAAACTAACATGCTAAGCTACTGCTAAATTTAACCATTTTATGATTAATCACTTATTAATCTATGAAAGAGATTTTTTTAATGAAGTCTGTGGGAAACAAACCTATGCTCTACCTGGTCATATTTCTTTCACCTTGAACATAAAAAAGACCAGTTCTAAGTAGATATAAATATACAGCCGATAGGGTAGAAATCACCTTACCTTCCATATCACGCGGCCAATTTACTCAGCACAACCATTTCTATTGAATCATAGCATCAGCAGGCACAGAATATTTGCAAATGATTCACAGTTAGACTAAACCTTAGCGAAACTAAACCTGGTTTACTGGCTGTAGGTCAGTACCCAAGAGTTTCAAAGAGTTCAAAAAAGTTCAATGTATGAACATTCATCTTGAATGCAGTTCTTCCCCATGTCAGCCAGTTTTCTGTTTTGTTAAAAACTACACCGAGCGAGGAGCTTCATCTGTACATACATATAAAAGAAGATATAGGGAAGTATGCAGAACAGTTTGATAACAGACAGATGGGATGATGACAGTACTCAGAGACATATGGACCTGTTGTAATCCATTAAAGAGTATGTTCCTCCACACAGTCACAAGCATGCGTACACGACCAATACTGTTACCAGTTCGCCTTTTTCACTGGGTATGAAAAGCTCAGAGCCTCTAAGGAGCTTCTCCAGCTTTTCAAGTTATGCCCCTAGCAACTGCTAAATCAAAATGCAATCTGTAGGCCAGGCCCACAATCACTAGTAGGAAGGAAAAACCAGACCAACTTTGCTGAATCACAGCCAGCCGGAAATACAGCAGTAGCCCCTACCATCGGGGCACAGAACTACTGCGGCAGCGACGGCGGCCACGCCACCAGCTCCGGCCCAAAGAATGGCAGCAAGCGGCCACAACACTTCACAGTTGGGAAAATGTGACAGTCCGACACCTTCCCCATTGCTGTGTGTGTATAGCTGCTGTGGTGAACAGACTGAAGAGAGAATAAACCAGGCAGCACCCTTCGCATTCTGGTTCCAGCAATGAAGCAATTTAGGGTTTGGGGTTTTTGGTTTTGTTTTTTTTTTTTTTAATAGAAGTTGGTGAAGAATTCAGTGAGGTGGTGTGGGGAAGGGAAATAAGGTTGTTTTAAATTCAAATATGAAGTCAAAGAAATTACTGCATTGACTTTGCCTGCCTGTTTTGAGCCTAGTAAGTGCAGGAACCCTACCTAAGCTTGTGTACCAACACCGAGTTAAATATTTATCTGTCAAGACTTGCCTACGTATTGTTGGATCTCGTACAATGTTTTATTGATATTTGTCAATAAAGAGCAATATGCAGCTGCTCATATTTTAAGTTTCCATAGGTACCATGTACTAATATTGAATTTTTGCATTTTCAACACAGCAAGGCACAATTTTGTGGGTAAAACAAAATGGTTTAAGTTTGAAAGATGATGAAGTTGAATAAAATTACTTAAATATAAATTACCTTATTAACTTCATATTAGAATTACCTTAACTGAAGTTGAATAAAATTCAGCTTTAGATTTCAAAACTCAGATTCTTGTCATATGTATAAGGTTAGCATATAAAATTACCTTCATTTTAACCTCTGAGTTGTAAAACACAGATGTGCTTTTTTTTTTTAATTGAAACACCTAAATTAGAATTAACAGAACAAGTCCACACCTGCCTCCTATTTAATATCAGATAAGTGAATCAGAGAGGACATGCAGACATTCTCCACAATCCACTAATCAGGAAACAAACATTATGCATCTTTTCAGAAAGTTATTTTGCCTGTGTATTCCTAAATGTCTCTGCTAAGTCCTAATTAGGGAACAGGATAATATTTAAAAAACAAAACAAAAACCAAAAATGCACATCTTCCAAGTTAATAAGGAGCAAACAGTAAAAGAGTTGGCTTTACTCTTCTTACGGTGTTTTTGCTAAGGAAAAGTAACCACAGGGAGTGATGAGCTGAAAGAAGAAACAAACCAGTTTAATGTCACATCAAAAAAACCCCTTTCATTGACTCAATATGCTGTGCAAAAAGGATCTTCAACTTATTTCTTTTACATTATAATCATTGTAGGAACCACAATAGTAGAATCAAAAAAGGCAGCCTATAGTAGTTTGCTGCTAAATTAAATTCTTGGTAGTAAATTCTTTGATAATTTCTTATTGTACCCAGATATATCTGGATCTCATCATGCTATGTAACATATAAGCAAAAAAAGAGATGATTATTCTGCAGAAGAGATTATTGTATTTTGATTATTTGTTCCACTTGTTCAGAACAGAAAGAACTTGCTTGCTTTCTACACCACGCTGAGGAGACCGGGAAGTGCGCAGCAACAGGAGAATCTTGGTGGACAAGGCTCCAGTACCACGCAAGTTGCTGCCTCACGCGCCCGTGCCTCGAGACCCTGCAGAAGGCAGCGGCTGCAGCAGACACTGTCCTTCAGATCACCTGCAGAAAAATCAGCCAGAGAGCACGCTGCCAACTGCACGGCACTGATAAAAGCATGGTTGAAGTGGCCATTTGAAAAGGGAAAACTTTGACTTTAGACAACATTTGAGGCTCTTGATGTATTTCTAGTTTGACTGCTGTAGTAATAGACAAATGCAAGTTACTGCTGAGTTATTACAAATATTTTTAATGAAGATTTCTGACCACTAGAAACTTGCCTATAATCTATTAAATTATCTTATAATATGAGACATGCATTAACTATTACATTCAACAAACAAAATTCACTCAGTTTACATTTTCGACACAAATTCAATATGGTATGTAAAAGAAAAGCTAGCCTTGTCATCAGTAGAAAATATTCCAAAGCCAATACTAAAAAACTGGCAACTTGATTGTGTCAGTCAACTGCCTTTGACCTCGTGCTTGCAGTAGCCACTGTGCTAACAGGGCAGGCAAGCAGCATTACTTAAACATACATGAGGGCAGATAACCCTGAAGAACAACCTCAGTTTGTGTAGCCCTTTTCCCTGTTACTCCATACATGTATGGCAGACATGGTTATTTCCAATGCAAGACAAAAAGCATTAACTGAAAGCCTCTCAATGAACTGGAGTTAAAAAAAAATCAAGTTAGATGTGGCTAAGAGGCATTGCTCCTGACCTTTACTTACTAATATGAAGAAGAGTAAGCCAGGCTTAATGTCGGGGGTGGGGGGGGTGGAAATCACATTATGCAATTGAAGGTTTAATACTTGAAGGTATTAACCATACCCAAATGCTTACGTCCAAACCGTATCCACATCCAACCATATCCTGGCGCCTAGGTCCAGTACAGTCTATCAAATTACATTAGGGATTAGATTGGCCCCCTGCTGTTTTATACACAGGGAATATTTTTAGATTACCAATAAAAGCGCCTTGGAAGAACAACCTATACTACGATGCCTGTGACAAAGCCAATGCATTGA
This sequence comes from Aptenodytes forsteri, assembly GCF_000699145.1. Classification (NCBI taxonomy): domain Eukaryota; kingdom Metazoa; phylum Chordata; class Aves; order Sphenisciformes; family Spheniscidae; genus Aptenodytes; species Aptenodytes forsteri. Next base: position 1,565,731 of record NW_008796213.1, on the reverse strand, counting down.
GAAATCAGTCCCTTTGCTAGAACAATGCAGCACCGCAGCTCGCTGAAGCAGCCTGTGCAGTAAGAGCGCTGTGAGCTGGCAGACACCTAGCATTAGACACATTCTCCTCAGAAACCTTTATATTTTCTTAATCACAATTTTTAGTTCCTTATTTTCTACTTTAGCTTTTGAAGGTGTTTCCTTATTTTCCAGGAACTTTTAGGTAATATTTGTGGAGATTGCCATCATGTCCCAAATGGTTAAACACTGACCCAATAATGTTTGTAAAAATAATAACTAAAAAAATTTTTTTAAAACTCCTTTTTTTTCCTACAGTAGTTTCTGTCAGTGGCAACCCACCTATAACCTTCTGAACAACAAAAAAAACCCCAACAAAATATGGATATCCGACCTCTTTATTTTACATAACACGGAAGTCTCTCAATTGACCTTCAAGGTCAAGGTTACAGTCTCTCAAATTGACCTCCAATTTGCTAAAAGATTTTAACTCTTTTTTTTTTTTAATCATGTTTTCCACAACAGGATTAAAAAACACCCAACCAACCCACACTAACAGGAACCATGCTACAATTAAGGACCACACTCCCCAAATAATTAATTATATAATCATAATTTAAATAGCAGATCATTCAATGGTATAACATCCACATATAGAAAAAAAGATAGGGGAAGATGACAGAATACATTCCACACAAAAACATATATTATTTGCTTCTATTTACTTGAATATATGTCATTCAAGAGCTTATGGTAAAAACGGAGGTGGTTCTTCATTAGCATAGGATTACCTAGTTTTATTCTATGTGGCTTGTTAGCAGCTGCTGTAAAGCAGTTCTGAAGTTTTCATTTAAAGTCTAACACACTTACCAGCTATCAGAATTCTCCTGCCTTCTCTCAATGTAAGCCCACACACCAAGAAAAATAAAAAAGAAAAAATCCTTAGGATAAAGAGTCCTTTCAGCACCATGCAGTCAGCTTGCAGTCCTCTCTCCTTACTTCCAGTTACTAAATAGCTTCTGCTTTTCTAACCCCTTGTGTACCACACCTGGAAAAAACCCTTATCAGAAAGCTGATCCTGCTTCTACGCCCTGAGCCACTGTAAACATTGTATTTTAACTTCAAACAACCTGTCCTTCCGCATGTACCAAAAAAAAAAAAAAAATCCAACTGCAGTACCTCAGGTACCTCAGCTCTGTGTATTTCAGTTTCCAGCTCTGCTAGCCTTACCCACTTTTAGGCTTGCCTGTCATCTCACTGACTATAATAAGCACGCAGTCCTTGTCAGTCTTAGCAAGGATTACATATTCTCACTTTTCATATTTAAAAAGCATTTTTCCTTCCTGAAACTGAAGCTAACATTTGACAGCAAACAGCTACTTTGTTTGATTTCTTAAGGGAGGAAAAATACTTAGAGAAATTCCTCCATTTTCATCCCAAACTATAGATTCAGGGTGGTATGTGGGCACAAAGGCAGCCCAAATATTAATGACACAAAGGACTACCTCAGAATGAACATATGGGAAGTAGAGAGGGGCAGCAGAGAGGGTTTTTTTTCTTCCGATATGTACTTTTGTACTAGCAAACAGAGCTGAGCAGAGCACTGTGGAAAATAGAAAACTACTAAATACATGCACTCCCATAGTCTTCACAGAGCACAAGTCATCTACTTCTGCTCAGGTCTCTAATCTCCTTCCCTGAGACCAAAGGAAGGAAATAGTGAAAGATTTACTGTTTTTTTTAAGGCAGCACTGGTGTGAGCAATAGCACTCTACACCACAGGGCAGCAGAGGGAATCTGATTTTTTTTCTTTTCCCTGCAGCAAACTCTCTCCAAGATGTCACTCTAATAGAGAATGTCCGTAATTTTTTCCTGATCTGTAGAATATCTCCCAAGCACCTCCAGGCAAAAGGAAAGAATCGGAAAGCCTGGCGCTGCAAAGGGGCATTTATGACACTTACTGGGCCTGAACAACATAACTTGAGTTTTCATTTGCAGTGCTGCATAGTCACTTCTCTACAAGCGAGCATTTGGATTCTGTAACTTCGCCAAATGTGAGTATTCATTACATCACGCCTAGACACATTAACTGGAAAAGAGTTATGTTAAACTGCTGTGCCCCAGATCCGTTCACCATGCAGATATTTCAGCAGCATTACCAACCCAGTCTTCCTGACAGTGGCCATTTTTCTCTGTGTCAGCTTTAAAAACACTTTCCTTTTTGAAGGGACTATGTTAATATTCTCTCAGAAAACCATAGTGCAAGTCATGAATTTTAAAGAATAAGAGTCTGAATTATTTGTATCAAAGAAATTTTAGAAGACCGTGAAGGCTTTCTGATGTCTCATATAAGAGGATCGTGGTCCCGCTCACAGTTGTCAAATACCGTGTGCTATTTCAGATGAATGCTGAACATGTATGCCTTGACCCCAGCTGAACAGGAGCAATCAATAAGGGCTTGGCAAACGCCTTTCAACATCACTGTCTAACCCTGTGGGGAAAAAAGTAATCTGACAATTTGAGATGTGTGAGACACCCCTAGAAATACTCTTCAGTTTTCTAAATGATGTAAATATTTAAATCAGCAAATCATAAAACATACACAGTGAAACTACTTAATCCCTTTTTCATTTAGAACCTATCACCTTCCTATCTCAACATTTTCTGTAAGTTACATGAGGCACAAAAACCAATTAAGATTAGTTTTAATCAGGATCCAATCCGACACAACCGCTGAATGGCATTTAGGAAATAACAAGGAGGACACAATATTCGCGGTGGTAAGATTCACGTTATGTACTACATTCCAACATCCCAATATTACTCAGATTTTAAAATGGTAAGCCTACTTTTTTGTTACAGCTCAACTGCATTTGCTGAAAACAACCAAAAAAAAACCCCATATAAAACTAGTTAACTACACCGTTGGTACCAGCCACATAAGAAAAGCAGAGATTATACTGTTAAAAGTTAACAGTTGTTAAAACCAGGAAGTAATAATTCTCTAGAGTTAGGATGAACAGATGCTTGTTTGTTTAAGCTCTATCAAAATCCTTGGAAGAGGTAACTCATTTGGGTTTTGAAGTTCCTTTAAATTCCTGATTAATACACACAGTGTTAATATTATTCTCATTTCTATAAACAAAAGGCTTTTAGTACTTCCTGTGCACAAGCAGTAAAGTCCTTATACAGAAAATAAGTAAGATAAACACTTAAAGGGGCAATTCTCCACACTGAAGTTGAACACCAAGGGCAGCCCACGCCAATACTAGCCAGGTCTCTTGCTGGCCACACACAGCCATTGGGATGGACTTTTTTCTCCCCCTTTGACTGCATGTCAGGAATGTTATTCTGAAGATATCCTCTATGCTTGATACAGGACAGGGAAAGGATATAAGGAAGTTTAGAAATAGATTACGTGCACAAACAACCAGTTGGGTTGTTGTGTTTTGACTTGCTTACACCTTTCCATTCAACCTAACCACAAAAGCCACCACAGAGCGCTACGGCAATTACCTGCTGCTACCTGACCTAGCTTGGCGGTCTCTAAACAGCATGTTAACAGCCAGCTCAGGCGTTAGCATGCCCTTCATTTGTAAGCCTGGTGAGCATATTTGTCCACTGGATCACATATAGATTAACAAATTATAAAGAACACTGTTTACTGCATTATCATGCATAACCCAAGAGAGCGTGAAGGTAATTACAGAGCAACAGTTGGGGCAGGTTACCAGAACTTGATGAAAGTCAACTTAAACTTCTGCATTAATGACCACTCAATTTTCTAAAATGGACAATTATTTTTAGTAGTAAATAGATGCAACTTGCTTTCAAATTTAAAATGCATCTTAATAAAATTCACATAATTCCATACTTAGAATTAAAATAAGCCAAAACACAAATGCTGAATAATTTTATGCACTGATAGGAATTCTCATTTTATTGTATATACCACAAAAATCAGGTGTTTTACAAAGCCTCCCCTAGAATCACATTTTCACCTGAGAATGCTTTTATTTTAAAGACATAAAAGCCCTCTTTTTTAAGAATTAAGAAGTTACAGGCATTCAAAGGGCAAATAAAAAGGATCCCCAAGAACTCTTGAAAACCATCCTCAGGTGTCTGTCATCCCACATAACCTTCTTGGATGCTATAGTACTGCTAGCCCATACAAGAATAGCTGAAGTACAACAGGATTCTACCTTCACAGATGAAATGTAATTTCTTAATGACAGAAGTTAGTGTCAGAATGAAAAGGAATGTGCAGTATGCTTGTATTAAGATAGGGACGTTTTGGCAAGAGTCAACTGCAGAAAAGGCTAGCAGTATAATTGCATAAAACTGAAAAAGCTTCAGTTCTATCAAAAACAATTTATTTTTTTCTGTATTAGTGACTTTGTTTTGATTCTTAAATCACCAGTTCTGAAGATGAATGTAATTAGCCAGTAAGTTTCATCTCCTAACTCAACTACTGATGTTAATACAAATAATGCATATATTAATATTCAGTTAAGAAACCAAAGTGTCACAGACAAGATCATGAATGGTGGTATGTGAGAGCAAAGAGGAAAAACATTCTGATTACTCACTGCAAGTAGTTGCCATCAAGCCCTTCTGATACAAGACAAAACATTAAAAAGGAACTTATCTTCAAATATTATTTGCTTTAACAATTTTACAATTCAGGTAATTTATAGGGTTTTTTTTAAAGTCTGCTGTAGACCATAACTTTGATTTTTGATTTAAAATACCTGTTTCACAGTGGAAGAGAACCTGGGAGTCTGAAACAGCTTAAGCAACTGAATGCCTCAGCCTAGTAGGAATGATAAAAGCTACCAATATAACCCTTAAGTAAATGAATAAAAAGTTGCCCTACCCCAGCATACTAGCTGGAGCTTAAAGACTAAACAGTCTCTGCAAGGAACAGAGACTGGTCGGGTCAGGATCCTCAGCCAGAACCAGGAGCAGTGGCAGGGAGCTCTACACTCCCTCCCTCCCTCTTCTACCTCCAGAAGCCACCAGGTACAGGCAGGAGGATCTGCTCTCAGATCAAGGCCTCTCATGCTTCACAGAAATAGAAGATATGTCCAAAGATGTCGTTAGAAACCTCTATATTGACTTTTCCTTCGAGTGCTGCAAGGTCCCCAAAGAGATCACACAGGAGCCCCATCAGAAATCCAGCTGGTCCAGAGAAAGCACACAGCATTAAACCAGGGCCTAGGACAGCCACCTGCAGCGGGGCCACCAGCAGCCCTGGTACCGCAGCACTAGCACTCAGGGGCAGCTCAGACCCTGCAGGTTTCAAGTGTGCAGGAGCCAGAGTTACAACATAATTATACAGCTATAAGGCTGGGTGCCATTACAGTAGCTGGAAGTCCCTACCATGAGGACTCAGTCACAACAGCGACCGACAGAACCAAAAGCCTAGCACAGAAACATCCCATGCTCAACTAATAAAAACCCAGATCTTTCAGAAGGCCAGAAGAAATCCAGCCACTAAATCAGTCAGAATTATTTTTAATCATTGGTCACCATCTTCGCTCCCCGATCCTCATCTACATCTGGGTACACTAGCATCTATTTGAGAGGGAGGGCAAGTGCCTGCAGTTACTCACGAGGGGAAGGCTAGACCTGTAAATCAGCTGCATTATCATCTCTGCTGCAAGACAACATTTGTTCAGAAGTCAGGAATAAATCACAGGATTTCACATCTCACATTACAGTTCCACCACGCTTTTCCTTCTTTCCAGGCTATTTAACATATTTTACATTAACATCTGTGACAGGCTTAGCACTAATACTTAGTAACTAACATTATTTCATTGCTCTGCCCTACCTTCAACTCCATGTCTTCTGCCTCCAATTTTAATCCATTTTATGCTCCATTTTACTGAGTTTCAGTGTAATCAGAGGCATCAAATTGCTCTGAAACTCATTCAAAATACATTTCTTTACATGTCTGACTTTGCAGTCTACTGTAGCAGTTTAGTTTTTCTCCTCTTCTGCTTTTACTCATTTTTCCGTATCTTCTGATAACGCCTTACTGTTGTGTATTTGTGTGCTGGGACCGCATCTCTGATTTTTGCTTGGTTCATCAACTTTTCAACAAAGCCCCATCCTCCCTTCCCTTAATTTCAAAAGTCTTTTCTTCTGCTAAAGCCATCTCTTAAAATGCTACTTCGAAGGCAGCTAGTTCAAGAAACCATTAAAGATTTCTCTTTTGATTTCCTCCTTTTACTTGGTTGGGTTATTGACAAAACTACCGCTCTGGGGATACCCTCTCTAAACAGAATTCTCTCTCCCCTTGTCAGAAGTACAGGAGTGTGTTGATCCAGTTTGCCTGAATATATCAAGCTGTCCACAGCTATGCATTTGATTAAAACATTTTGACCATCAAGAGCTGGAGGCAAAGTTTATTCATAGATTTAACATGATGGAAGGGATCATTCTGATCATCTAAGTGTAACTATTCATCCTGGATCGCCCTATATTCAGGAGCAATATTACATGCAGTATCCCATACTGGAACAGAAAGCCATTCTTACCCTCATAGAAAAAGGAGTCTCAGCTACAAGATTCGCAGCCAGTAATTTGATTAAAATATTGAATTGACAATAACATTTTGAAGAAAATCTACCCAGCATTAATGGAAGCCCACAAGTATCTTATTTTAAAATTTGCTTGCTTCATATTTTTCCTTTCCCTCTGACAAATCCTTCATCTGGGGAAGATAATTTGTCTCATATAGCAAATACGTAACACTTCTTTGAGACATAACAATACAAAACACAGCAGTTGGAATGCTTTATCACAGATCACACTGTACCCAAGACATACTGACATACAGCATCAAATAAAAATACTGCCCAGTTATAAACAGGATTTTGACTGAAATGCTGGGAGATGAGATAGTCCCTCACTATGACTTAAGAAGCAGGTGAAAAGTCTGACAACTGCAGTTTTAAGCAGCACAGGTATTGACAGACAAGGGACAAAATAATAGCCAAGGGCAAATCATTACTTTTTTTTGTATGAACAGGCTCAATATGTGTTTTACTGGTTGCCCAAAAGTAACAGATTCCTCGAGCAAGCTCTCCTTTTCCAATCCAAAAATCTCCCAACCACATTTAATCATTTATCTGCGAAAGCAACCTGCTCCTGTGATTTTGTGCAACAAACTAATTTGCATTGTGTGTGTAAGCTATTATTTTCCCAATTTCAACTATGCCTAAAAGCATTTCAGCAATAGTATTTACCAGCACCTCTGCAATTTTGCCCTCTCGCGGTATATTCTAAAGAAGCCTCTCCAGCAAAGAGCAGACTTACGTTATTTTCAGCAAATTCATGTAAAATTGTAACTCTTCTTTGAAACCCTTTGTGTATTGTCATTAGCAAGTCAAGCAGTTGTGAATACAAATTCTAATTTATTTAAGGAAATCACCATCCTGATCACCAGGAATTCAGTATTACAAGACCAACAACCATTATTGGGTAAAGCAGACATTGTTTGGGAAGGGCTAAACAGCCTCACCAAGCCAACCCAAGATACACGTATAAGCAACTTTCCTAGATAGTCTATGAACCAAACAGTACACTTATTGGCTTTGAAGGGATTATTTTGATCCTAAATATTTGCAGGAGAAGCGGGGGAAGAAAGGCATAAGAAAATAGTAAAATTATATTCAGGAAGCTGGGTTCCATTTCCTGGCACTTTCACACAACACATTTGCTTCAGTAGGAGGCACATGGGATTAATTTGGCTCACAGAAACAGGAAGCTCTCTAATAACAGACAGGAAAATGCATTTTCATGCAAGTTCTGCATAAAGCAATTTTTTATACTTTACTTTCCCTCGTTTTGAAGGGAGAGGAATATTTAGAAGCAATTTTGTATATGCTCACTTTCCTCTCTCAGTATTTTCAAGTATCAGCACTCCTTGATAAATCTCAACTTCAGAAAAATTTCAAAAACCCTGCATTCACCAGAAAAGCGTGCAAGGCAACTAGTTCTCTTTCATGGTGGTCTCTAATGCATCTGCAGATTCCAATCACTGCTTAAATTAGCCCTAATGATCATATAGGTTTTCCCTGAACACACTGTGTTCAGCAATCAGATTTTCAATCACTTCAGACCAGTCAAAGTGCAGCAGGTAACACAAAGCCACGAGCAAGGAGAATGATAGCCCAAAGTTCATTGTTGAACTATGCCCCTGCAGGGCATAGTTGTTCTTCAAGCTTTTAAAGAATAAACTCCTGAACAATAAAGACATTTTTCATAGACTAGAGCAGCATGCTATTAGTCTCATTTAGTTATCTCGCACTGCAAGATGGAAACCCAAAAGACTACTGAAATTTTGCTAACATAATCCCATAAAATCATATCCATTTAACAGGCAGAGATACAACAGTAGCGGCAGGAAACTATTTTTTTTTCCCTTTCAGTGTTTGCAGATACCTTGCTGCAGTGAATGCTGTCCTGAATGCAAATTACCTCAGCTCCCTAAGAGGCACACTGCAATGTCTGAGACTGCCAATATATAGTACGATGCCAGCAGACATATATTTAGGAAAAAGGGAACAGAAGAGAAAAATCCAGAAAGGGTGTAAATTTGCACTTAAGCGAAAAAAGCCAAGGAATCAGTGCAAGATTTGAACTGCACAAAAAGTTAACCTAGTCTATGTGTAGCAAGGACAGAGGTGACTGTACTGATAGCTGGAAGAAGCTATTTCTTGCTATGAAAGCGAGCTACTGTGTCCTTGTGTTCTGAGACATGTCTCCACTACACAGCTAAATCAAGTCAACTAAGTGGAGATAAAACCTTCTAGGATAGCTTAATCCGATGCAGAATCAAAGTACTGCCATGCTCACACTTTGCAGAGCTTCTGGCTTGTGAAAGGTGCTGAACAAGCAAGCAGTAGCCTACACCCACTTCTTGGCAGATAGCTAATTTTGAGTCAACATGCATACATGCATTTGAAGTAAAGATTTGTTTAAGTTAGTATCAACTCTGAACTCAAATTTAGTAGAAAAAAAGACACCAAATCAACATTAGTTATTCCCTTCAAAACCAGATTATTTATCATGCTACTCCACGGAACGCTCTTCCCTAAACTGTCTCCAGATATCGGCCTTGACATTTTCCAGCCATTTCAAAGTATTTCTGAAGATTCAAGTACTCTTTTGTCCAATCCTTTAAATTAATGTCAACTTCTAATAGGAAGTAATTTTTGCTTTGTCTTGTAGGTAGTTAAACACACCGAGCTTTTTCAAACTGAAATATTAACAAAATTAAATTGCAATTTTGCACACGACAATGAACCTGAATGACTTGGACTATAGTATGTTGAGGAGGAGAACAATTTTTCTGTTAGAAGTCAGACACTTAGATTGCAATGCACAACAAAAGCCTGATGCTGTAACGGAAACCTTAAGTAGTCCATTTCAGCATTAGAAATTTTTCAAACACCACCAAGAATGGAAATAATTCCAGATCTTCTGTCTCCCAGCATAGAAAACATGATATTCCCTACTTCATCAGGCCAATGTCAAAGGCTCTGAGGAAACTATTGAGTGTCCAGGAGTTATAATAGGTCTTACTAAGTCTTCTCACTAATTAACACACAATTCACTAGTCTGAGAAGAGTTCCGATATGCCTGCCATATGCATAATCCGGATTTTTTTCTAATGCATTTATAAGCAAATATAGCTCACGTAATACATCTAGTTTCTCCAGTTGCTTTCCAGATACAGATCTGAGACAACTGCCAGAGTCCCATCCCCAAGCAGTAACGTAACTAACTAGCACATTTCACAACACTTGGCAGAGACAAGGATTGGAGATGTGTGGGCTACACTAACTCCTCCTCCCCCCTAAGGTTTTCAAGCAGGTCAAAGGCATACTCCTGCATTAGAAAACCCCTTTAAAATCCAGTTAGCATTTTGCAAGCCAGAAAAGCATAAACACCTGAATATTTTTTTTTTTGATAGGCGAAAGAACACACCCAGCTTTATGTTGCACCTGGGGATTAAAGTTTATACTTGCAGAATCAAGGCAGTCTGATCACCTTTTATCAGCCACAGAAGCAGTCACATTCTGACTACAAAAAACAGAGAGGGAAGCTGTGAAGCTATCCTGGGATTATAGGATGCTGGAGCACATGCCGCGGTGGCCACTGCCAACAGGAGGAGCAGATAGGGAGCCAAAGCCCCACTAAGAGAAAAGAAATTGTATACACAAGGCTTCTTCACCTCATTTTCTAGGAGAAATGGATTATGAATGAAAAAAGGAAGGATTTATGTACCTACATGAGAAAAGCTAAAAATCATCATCAAGTCTCCCTTTTATTTCCCACATCCCAATGACTCTTTGGGATTCATTTCCTTATCTTGATTTTGTGAGTGTTTCATATTGCAATCATATTTAACAATCATGATGCAAGAAAGTACTATGAAGTTGGTTATTGCAGTGCAGGGACATTTGATAAGCAGCATGTTGCTCTCGTCATGGCCCTCACAACTTTCCTGCCATCCAAAAGCCACAAGAATGCTCACACTGAAAAGCTACGTATTGCACATACATTTAGTAAATAAAAATCACCCGGTGGGTTTGGTGTGTGCACAGACGAAAAGAACAACAATAAAAGATTGTAGATGATTATGAAACTGTTATCCAGGAGTCCAAGGTACCAGTGAGCAACTACAGAAGCCTAATGAAATGAAAAGTAGAAACAGAAAACACGGGGTCCCTGTTGTTACTGTACCTCTGTTAGAGGACAATGAAATCCATTAAGTCTACATACTACAAATACAACTGCCAATTCCTCTTTCCCCGGTGTAAACATGCAAGTACAGCCTTTGAAAAAAAATCCCACCACCAGTAAAAAATTGTGGATTCATGCACTTATACAAAGCCACTACACATTAAAGCTAAAATAAAGCACACTATGAACAGCGCTGTGATAGTCTGTTCTTATCTGTGCATGCTCATCGTTAAATTAAGCAGGCCTCTTGCCCAGGATATTGTGAAAAGACAGTCCCCAAGCAAAACATCCCTGTCCTTATATTTGGCATGTCATCATTCCCAACAATATAACAAGCATACGCCAGAGATTTCAAGCTTTATTTTGTCCACTTTGTCCTTCCACATCCATAAAACCAAGCTGCCATGATGTCACAAGCATGAGCACAGCGTGTCACACCTGCTGTCACATCACAGAATCACAGGATTTAGACCGATAAATAGTTGTGTGCATTAACTCACTCGTAAGCAACAACCTTCTGAAGTTTGGATTTTATGACAGCTTATTTTTACAGCATGGCCAAGGTAACACAGATAACCAGCCTAAGCTGTCCACCCCTTTTAATAGTACTGCATTAATGTCGTAGCAGCTGCCTTCTGAAGCATAACATGTCAAACAAGTCTAACACAGGTTTGTTGCTGAAAGGGTCAAAGAGGCATCGGGGAGGGGCAGGCGTGAGGCATGGGTCTGTCAGAGGAGGGAGACGGCTTCCTTGCCCGTCTAAGAGCTGTTAAAAGTACAACTTCGGAACATTTCGTGCCGAGATGGGGTCTGAGCGTATGAGCTGAGCTGCGGCCGCCCTGCCAGCCCGGCCGCCCCCGGCCCGAGGGCTGCCTCTCCACCCCAGCTCAGCCCCTCCGCCAAGCGGCTCTGCAGCCGCCACGGCGGTCCACGGGGGCGCTTGTGCAAGCCTCATCTTCACCGCACAGGCACACAGGGCAAAAGTTTACTAAATAAGCCTCTTCCCTGACTTTGAAGAGGAAACACAACCTTTTATTTATACAGACCGCCCGCTGCCAGCCGAACAGGCAGAGAAAGCCCGTAGGAGCTCGCCGCAGGAGTCAGCCCAAACCGAACCCGCGCGGCAGAGTGACCCGGGCAGGACGGCGCTGCCACCTTCCCCGCTCCCCCCGGCGCAAGCCGGCCCCGGGCCTGCCCGCCAGGTCCTCCCCGTCAGTGGGGCTCTCCCGCACGCCCCCGCAGCGCTGCGGTGCCGACAGCTGCGCCCGCGCTGACGGCGGGGCGGGGGGAGCGGCCAGGGCCAAAGG
>NW_008796213.1:1493370-1553214 GCF_000699145.1 Aptenodytes forsteri | reverse complement strand
GCCCTGCCACCTGCCAGCATAGCGAGCCCTCGCCCTCCGCCGCCCAGTCAGGGCTGCGCGGCAGCTTCCCCGAGCCGGGCGCCCAGGGGCCGTCGGCGCAAGTTCCCCCCGCGCAGCGAAGTAGGTGCCGAGGGCGCCGCACCTGCTCTACTTCCTCCCGGCCGGCGCCGAGCCTCCCCGGCCCCCGCCCTAGCCCTGCGGGCGCCTGGCCGACCGCGTCACCTGGGCCCGTGGCTAACCCCGCTGCGCCCCACTCACGCACAGCCCCACCGTGTTTGTATGCTGCCTTCTCTCACCGCTCACCTCTGAAATGCCTTCCCTGGAAGGAAGCCCAATTCCTGTAAGATTTATCAGTGTACGTAAAAGAAGTTGGCCGTAATGCAGTCCCCCTCTTCCAATGAGAAAATTCTCAAAGATGTCTGAGTCCTAGGACTTAAAAGTGAGTTTTGATGCCAGGGATGGAACTGCAATACTTGCATCAATAATAATTCCAGCTAAAATGGTTCATTCAGGCCAAAGCAGTTGCCTCTCTCTCTAAATTTTAATCAATATTAACTGAGAAAGGCAATCAGAAGGCTATGCTGCTGTGAGACCTGGGATTAAGTTTGTTTATATAGCAATAGTGTCCGAAGGCACCTATTTACCTGCTTAACTGAGACATGATGTTTGGAGGCAGAAAGTCACCACCTGTCCCACCATGAGAGTGAGTAACAGCAGTCTGTGGTATGCAAGGTGAGAGCTTTTGAGTCAGTCAGGGGCTTGATGTGGTGCAGTTAGAGGCAAACCAGTTGTAAAGTGGTGTTCCCGCTACATGGGGATTTCCTGGGTTTTAGGGCTTCTTTAAAAGATGGCCTCCCGTTTCATAACATGCTGCCTCATTTGCCATCAGCAAAACTTGGAGTTTTTCCTCACAAAAGAGAGGGAGTGCAGTCAGCCACACTACAGGGATGTTCTTCCCTTGGCAATGGTCCAACACAACCTTTAGTTGCCAGGAAGCCCATGAATTGCTGGAGCCTGGAAGAATATTCTGGGGAAGTACCCCTCTGCACTTGCCCTGCTCTTACATCTTTTTTTGGCCACTGTCAGGGATGGGAAGTGGGCAAGAGAGACCTTTCATTTGACCCGTACAGCCACTCTTATACTCTTACATCTTCAGCAGTGAGATTTTATGGACTGCTCAGGCAAGCTGCTGACTTTGCAAGTTCCTTGTCTCCCAAAGGATGAGGATACCTTTCGTCAGCACCCACAGAGTCATGCATGCAACATGGCCACGTCTGCATGGGGGAACCACGTGACGGGGCATCACCTTCCTCCAGAGTCCTGTGCTACGGTGTGAGGCTCCTGCTGAGTCTTTTCCAGCGGGCTTCCTTGGCATGCAGGACCTGATGGTAACACACTTTCTCCTGATATCAGGGGACCACCTGTGTGAGGCACCAGCCATGTCTGACCCATGGGAGGCATGGCAGCAGAGAGAGGCCGTGGTGGTGCTACCTGTACCACACATGCAGCATCAAAGGATCACGAGGTGGAAGTCGAATGGGTGGGTCTTCTGCTTTCAGTGTTACAAAGCAGGTCAGCAATGAGCACAGGCGGAACTGGTGTAGCTGGGACATCTGCCACCACGTGCCAAGGATCTCAGTCCTTTGGTCTCTTCATGAAATCATTCTCTTCTGGAAGAAGGTTGATATCTTACAGCCACCCCTTTCATTTTCCACTAAAAATGAGGCAGTCAGATCACCTCCTGGATTTTATTTGTGTGCTTGCAATTGCAAACATTGGGTTTTACTTTTGCAAACATACAAAAAAGGCAGTGATTCAGAGGTAAAAGACTGATTTATTTCCTGACTTCAGTCACCTGACCTGGGCTGGGCATATGGAGATGAATATACTTATGTTATGAAGCGCAGTAGTACCTGCTGACTTAATTACAATGAGCTAGAGATTCCTGTAAACTTTAGCTACGTACAGTTCATGGATGTGTACCAAGGATCAATCATTAACTCATTCAGATAAAAATCTTCTTCCAGAACACCAGTGCGCATTTAAATTTTCCTCTGGATTCAGACTAATTCTGGTACTGAGTAATCTTTAGTTTACCAATTTAAACAAGGAAAGAGCAAGAGAAGCAGAGAACCTCCCATTAGTAATTCTCAAAGCACTTCACCAAGGAGGAAGTATCAGCCTCTCTTGATGGGGCAGGAAAATGAGGTATTATGGGAAGAAGTCATTTGTTCAAAGTTGCCCAAGATGTCAATTGTGCTGCTTTTGGCTGGGATAGAGTTAATTTTCTTCACAGTAGCTAGTATGGGGCTATGTTTTGGACTTGTGCTGAAAACAGTGTTGATAATACAGGGGTGTTTTCATTATTGCTGAGCAGTGCTGACACAGAGTCAAGGCCTTTTCTGCTTCCCACACCACCCCACCAGCGAGTAGGCTGGGGGTGCACAAGAAGTTGGGAGGGGACACCTGGTACGTGTGAGGGAGCCCTGCTTTCCTGGAGATGGCTGAACACCTGCCTGCTGATGGGAAGAGTGAATGAAATTCCTTGTTTTGCTTTGTTTGTGTGCGCGGCTTTTGCTTTACCTATTAAACTGTCTTTATCTTTTTTGATGGAGCCCTGCTTTCCTGGAGATGGCTGAACACCTGCCTGCCGATGGGAAGCAGTGAATGAATTCCTTGTTTTGCTCTGCTTGTGCATGCATGGCTTTTGCTTTACCTATTAAACCATATTTATCTCAATCCATGAGTTTTCTCACTTTTACCCTTCTGGTTCTCTCCCCATCCTACAGGGCGGGGAGTGAGCAAGTGGCTGTGCGGTGCTTAGTTGCCAGCTGGGGTTAAACCACGACACAACACAATAGTAAAATACAAAATGTTAGCTTACGGGAATGAAAGTAAGATTGAAAATAGAAGACCTTTCTCTGTTTCTCTTATAGGTGATAACTTAACTGAGATTAACCCAAATATTAGATGATTGCTTAACTGCCAATCTTTAGCCAGGCATAATTATCACTTATTACTGAACTTTGTACTTGCCTCTTTAAACATAGAGCTCTGGTCCTGGAAGGAAAACAGCTAAGGAAGCAAGGGCAAATGCACACACCCCACAAATCCCAACCAAATGGTAGGAACTACGTTAATTTTGTTTTCTGCGATGTTATCGGTGAGTGATAACTTATTACAATGTCACTCTGGAAAATAAAGGTCACCTCAGAAAAGAGAATCGTGACAACTCTGTGGCATCAGGAGATCGGTCACAAAAGCTAATTTTCTTGAGAAAATCCTCCTGAAGCACACTGATGTATTTAAAGCAGTGAGGTGACAGCCTGTGATAGAAGAAGTTCACGCAGTCAGTAAATTCATGGTAACTGTAGAGCATTTGTATACTGCAGTGCGGTACGGGCTTCTGAGAGGAGCTAATTGTCTCTTTTCTTTTCAGTTAGTTACAGCACAGACCTGGAGCAGCTGGTTCAAGCTGGCTCTGAACTGCTGTACACCAGCAACGGGTCCGTTCTGCCTGCTTTAACAGGGTAACAACCGGCCGCCCCTTCTGGCATGCCCTTCCTCCTTTTCTATACACTGCTCTCACTCTCGTTCTCCATCTCCAGGGAGAGACAGAGAGTCTTTTGGCAATGTCAGCAAGAGGAAAAACATTTTTCTAAGTGTAAAAAGTCAATCTGAGATAGATATTAACTTGGAAAACATCACCCTAAATGATTAAAAATTTAGTGTAATAACTGGAGAAGGGATCCGAAAACAGAAAATACTATATAAGCTTAAACATAGACGGTGCTGCCAATTCTGCTTAAAACATATGAAGGTCAGAAAATGACACTACTTGAATAAAAGCCTTGCAGTGTATCTCCCACCCTAGGCGAAGTGCGGGAAGAGTTACTTACCTCTCTGTTCTATGGTAACTGAGGTAACCAGTAAGCCACAGCTAACCCATTCCAGTGTGGGCACTAGCTGGGCCATCTGGCTCCAAAGCTTTCTGTGGGGGTGGTGAGAAATGAAGTGGTGGAGACTTGATTTAATTATACCTATTTGCATGCGGGAGGAACAATAGGAACGCTGTGGAAGCACACAGAGGTGTAGAAGGAAGGCAAGGACAGCTGGCAAGGTTTAGCCTCAAGAAAAAGTTGGAAGAGTGCTTCTGGCACATGAAAGGCTTGCAAGCACTCATCTCGTGCTGCTGAGCCCCAAAGCATTCAGGGAAACAGGACTTTATAGGCAATCTTTGTTTAGTTTGTGAGAAAACAAATGCTTCACTTTGTATGTAAACCATTGTTCCTCCAGTAAACCTCTTTGTATTAACCTTTTCTTCTCCTCATGGAAACAGCCTTCAGAAGACTTGATTTTGACTAACTCCTTGAGTGAGACTGTTTCCGTTGTTGCCTCTGGAAAAGTTTCTTTATTTCTGCTGGAGTTTAACTTTATTTTCTTCTCAGTTACACAATAAATCTGTTCCTGGATTCAGTTTATGGCCTCTAGCATTGGTTTCTCTGAGTACTACCTTGTGCTGTACCCCACAGTAAATCTGTGTAGTAACATGTTTTTAGAGCATTAATCTACAGGACCCTGAGAAAGAAAATGCATGAACTCAGCACCTAACAAAAATACATGTATAATGTTTCTAAACATTACAAACATTTGCTTATTTAGAGTAGCTTATTTAGAGCTGACTTGGACAGTACCTTCTCTGAGGTCTGACAGAAAAATGCCATTCTCTGTTCAACATGAAACTCCAAATAAAAACTAAAATTAAAATGCAGCTTATAATATAGAAAATCCATACTTAAATACCTAGTTAACCAAGCCAAGTCCTGCCTAAGTTAGGGCACAGCTGATAATACATTTTGAATCTTCTATGAACTGCATGTTGTATAACCCACAAACCAGTTCTGCCAGCAAGGAAGTATAATGAAGAAGAAGAACCGATATAGCAAAAGATAGAGTAGGATACTACTTAGAGAAGAATCTCACTCATCTCAGGCCCTCATGCACATTCCAGATGAAAAGTCTCTTGCGATGGCAGCAGCAGCTACAATGCACAAAGCAACTGCAGTGTGTGCGACAGAGATACACAGAGTAAGCAAGCAAATGCGAGGCGGATACTTAACCTCGGCTAAATCAGCAGGCAAACACAGGATCCAGCATTCAAAGACATAATGTGACTTTCAGCCTGAGGCTGCAGACTCTGGCTTCTTAGCCTGGGGAGTGGCTTACAAGGATGAGAGGGACTCAAGCCTGATCCTTGTTCCCTGTGCGGCAAGCACCTGGTGTGTGCGTGTCAGAACAGGGTGGGGACCCTGAATGTATAGCATTATGCTGGCTTACACCAAAAAATGCACCCAGCTCTTTTGTTACTTACTCCCCAGCGAAAAGTCTAGAACACACCATATCTTAGGAACGGCTTTACTTCCCCATGAGAAGGAGCTGCAGGGTCAACAGCGTGAATTAGGAGTCAAACATCAGAAGTAACCCATGACAAGCACTCCAAGGGTGGGTAGACAAATCCTAGGTATTAACTGCTGGAACAAAAAAGTGTGGGTAGGTAGCCCTCAGAAGAAAATACATGACAGTTTCTTTTCACCCGGACAATGCTTCTAATACAGATCTCTGTTCTGTCTTGCTTGACGGTGTAAGAGGGAACATCGTTGTCTTTAATCTGTTTCCCCCTGTTGTCATTTTGGGCCCTATCAAAGGTAGTTATGGGGACTACCCAGCAGCAGGTTTTGTCTACTTCCAGCCACTGTAATAAAGAATCCTATTTATACCCCCTAGAGCCAGGGCTTCTTTCTCTACCACACAGATGAATGCTAACATGTAGCTCTGCAAGAACAGCACTATGATAATCAAAGGGAGAAACATTCCTGCTATGTACTGCCTCGATGTTAATTTTGTCTTACCCCTTTTTTGCTGCACAGAAGCGTTTTGTCCATTGCAAGCAAATTCTTGGAATTTATTGAAATCATGTTGTGATAAAGCTATCACACATATCCCTTAGTTTTACTGAAGGATTGCTGCTTAGAGGGAGTAATTGCTATTTAATCAGTGTTGTTAGATAAGTCTTGCAGAATGGCATTCATTTAACAAAGACTGATTGCTTTTAGAAGTCAGAATATTCTTCATTATCACCACCACAGGTTAATCAAATATGCTTCCCACTATCCAATTAATGTCAGACATTTAGATACCATTAGCAGCAGTGCTTTAGCTTTGGTTTGGATTAACTACCGGTGAAAACAAACTTCTATAAGGTCTTGTTAGTAAAAAGGAGAGAGGAAGCAAGCTATGCTCGAGAAAATGTTCTACTTTCCTCCCGTTTCTTCTTTCCTTCTGCAGTGAAAGCCACGGCCACTATGAAAAAAAGTTTAAAAACCATGGTCTAAGCTTGCCATTTGAGACAGGGCAAGAGTGACAACTCTTTTAGGTGTACCCCACATCCAAAATCAATAGTCTCTCTAGCTTTTTGCCAGATCAAGTTAAATTCACTGTTGAAAATTGTGAATTATTAAATTAGGCAAAGCTGTTCCTGATACGGCCCACAAGTTCCTTGTGGTCTGACAGGAAAAGACGTGCCAGCGAGATCCTTGGTGTGCTTTTCCAAGGGGCCGTTGGGGAGCTGGTGGTGGGCTGTGCTAATCCGCCGATGGTGGCAGCAGCCAGCTCCTAGCCACCATCTCTTCTGGGCCCTGCAGCTTCTCCCTTTTCTCAGAGGGGCCTGTGCCTGGTGAGGCGATGGGAAAGTTGGCAGTGACTCCTGGGGAAAAGATGACAGCTTGTGTGGAAGGAGCTGGTGGCTGCTATGAGCTGTTCCTCCGGCGTGCTCCCTACATGGGAGGCAAGCTCTGGGAAGCTCCGGGAAGGGCTGCAGCTGGGAGCAGGGACTCTGTCCACACGGAAATCTGTGACCATGAAACGAAGTGCTCTTTGCCATTGCTTTGCATTTATTCCCAATGCCTAGCCTCAGCTCTGCTCTCTTTCATCAGTGCCATGACGTATGGGATCGTACTTTGTTTAAAGAGCCGTGTACTGCTAAAGTGCTGTATACATTAAATACTAACCATTGTCTCTCTATGAATGCTTACCTGAACAGTAAAGCAAAATGTTTTGGTTCTCGCCTTAACAAATCAACACCTGGAGAGCAATTGGCTGATAAAACATGTTGTGAAAAGAAAGGCATAATTATTACTTCCAGCTCTGGAAGAGAATATACCGGTCTCAATATTGCGATACTCCCTTGTTTCTTTTCCTTACTGTAAAAACCAAGCTGTCAGGTACTTAAGATTGCTTCTAATGAGGCATATGGTACATGCACAGGAGTTTCAGCATGCTTCTCAATAATTTATAGTGACTTAAAACAGAGAGACTTCAAAGCTGTTGCTGCATTTGCAGACTCCTCTAAGTTAGCTTCATCCACCCTTCTTTTCCTTCATTCTGTTCCGCGTTTCACAGACTCCCTTGTATCTTTTGGGGCTGAAATGTGATTATTTGGAGCAAAGGCTGTGAAAAGGATATAAATGCTGCTCCTGTTCCACTTAAACTCTCTCTTGTATCTCAAAAATAGCATTCCATTCAAATTTATAATTTTAAAAATGTATTTTTACCCCCAGAGACCTAACATCGTTTAATTTTGGAACTCAGTACTCCAAGCAAGTTTTACAGTATACATCCGAGGCTTTATGCACTGCAAATGGCTGTAACTTTACCATACTGAAATGTGCCATGCTTTTATATTCAAGCATAAATAGTGCTAAGCATAACTGCATAGACGAGGGGTCTGAAACTTCAGAAACTCCAGAATCTTAATTTGAGCTCTGTCACAGATTTATATTAACGATTTTGAACAGTCTTTAAAAGGATGCAGTCACTTTAAAGGAAATCCAAGTTCTCTACCAGAAAAAGAGCATCTATATTTTACTGAGCTATCGTTGTTGGGGGAAGAAAAGTTTTCCCATGTTTAGGCAGTGTTTTCATCTTGGGCCTAGTCAGTCAAATTGCCTTTTTGGTTTACAGGCCTGGCAGACAGTCAGAAGGAGAGCATAGGGCTAAGGAAATTAAAACCAGAAAGTGGATTTTAAACCTCAGCTATTTATAGTGAGGATCTATTAATACCAAGCACTGGAGAAATAGGGAACGAGCTCTGAACCAACTCAAGCACTCAAGCAACGCAGGTTCTGGAGCAGGGTATGTACCACATGGACTAAATAACTCACCTTGCTGAGAGCACCTGGCTACCGCATCTAAAACCACTTTGGTATTCCAGTGTGTGCAGGGTGGATGTACGTGGAGAGGTGAAGGGTTACATGTAAAGAAACTTGGCTCACTTTGTTGAGTGTTAATGTTTTCCCATCGCACAGTCTGGATTTGTCTATCTGTAGGTGAGAGATAACAGTACCTGTTTGGCAAAGATGTTTCGAGAATTAATTAATATGCATAGAGTGCTCTGAAGATTAAAAGAGCTACTTTGCATTTGGCTTAGATAACAAAAACCTTTGAAAGCAGTGGTGGCTTCCCAGAGGCATTTTCTTTTTAAGTAGTGGAGGACTTTGAGGTTTGTATGCAGTGGTATTTGTATGCAGTGCATTTATGTAAGTTCTAATTCTATGTTTTGCATGGCTGAAGTTGAGTCACAAGCTGGTCACGAAAGCACTTGTCAGTCACATCTTCAAATTGCACGAGATACTCCATGTTATGCCCACAGTCCTGTCATCTGCTCCGCACGGGTGAATGCCCAACATCCAGACGGAGCCCACTAAAGTCCGTGGAGCTTTGCTCCAACCCAGGGATCTCTTTAAATCAAATTTCCAAGGAACACACTGAATAGCAGGTCCATTAACTCAGGTCAAAGCAAGTTTCCCGACCAACATGGGTCAAACCCCACCTGATTCTAAAGTAGCTTTCCTGGTCTAGGGCCTGATGGTAGCATCCATATAGCCACGAAGGACAGCTGCTGCTTCATCTTAGAGCACTAATAAGCTGTATCGCTATAGAAAGAGCTACCTTGGATGGATCAGCACTGAGCCATCTGAGTTTACAGAGCTCGCCTATCTCTACAGAGGTTTCTTATCGCTATAGCAAAGCCATTTAGTGTTGTATAGGGGGATAGAAGACGACCTGTGTGCTGTAAAAACAGTAGCTCTTTTTCTCCTGTGATCAGAGGCCTTTCCCATCTCTGTGAGAGGGAACAAAATATTGGGCCCACATCCTCTGCATTCAGAATTTGATCTTCAAGGGAGCTCTGTACTCACGTAGCTTTCCATATTATATTCCTAATCTGAGTAAATAGCCTCAGTTTTAATACCTTAACCAATATGACAGCATTGAATAGCAAAAATCGATTTCCCTGGCAGAGGTAATCAACACTTAAAAAGATGACAGCCCTCCCCAGATAGGGAATCCTATGAATTAATTTAAATGGACACAACTGTCTCATTATTTATTTCCAAAGTTTCCTGATAACTCACTTAAGGAAGAATGAAAGGGCTTCTTTTCCCCCCTCATATGGAGCTTTCTCACAAATAACATTTTCTCAATCATGTATTATTGTAACAATAATTTAAGCGTTATTTTATTTTCTCTAAAACCAGACACCAAACCTTCTTCCTGAAGTTAGATACCTCCAATATGATATAAGAGAATTTATAAATAATAATGAGTGAAACGTGTGTTTTCTAATACACTGCTCTAGTCAAGAAGGAATCATTCTTAAAAAGGTCAATATTTTTTTACCGGGTTATTAAGCTTCTGCTGAGTTGTCAGCTACAGTATTGAGCCTTATTTTTGTGCAAAGTTAGGACTTTCTTCTTTCATTTAAGCAATCACTTAAACCTTCCACTGAGAGAAAAGCAGTTCTGCCTGTGCTTTTAGCATACACAAATAGACGAGAGCTGGCTTTATTCCAAATATTTTTTCCCAGGATGCACATAATTATTATTACCTATTTTAGCTCCATTTTCCCCCTGTATTTTGTTATCTATATAAAATCTTCTCTTCTATGTTTGTCATTCACAGGCTGCTAGAAGATATGGATGTCAGGGCCTTTGATATGGCTCTCTTCATAATTAGTACCTCTGTTCTTATTATTGGTTTCATGAAATCTAGGTTTCAACATTGTTCAAAATTATGTGGTAATTTTTTGTGCTCAACCTGAGTTGCCAGTGGCCTGTCAGTGTTTTATGGTGTGAAGAGAGTCAAACTATGGCTCCTGCTGCCTTTAAGTATAACTGGGAGTGCTCTGCATTTCTCTAAGCATAACTGCAGGATTTATCAAGGGAGGTATCCAGAAACAGACTTGCAGCAGCAGTCACCGTAAACTTTAGCTTCAGGATCTTTTCCATTATCATCTGACATATTTCTATGGGAAAACCAATAGTTCATTTGTCAGGAATTACCTCCTGCTCCAGAACAAGGGGTATTACACAGACATTTTCTTTGGAAAAAAAAGATGTGTTTTTGAGCTGTTTTGCTTTTTTTTTTTTTAATCCAGACTATTTCAGTGACCTTAACTCATACCATTGCCTCTCAGAGAGCTGCACCGGACCAGCTGAACGGAGGATACAGAGGAAGGGAAAGGAGCAATAAGGGTTAGAAATTTCTCAAATCAACTTTGCCATGAGAACATTCACACAAGGGGCAACCCTCTGTGAAACTGCTATCAGAACAAATACGCTGAGGAAGAAAGTCTGCTCTCCATTTTTCTTATTCTCAGAAACTCTTTTAATTTAAAATTGAAGAGGAGGAACACCCAGCATAAGAAAATTCTGTCCTGAGCAGTCACGCTTCTGCTAAAATGATCATGCAACACCATTGCCTAGGGCACTTCTGCAATGAACACAGATAAGGTGGGAGACCTCCTCCTGCTAGATGAGAAAACGGAAGAAAAGAGAGAAGTGGGAAGAACTTAGACAAGTAACAGCTCTTGAACTGCATTTCTGTCACCGTGCACAAATCCTGTTAACTATCCAAAGCACCTCGCCAGCCAGCCAAAAACAAAGACAGCCCTCCAATAGTTCCTATTGAGTCAAACATCACAGCAGGCTTGGAGGCACAATCCTGCCTCCAGGCTCTTCCCATTTCCTGGCCCATTTCTAAAAGCTGGACATTTGCTGCTGTCCCTCAGAGACTCTGCCAGCAGTGAGGTTCACCAGAGGTGCTGCAGCAGCCGCCTGCCTGCTAGGGCCACGCTCACGGACCACTGTGGGACTGGCTGCTGAGAGAGGATTTTGACCCCCTTGCTGTCAGAGCAAGGCTCCTCCACGAGGGATAAAAGATGTTTCTTACTTTAAAAAGCAGGTGTGGTACACTGTACTGTACCCAGCACTCCCAAGACAATTTTATGCTGACTTCAGCTCTTCCTTTGCTTCCCCATCCCCTGAGGGTGGAGATTTGCATCTTACAAAGCATTCTTGTACTGAGAATTTATGCAGATGTTGCAGCATTTCAGAGATTACTCAGATCTGTTGGAAACAGTATATGGGGAATCGGTCTTTATTTTAGCGTCTGCCTCAGTCTCAGAAAACAGAGGAAGCATCTTTGCTTTAATTCTGATTCCCTTTTCCTTTAATGTTGATTTCCTTTCTCAATTTCCTGTCTGATACCTTTTAAACTTACAATTATGGATCTTTAAGAACTAAATAAATGCAAAAGTATAAGCCAAGCTAGCGCACTGCAGACTGACGTAAATAGAAGTAGACCAGACAGCACGGAATTAAATGAACAAAAATGGCCAGTTTATTCACTGGAACAGTTATGCATTACACTGTAATTTTATTTGCAACATAAAGATGTAAGAATCAGTATATTGGCTTCTTTCAATTATTTTCTTCAGCACTAGAGTGTTTTTCCCAACCATTTGACTGCATGATCATATTACACATGTACAAGCACAGACTTTATGAATCCCTCACAAGGCATTAATCTAGGATTGTCTACAAGGACAAGGAAGAGTTAACATGGGAATTACTTCAATTTTAAAAACAAATGATGCATTTTTGGAAACAAGAATTATTTAACTTTTTTGCTTTTAGCATAAAGTAGCAACAAGAAGAGTTTCCAATATTCAGTCTTTAGCAAATGAACATATATACTTTTATATTCTTCGTCATCTAGAAACACTCCATCATTTAACCCCAAGAAGGCAGGACAACATAATGTCAATTCAACATAGGAGTAGCTGAGTTATTACAGCAGTAAACATACAGTATACAAATTTGTGTTTGTCACAAACTCCACCAATGTTAAAACTCTTTTGAAAGGAACACAGCAATCTGTATGGTTCATTAGATACAGAACATCATGCAAATGGAAACATTCAGTAGATTACAGAAGTCACAAAACATCAGTTTTCTTTTTTTTTTTTAAATTGTTTACAAAGGATCAAATTAATTAACCCTTTAACAGTCAAACCACAGGGCTGAAAATCAGTAGGGCAATAACTAATAAAATGGACTTAATTTATCCACCGCCATAGCACACATAGCCATATCTGTGAACAGGAGGGAAAAAAAAAAAAGCTAGATTACTCTTATTTCTTCTTCACAGCTGATAAAATAACAACTCAGCTAGCAAGCCGGTCTACTTGAAACTTTTATCAATCGCTTGTGTTTACTGATTTCCAAAATATTATTGAAATCCAATAACCATATAATAATAAAAACTTTTTAACTCAGTTTACTAATGCTGAGAAAAAACATACACTCTTCTCCACTCTTTCTTTTACAGCAAATCATGATAATCAAAACAAATACAGAGCTTCGTAGAAAGACATTTTTGACACACAAGGCCCTATCACCCAGAGTCTGCCCGCACATTAACTCCAGTCATGGAATATAGGATTTTTCCTCTACCTTTTGTCAGTTTGTCACTTGGTTGCCATTAGATTTCACAAAGGGGATTTTCAAGAGCTCCACAGGAAACAGATTAAAAACCAGTAAGGGTTTAAGCTGTGCACCTCTGAATGAAAGATACAGACTCTCTGTGATAGTCCTCTTGCCTTTCTAGCAAGAGGAATACGCAGATCGCACAAGAAATAGGAATTTTCTAGCTTAGTTATGGATATGGAAAAGCTACGTGATGTTAAGAATCTCATGCACGCATTTTACATTGCATATTTAGATGCATTTGTGCCTGAAGGCGAAAGGCAATTGCTTTTTTGTTTCTTTTCCACAGGATGCTTAATTATACTAAGAAAAATCCTTAATGGCTAAAAAAGTCTGAATATTATATATCCCTTTCAGGCTCACTGCACACACAGCAAAGGAAAACTGAAGAAAAGTGATGACTGGAATTTTTAAAGAGGTAACTGTAGCAATTCTCATACTTCAAAGGTAAAACTTCCGTGCCTGCCATTCTCAAATGAAGATTTCCGAAAAGAAAGAAATTTACTGTAACCTCAGTGGATATGCATCTTCTGCCAAAGAAAGGAACAGACCTCAGAAGGGCTGATATAATCTATACCTTATGATGATGATCAATCCAGCTGTAGTGGAACTGGTAGCACAGCTACTGACTTTGGCATTGCACGCTGAACAATAATGTTGGTATCAAAATAAGGGCCCAGACTCGTGGGTGTCGTTCCCAGTGTGATAAGGACTGGGTCATATTTTACTAACAGCTTACTCAGGTATTTTCAACATAACTATCATGAGCAGCCTTCATAGGTGAGGTCATATTTCATAAGTGAGGTTATATTTCATAACATAATCTCCTTTCTGTTCACACTTAAATATGGCAAATGGCTTAAACAAGTTCACAATTTTTTAAAATAAAAAATAAACTGAAAGTCATCTTGGCATTAAAACTTGCAGCATTAATTAGTTTCATTCTATGAACCCTACTGTATAGCTATGATTACATTAGTTTACTGTGAAAAATGTGGATGGAGAAAGCACAGAGATGCCAACCTGTCAATCAGATCAATCAGAAAGAATCACTGTTGCCTCCATCTAGAAGGCACTTCTATACAATTTTTAAAGAGGTAACTGTAGCAATTCTCATACTTCAAAGGTAAAACTTCCGTGCCTGCCATTCTCAAATGAAGATTTCCGAAAAGAAAGAAATTTACTGTAACCTCAGTGGATATGCATCTTCTGCCAAAGAAAGGAACAGACCTCAGAAGGGCTGATATAATCTATACCTTATGATGATGATCAATCCAGCTGTAGTGGAACTGGTAGCACAGCTACTGACTTTGGCATTGCACGCTGAACAATAATGTTGGTATCAAAATAAGGGCCCAGACTCGTGGGTGTCGTTCCCAGTGTGATAAGGACTGGGTCATATTTTACTAACAGCTTACTCAGGTATTTTCAACATAACTATCATGAGCAGCCTTCATAGGTGAGGTCATATTTCATAAGTGAGGTTATATTTCATAACATAATCTCCTTTCTGTTCACACTTAAATATGGCAAATGGCTTAAACAAGTTCACAATTTTTTAAAATAAAAAATAAACTGAAAGTCATCTTGGCATTAAAACTTGCAGCATTAATTAGTTTCATTCTATGAACCCTACTGTATAGCTATGATTACATTAGTTTACTGTGAAAAATGTGGATGGAGAAAGCACAGAGATGCCAACCTGTCAATCAGATCAATCAGAAAGAATATCACTGTTGCCTCCATCTAGAAGGCAAACTTCTATACGATTAGCATGAAAAATGGTAGTATTTCCTCTTTCTGTAAAACCTCCATTTATCTTCTGACTGATAGAAAATATATTTTCCATACCGTTACATTTTACAATTTATTTATGCATCTTTTTCTTCCCTTATATTTGATTTTTTTTTTCCTATTTTTTCCTTCCCCCCCCCCCATTTCCTATAAACTGGATTTCCAGAAGTGGATCATTTCACTGAATAAGGAATATTTTTTCACTACATCCAAAAATAAAACCCAAACCAAAATGCCCCAGAACTGAATAGGCTCTTCCAAATCCAACAAAATTTCAAGGCCATCATAGAGAACAAAAGCTGCATTTCGGATACGAAAGTCGGTAAGGAAGCAATTCAAATCCTGCTCTGTGTAGGACACATTTCAGCGTTTCTGAGTATACTCAACCGTTACAAATACATGTATAATCTTTTCTTTGTCTTTAAAAGTCAGAATAGATATCAACACATCATAAATTAATTTTAAATGGGCAAAATATAATCTTTTGCAACCCTTAAAAAACCACACTTTTGTTTCTGGTTTTGTCTGCATGTAAATATTTCCTACAAAATCTCTCACAAAGTTGTACGTTATCAATCACTATATAACAAAGAAGAGTTTATCATCTCAAGTTCAAGATATGTATTTTATTTTGTACTGGTTAACTGACAAAAGTTGTCCCAGGGACCTACAGAGTTTTATAACTTACAATGCAATAACTATAGCCATTTGTACATTTAAGTTGGTTTGTTTCTAGTTCTCTTATATTTCCAACACTTAAGTTTTATTACATATAAAAAAATGTAAATTGAAAATTTAGAAATGAAGAATTTAAAGCTCAAGAGAATAAAAAAATTTAACAAACCCACTTATTTCTATAAAAAGGGGCCACAATTTCTATACCATTGGATGCCCTTTCGTAACTCTTGATCCACATGGACATTCCAGTACAATGTTTCAATATCCCAAAGTTGCTCTGCGAATCACAACCGGAAACAAGTTTCTAAACAACTGTTCCGATACAACATTTTTTCCAATAAATTCATATCTCTATAGAAAGGAAACGTATTTCACTGAATTTCAGTTTAATTTAACCTAAATTCAGGGAAAATGTGTTTGATTTGGATATGAAAATAGGAAAAACTATTCCAAGTGAAGCCTGCAGTAACCGTATTCAAAGTTCAATGCAAATTATTTTTCTTTTTAACAATATACAGTAGCTGTCTTTGTTGGACACAGACGTGGCCACTGTGCGATATTCATATACCAGTCTGACAAGGTCAGGAATTCTGAGATGCTTTTTGAAGGCAGCATTTGCCTCAGACAAAATGTTTTTGTTTTGTTGTTTGTTTTTTTTTTTTAAAATAAAAATTAAAATAGCAGCTAATCTCAGTATCAGACAGTACGATAGAGCTGAACAAGTTTTTACTTGACTTTTCTATGACAAGACAACATGTAGGTTAAGTATGATACTGAACAGTGATGTAAATGTATACCAGAAGAATCATGCGAACTGCGTGGAAACCAAAGTCAAAACACTGCCGAGTGTTGTCTGTTTGATCTGATCAGAATTCGATATCAGTTTGTTCCTATTTTCTCCACCTCTGACTCTGAATGTTTTGTTACAATAGCTCAGCTGCTTTGCCAAGGTTACACAACATACACTGTTGATGACATAGAGTATTTCTATTTACAGCACCTTCGTTACTGGTACTATGGTAATAATTATTTGTTAGGCACACTGAGTGGTCACCGATTCTTTCCTCTGCTGATGTGTTGTGTATCGTAACATTTGGTAAGCACTGGTACTAACAGAAGACTGACTTCATTTTCTCAGATTCAGGCAAAATATGAAAGAATTATTCCAACCGCACCCGCAGCAATTTTTTTTCCCCAGCTGCTCTGTACCTTAGGCTGCACTCTGTTTCCCGCTTCTAGGTCATACGTATGCTGCAGAGAAGGAATAAAGACACGTGGAAATATCTAAGCCTTTCTTCCGTAAATAAATTAAGGCCACCTGACAAAGCAAGGAGTCTGCTAGTTACCAACAAGTAGGCAGGTAGGCAGTACTGCAGACTTTTTTTCTAGCTGATGACCAGACGGGAAGCCCAGAGATGCTGAACCATGATCCCCTATTTAGCCGCTTGCCTTGCTGTCAGGTACTGTGCAAAATAAATTCCTTTATCCTTGATTTTGTTCTGAAACTCACTACTTTTTAAGAAAAAACCCAGACTTACTCAGCTTTTACAGGAAAGAATCTTTAACTAGGAACACTGTGCACTGTTGCGATAGAGTCTGCGTAGCGTAGATCACCTGAGTATTTGTCATAAACTGACATGAGCTAAGGTTCTGTGTCTGTTGATTTTTGGCAAGGAAAAAAATGCACTACAGGAAAGTCCTAACAACTTTGATCCACACCATTAACCCTACCTGCATGAGTTCTTTCACCACAGAATACTTCACACGAAATGCATACGACTTCGCCATTCATACTAGCCTTTCACGGTAAGGCCTCGAACTAGTATCCTGAATATGGGAGCGGGAGGAAAGAATGTTTTTAATTAGCACACAACGTTTTACTTGTTTTAGATTTTCTTTCTCAGATACCAAATAGAAAGTAACCCCAAAAAACAGCACCAATTCATCTACTTGTCTGAAATGCAAAAATATAATTACGATGCAAGCAAACAACTGAAAACAAATCAATACATCATCCTTTCATCTCCTTCTTAGGATTAATAATTATCTTTCAGTGAAAAGCTAGAACAAAACCAGAAGCTAGTGTAATAGGAATTAAAAAAACCCAAGTGCATAAACAATACCAGTGCAGCAGCAAAATATACAGTCATTGTTAACATTCCAATTCAACCCATTTCCAACAATTTTGTGAAAAAAAAATTGGCCATATGCTGGCCAATGCAACAAGCCTCTTTTTAATATTAACACAGTCATTCTTCACTTAAGCTATTTCTGCTTGTTTTTAAAAAATAAAATCAATTAAATAAAACTCTCTCTCTCAAAAAAAAAAAAAGGCTGTATTTTATAAACACAAAATTCTGGTGCAAATAAAGAAAGAAATAAATATCACACCCTTAATGACAAAATGAAATTTGAACTGGTTCCTATGGCTGAACTTAGAGGATGTGAGGGTAGGATTTTTGTAACATACTTTTTTTAATATTGGCTTAAGTCTCTCATTATCTCAGAGGTAAAGCCAAGCAGCTGGGAGGAACATTTTTGTCGAGATGTTAAATTTCACTACACTTTAGTTGTGACAGCAAAGTTTGAATACAATCAGAGGAACCATAAAAAGTCTTCTTGATAGGTTGGGCTCTGTGCTTTGTGTTCTTCTTCTCAACCTTCCCTCAGTCGCCAGAGCAGGGGATATGAATCCAGACTTGTCAATGCAGCAACAAGGCAGGATTGTCTACCCGCTTGCTGGGAACAACCCCAACCTTTGTTTCGTGAACTCCACTCCGTTTGCATTTTCTCTTACGTTGCATATGAAGATTAGGGGTAAGGAGGAGGCTTAGAGAGACAGTTGAGAGGGGCACACTGAGAGCTGGAATGTGGCTGCTCTTCTGGAAGAGCATTAGGACTGAAAATTAAAAAGAAAAGAGAAAAAGTGCTTAAAATACACGGCAAACTTTTTACATGCATGTAAATAGTACAGGGCTGGAAACAAACTTTAAAAGCGGATGAAACCTCATCTATAAATCTGTAACCTCAGATACACAGTATACATAAAGAAAATCCTCAGTGCACACACATTCAGTGACACCTGGATGCATACATGAAATGCCACAGATATCCTGCTTGCCGGTTCATGTACACGATTGCCGTTTGCATGCTCTGATGAAAAACGCTGTGTGGAGAAATGAATGCATGTGTGAAACGGGGGAGCAAATTTGAAGGACAAAATACAGGTGCCATCTTTATGTGAACATTAAAGATTTTCTATATGCAGCCAATTAATTGTTCGAAATGAAGGACAGTGCCAGTCTGGAAATAAGGTTTCATCACTTTGTGAAAATGTGATCTCTTACTGAATATGACCTATTTATTAGTACATTTGTACAAATACAGTGTAACCTTCCTTGTCAGGCAACATAAGCATTACATATTTTGTAATGAACACTTCCAAAGGGTGGGGTTTTTTGTGTTTTGTTTTCTTTTGGTTTTGTACCATTTGAATCCTCTTCAATTCTGTCATATACTTTTGTCATTTGACTGTTTTTCACGTACAATTTGTCTGATAACAGCATTCACCCCTTGAGCCTCTAAACATGCATTTATAGTGTACACTGTCATGTAGTGCAGAGCAGTCTGAACCAGCTTTCGGCAAACCAGGTGGGGCTGGAGTAGCAGCCTAGCAGTGGCAGCACAAAGATAAGGGGCAGCTAACACAAACATACCCCACTTCTTGGTGCAGAGTTCCAGGGTGCTCCTGCTAGAAAAGCTTCAAATGCTCAGGTTTGCTCATTTAAAGGCAGCTCAGCAGTCTACGCTACACTGCACTAGGCAACGTGGACACAATAGCTTAAGTGAGTCCTGCATGATTCCTCAGCCTTGGCCTGCCCTGTTTTAAAAGGGTGAACTTCAGCTCACCTAGCCAATGTCAAGCAAACTGACAGCCATTAAACATTCAAGGAAAGCATGTAGCAAAACAAGATACCAAAATAGAATGCAAGTAAATGCAATTTACAAAAAAAAAAAAAAACAAAAAACAACACACAAAAAAAACCCCAAACCAACCCCCCCTCAAAAAAACCAAACAGTTCTTTAATGTGTCTGGGAAGAGTTTTTTTTCCTAATGCTTCAAATGTTCTACAGTCTTGAAGTTATTCCAAGCTCAATAGTGTGATATATGATGAAGCACAGTACGTCCCTATCTTCAAGAAAATTCGCCTTTTCCATTTTCCTTCTTTAGAAACAGTGCTGTTACATATTATCTCTGCAGCACAGACTATTGGAGTGTTGGCTGAAGGAATGCGATTAATCTATTGCTGGAAATGAATCAATTTGAAATGCCAGAGGTATTTGAAAATCTGCCACTGGAAATGCCAGCGGTTCCACATATAGCATTTACTTAGGGAAACAAAGAAATGACATGGTGCTTGCTTGAAGACAGAAACAAGTGTGCACCATCACCATTAAGAAAGTAGATCGCAGTGTCCACATTTTCAAATAAGAGAAGCCTAGGAGACTATGACCACAAATCCACAGGTATTACAATTCAGCAGGAGCTACAGTCCTTGCACCTCTGGGGTTATTTGAAGATCATAGACTTATATGTCTTAGGACAGATTCTGTTTCACATTAGTGCTCCTGAAGATGAGCTTCCTGTTTGCAAAACGGATGGTGAGAGTGGGTTATAGAAGCTCAGGACCTCACAAGCTTTGCTTTGTGCTCAGCGTCTGAGTAGGTCAGTTCCAAAGTGTTCAGTGTTATGGACTATGACTCCTCAGTTTACATATAGATTTAGTCTAACCCTACTCACCTAGGCATAAATATTTAATCTAAAATATTTTCTTGAAGCTCAGTAGTTGGACTTGTTTAATCAAATACTCTGAGAAGACACCAAACCTGTCTTCTCTAAGTAATTCTTTCCATGGCTGTAACTATCCTTTTCTTCTGCCACATACAGATGCAGATACAGCATCTAAAGAGGGATCTGAGAGAGATCTTTGCCTACTCCACTCAAATGAGTCTGTATCAGGAGTGACTGCAGATGGACCCAAAAGGTCTGCGTTTACTCTCAAAGTTATCCACTCATCAAGAGCCAGCTCCTGGCTTCAGCATCTCCTAAGTTTTCAAGATAGGCTTTAGGAGAAGCACTAGTCTTAAGTCCTTCAGAGAAATAAAAGTGAATTAGAACTTTAACATCACATTTGAGGAAGACAAACAAGGAGGTGGTCATGTTACCCTACAAAGCCTGCCTTACTCTCCTCCCTTGCTGCCCCATTTCTTTTTTCAAAGGACTTCCATAATTGTCAGAAGGGAACAGAAACTTGACAGACATTTTCCTTGCACATTAACAGAGATGTGTTTGTCTTTTGGGGCTTCCTTCCCAGCTTTGAAAATAAGCAACACAAGATGTTTGTGCTCTGAGGGAGAGGACTGGTGAGGAAATGGCCATAGTTAAGACTAGTTACGTACAGCAATGGCCTAGAACAGGACCTCTTTGAGACACATGAGATTCTCCTCTACACAAATATGCACAACCATAATAATGTTTTGGCATGACCTTCAGTACAGTCAGCCGTGACCGCAAATACTGCAATACAAATTATCCCAGACTAAACTCAGATTAGGAAGCACTGTGCTTAGAATGACATTCGCTTTCTCTTCATGGTAATTCTGCGTTGCTTCTCACTTTGAAATACAAGCACACTTCTGTGCACAGAAGAAGTATAAAACCTTGTCTCACCATTCCCCTTTCAACCAATAATAACTATTAGGGGCATTAGGAAGAGAAAAAAGTTACAAGGTTATCAAGCACCTTTGCAGTCACTTGCAGTCCCAGTAGATTTGAATCTTATCCTAACACTCTACTGTTAACCATCCTCTCTTCAGAAACACAATACATCCAGTTCATTAATGCAGGTTACTGTAGCAGTACATAAACAAAAATTATATCAGAATCGGCAAGTGACACGTGGCATGCAGTGTGCTTTTTATGGCAGTATAGGAGATCGTGGCAGCAGGTCCTGGAGCTGAGCTATCAGGCATATTGACAGTCACGGGCAGTAGAGGATGGCAGGTGAGATTAATAACACGAAGCAAGAGAGATGGAAGAACCTGAAGCTGTTGACTATTAACTGGGAATAAGGAAGAACACTGTTACATCCTCCCCATGGGATATGCACAGCTTTTAAAACATTTGGGTTTAATAGACATTTTTGTAAACCTCCCTATGAAGGCCGGTATCATTTGGGGATTTATTCATTCAGTCGATGAATGAGGTCTGTGTCATTTTTTGTTAGTATTATTGTCTGGTTTTAGGCAGCTCTTTTTTTCCCCGGCACTCAAAATGCTAATTATGTATTTCTAAAATCATGCAAAGCATACTTAATATTGAGTATATTAATATACTTTGCATACTCAATGGCATGCAAAGCTCTTCGGTGTTAGTAAGTACTCTGCTCTCTGTCTTAAAGATACCATTTGCATGCAATATTGTCTGGCATTGATTGTAACTGTAACAAATCAGGAGTGGAAAATATAGACAGACCAGTGATATTTTCAGAATGCAACCATTTTGCATGCAGTAATATTTTACCTTATTTTTTAATTTATTTGCTATTTTATATGAAAGAAAAGCATTATTTCTTGTTAAAAATTAATATTAGTATCATTTGCAGTCTCAGGTTTTTGGGGGTTTGTTTTTTGTTTTTATTAATAGGTAACTTGGGTCTAGAGTTTGGCCTCTGATAACGAAAATGAGGTTTTCACTGCATTCAATAGAAACCTGAATACGATCCAAAGACAGACACACTCTTTTTGATATTGATGATGACAATATTTTAGTCTTGTCCAATATAGTCCATCAGACAGGTAGCTACAGATGCTAGGAAGGGTGAACGTCATCCAGTAATTTTCAGGGTAGGCCTAGATTTGGTTGCTTGCCCCATGCTCCTGGACCTAGAAGTTGAGGTGATGCATGGAAGGCAGAGCGAGACTTTCATGCCTTGTTGCATCAGTTTACTTAGAAAATCTCTTAAGAAAAGTTCTCACGGATTCTTCAGATCAGGTTTCAGGTGAAATAGGCAGACTTAAGCAAAAGGACAGACAGATGTATAGCTAAATAAATTGACTAGATGTGTCCTGGAGTTTCATTTGGCTTGAATCTGTCCATAGCTTATCCAGTGAGGTTCACCAAAACCTATGCACTGGAATCACAATTACTAGAAAATCCAGAGTTACACAAGTCCCACTTAAAATTCAGTATAGATAATGGATGAGGGAAAACTCTCTGTATTTGATATTAAAGTTCAGAGTGAATCTGTCTGTGTTATGGTCAGGCATACTGACTAGTTTGAACATGATTAGACATATTGCAGGATGCAGAAAACATCTGTGTTAATAACAAGTCTTAACAAGCTATTGTTTAATCCTGGGTGAAATCCTACTGAGAGGTCACATTACTGCAAGAGTAATGTTGAAGACTTAAAAAACAAGCATACCTCTCTCTTAAAATGGGTGACTTCAGGACTGGGCACAGCTTTAATCTGCCTCATCAGAGGCAGATTTCAATCATCACATGACTGAAAGCACGTGTGCCATACCAGGAGGGACTATCAGAGGACAAGGAAGGGCAGTACAAGCTCCTGTCTTCCTCCTCTGCTGCATTTAGAAAATCTGAACCTCAGTAAATCTAACTGGCTCTTTATACGCCTTCAAATTTTATTCCAGATTTCAATTACTTTATTTAAGGCACTCAACAATTTATGCCATCGTGCTGACTTGCATTAAATCTGTTGTCACACTTCACTGCTTTACGAGACTGTGCAGCTATGCGGCCGAGACAAGCAAGGCAACAGTATTAATGTATCAAAAATAGTGTGTTGTTTTCACTTCACCAGAAGAGTATCAATCTAGCTGTAAAAACCAACTCATTTGAAGTCAATAGTTCAGCTAAATATACAGGTGTGTGTTGTTTGTGGGATGACTGATCTGAACTTTTAAAAATATTAACCATGTTTTGAAATTATCATTATTATTTCCCGTATACCAGGGTTTTGATTTGGAAACATGGCAAGAAAGTCCTCTTGAATGACACTTCCAGTTCTGGTTGTAGCTAATGAGGTCTTCCTCACTAAGGAAGAATTCAGGGACAAAGCAGAAAACCCTGAGACTTTCCTTTGGACCTTATTCCTTTTCTGTAGGTTTGTTTGCAGGACAAGGTAATGCTTGCAGACAAGTGTATAGCAGTAGTAGATCAGGTAGCTCTTCCATTCTGAGAAGAATTTTTAAAATTGCAGGAGCGATTGTTAGCATTTAGAGAGGGATGGTATTAGAGCGTCTTCTCCACCAGGAAAGTAGCTCTGGAAGGCACAGAATAGGCTTTGGTTTTGTGATGGTAAATTAAATAGGGTTAAAATAAGACTTGTCGACATTAAACCTCTGTATAACCAAAGCACCTAATGATATTCTCAAATTGTTGTAACATCTAGAATATAGCAGAAACCACTTCACAGGGATTTTAAGGATTTTAAATGGAACCAGTAACTTTTTTAGTGTGCTGCAAAACTCCAAACTGCAAACCAGTAAATGGTACTTAACAGTTATAACGAACTTTCACCAACTTCTTAGTAAATTTTTTGTAATACCTTTATATAGTAAGGAAGTTAATAATACTTCCACTTTATAGGCAATAATAGAGAGGCACAAATGAAGCAGCGGCTCCAAGGCCACCGAGGGACCCTCTGTGACTCGCAGAACTAGTGCTCAGCAGTGGCAGACGTGCAGTCTGAAAGCTGTACCGCACCCATTCCCCACGGGGCATCACTGCAGGCTTCCACGCAGGTGAAGTTTAGCATTGCGTGGGAAATAGCTTCATTATGCGTAGGGCTATAGATCAGCTTGGTCACTACAGATCAGGCTAAGGTCTAAAAATAATGTAACCTATTTCAAATGAGGGAGTATAGTCATAAGTGAATATATGCACAGAATATACTGTGAACTGTTAAGAAAAGTATTGCAATCTCTTTTTGCTTGGGTTGGTTTTTGTGCCTTGATTAACTCAACTGTCTCAGAAGCATGATTTGGCCTTTGTACCACCTACGAGCAAGGACACCAGGAGTTTACTTTTAACAAGATTAAGACCTGACTGCAGCAGGACTGAGTTTTCAGGACAGGGAGAGGTTTCTCAGAAGTGTCTGCTAAAATCTCACAAATGCCTTTAAAATACTACCTTATAAAAAGAGAAGCCTACACCTACCCCTAAAATTAAAAGTCCCCCATTTATGTAAATTTATCTAGCAACAAAATAAAATCATTACTATTTTGGCATCACTGAGAAACTGTCTGCATAAAGAGACCAAACGAGGACTGCAAGATCCAACTTTGCATTCTTTTCCATATTTTTACATGGATATAAGTGTGTGAATGTTATGATTCATGTTTGTACTGTCACTGCAGAAATTATCACTGTTCCTCAAGTTGTTAAAAGTTTGCTGTTAGTGAAGAATTGCAGCAAAGAGCTTTTGTATAAGGAAGAAGAGGGGAGTTGCAGATGTGCATGCAGCTATGTGCAAAGAGAAAAGAGTTAGTTAAGTTTACCTGACAGTCTGGCAATCTGGCCCCCTGGCTAGTTGTGAGCCGTGTGGCGGTATGGAGGCAGCAGGCTGCTGACAATCTACAAGAAACTGATAAATTAGACATATATACAGAGAGATTACAGAGCAAGGGGTTAGTAACAGTAGTACACAGGCTATGCATCTGATGGAGAGATTTAGTGAGGAATGTGTTCTTGGTTCCTTATCTGACAGAAACACCTTTTTTCTGATAGTAATAGCATTAGTTGTTGCCTTTTTTCTTTTCACAAGAAGCAGTGAAGACATTTTTGTTTGTCTTCCCTTAGCATTGACAAATTTTTTGTTTAAACAGACAGCAATAGTGGGCTGTATTCAGGATCTGGGTTTAAACCTTGTACTCATCGTTCTGCTGCTGCTGAAGTTGTTTTGCTTACATCTAATATAAAAAGTGTCAACAAAGCTACTCAAAATTTCTGCAGAGAACTTCCATACATATAACAACACTTAGAGATGCCATCTCATTATGGTCTTCGAGAAAAAGCTTGCAAGAGGGTCTCCGCAATTACTAAATAGTGCTTGTGAGATCATTTTTTGTAGCGAAAAGGGAGAAACTGATACAGTCTGTTTTCACTGTTCTGTCTAGATTATTTTATCAATTCTCTGCTAAAGCAGTTTCCACATTAATCACTTGCAAAGCTGTATTCTAGTTCTTAATTTATTAAATAACCATAAAGCCAAATAATCCTTTGTTGCTATGATTTTACTGTGACATTTGGAATATGAAAACACCTTTAAACTCAGTAATACTTGTGGGACTTAAGAAAAGTAGTTGAACGAGACAACCCTGCTTTCTAGCTCATTAGTTTCTACCAAGATTTCCAGATCTCAAGATTGGCTAATTTTCCCTGCAGCAGTCTGGCATTTCATACCACAGCCTGTGTGATTCAGATTGTAGACAACAGAGTCATCAGGGTCCTTTCAAACATTAAAATCTATGGGTGAAATCCTGACCATCTGGAAAACTACTGGGGATTACTTTTTGTCTCCAGCAGGGTTTGCAGATCTATCATCCTCTCTGCTTCAACTTGATTCTCAACCTGACTCTTCAGTGGAAAGGAGTTACTTTCCCCTGAACCTTAAAAGTGAGATAAAAATGAGATGACTAGACTTCATGTACTTGGAAAGAATTTTATTTTTTTTCCCCCCAATTGGCTGCTACTTAAAGCTCAACACCAGTAATCATTTCTCTTTACATGTGGATGTTTTCCAAAACCCACTTCTATTCTTTTTCTCAATCAAGTGGAAGAACGTGTAAGTCATTTGCTGTCAAGAGTCTTGAGATGACATCAGCTACAACGCAGAGCAACCCACCTTCCTAGCAATACTGAGCATCATATGCAGTATCCTAACATTTCCCTTTCATACAAGCCCAGAGTGTTTCTCCCTACTTCCTATGAAGATCTGTGCTGACCTCCAGTGGGTAGAAGCAAGTGTACCCAAATCACTAATTTCTTACTGCTTCAGCCAGGAGTACAGGGTTTTGGACCTATTTTCAAGTGCACAGGTATCTGCATTGGAAAAATACATGCACAGTTAGTGCTCACACCATTGTGTCAGGAAGCAGAAATGGAATAAGAAAGGATACTGTGCCATTCTCTCATATGCCAGGATGGCCACTATAGTCCTCAGTGTGTCTTTTAGCAGAGGAGTGCAAGAGTTTGCAATGTATTTGAGCCATGAATAGAAAGGTCTCTCATTTCAGCACAAAGCTCAATTAAAAGAAAAGGTGCCTGGGGGGACAGACAGAGCAGGCTAACTGCAGATGGGAAATTATTGTAAAAAAAAAAAAAAAAAAAAATTTTTTTCCCTAAAAAAAAAAGTTTCAGAAGTCCAAAGCACAGTCATCCCTGACAGCTTATAGAAGGTAGTCAGTAAGAAAAGGAATACAGAACAGAATGCTGTGTGATGAAAAGGTGCAGACAGGTTTCATAAATACAGAAGAAATTGTTCCTACAGGCTTTTCCAGAACAACGCAAATGCCCAACTTATGATCCTATTCTACCCTCTCAAACATCCTGCAAATATTTTATGATGACTCTTCATCTGCTAGATTTGGCAGAACACATGAATAGAGAGCCAGATTCTGCAAGCATTATGCAACCTGGATAATAACTATTCGATGTGAGCAAACTCCCTCGACTTCACATGAAACAACAGTTCTACCTGGCGTCAGCAATGCTCACACAATGTGGCTCACACTCACATCAGTACAATATCTTGTGATCCACATGACTTAAAATGGCTGAGTCGTCCTCCTACATCCTCCAGGAGTGAAGTTTTTGAGGATTAGGCTAGGAAAGAGCTAAGCAGAATGCATATGGCTTACATATATGTATTTCAAATTCAAAGGAGCTCTTATCTACTTATGTCCAAGTAGCTGTGCCACAGCTAACTTTATTCTTTATATATTTAATCCTTTTAAATATTTTGGAGAGTTTATAACCCTATTCTCTAATACCATGACAGTCAAACACAATGTAACAAGAAGTCATTTTAAAGGTGAAAATTAGAAGCCAGCATTCAGTCCTTCCCTGCTACTAAAGAACTCAGGCCTGTATCAAATAAATGTTTGTTTCTTTCTGAAATACTCTGTTGAAGGTTAAAAGTTTCAAAGATACCTTTACTGATTCTGTGGTCAATGTCACATACCATAAAGACAAGGAAAGACAGACATGCTCTCTTTTACTAAGAAATAAAAACAAATAAAAAGATTTAAAAAATTACGTTGGAAGAGGCCTGTTCCCAGTATTTTTCAATTTTCAAATCTCAGGGAGTGTCAGTTGAGCTACATAGTGAAAGGTTGCTATTTGAGTAGAAGACACTTGGGAAACAGACACAGATTATACTTTCTGGTGCGTCTTCAGAGAATACCACCAACAAAATGATTAATAAAGTTATTAAATACAGACTATCTTATTTCTCCATCATCTCCAGTTGCTGTGAGGAAATAAACTACTGGGGGCAGGGGGTGGGCTGGCTGATCTCTTAAGAGCCCTTTTACAGTTCTATGAATGTATAACAAACAAATGAAGTTCAGTGACCATTTCAACCACAAAAGGCAAAGATGAGCTATTGTACATGTCAGTTTTCACTGAATTCAGCAGGACTTGAGTCTGTACAGAGTCCTGTGGCAGTATCAGACAACGTACACCACTGCATTTGTTGGAGCTTTGAGGCTTGACTTGTGCTATACGTTAGGCCTGTTCCGATTTTCCAGTTCTTAACATTTTAGCCATTTGCTGGCAACGGTGGTGTAAAGGGCTCAGAGATTTCCTCTCTCACAGATTAGCCAGTGCTGATTTGCCTTTAGAATCTAATGCCCAGTCCTAATCAGGCTAATCAGCTCCTGATGTAAGAGCATGAAAAATGCCAAGCTCAAAGAAGCTACATCTGCTCATATGAGGACTGAATGCGCGGCTATAAATTATGTGCCGAGAGCAAATCTCGCAAAAAAGTATTTTCCTGTACTTCCCTTTGGTTCGGCCACAAAAACAATGCATTTCCCCCATGTCACAAGGTGTGCTCTGCCCTCCAGTCTGTGAACTGGGTGACTCCAATCAACACAGGCCTGCTTAACCGGGTTATTAGTGTCCGAGAGATGGGCATGCCTTCTGTTGACATCAGCAATGTCCTCAGTGAAAATCCTACGTGCAAGCATTTTCAGTCCCACCTGCTCAGGACCCAGCATACTGCAATGGAACATTTCAGCACATTTTGACACTCAGTAAATTACTAATCTCTACATAGTGCTGTCAAAGACCGAGACCAGTAAGAATCCCAAGATAAGCATTGGGGATGCTGTGAATCAGTAACTGACATATAACATGCTTTTAACTGTGTCTAGTTCAGTTAATCAATGGAGAGCTTTTTGCTATTTAATCTGAAAGGGTAAAATTAAGAGTCAAACAACAAACCAATCAAGCTTTTTTTTTTTTTTTTTTTTTTTTTTTTTTACGGTTTAAAGCTACATATTCTATACTGATAAACCTTTTCAGATGCAGATAATGACATCTGATGCTTAAGGAAATTTACTGATCACTACAGGGATCAGATTTTTTTTTTTTTTTTTTTTCAAACACAGGTACTGTTACATATTTGGTATTTCTGATATGAAAAACATTGGGAAAAATCTGTTCTTGATAAAAGAAAAGCTCTCAAGAAATGCTTGTGACTAAATGTGAGATTGAGGCTTTTTCAGTCTTTCCAGACAAGCTCTCCTTAGCATCTCATTGACCACTCCAGGCCAACAGAAAGTCCTTCTTTCATAGCTAAAAGTTTTCGAGCAATCTCACTTTGTGTCATGCTACCCAATGTCAATTGAACTTGCTCCATAAAGTTTGAGGAATTTGATAACACGTCTATGAAGATGTTATTGACAATTTACTTGAAAAGAGAAGCTGTCTCCATTTATATGGTAATGAATTGTTTTCTTCCCCGAGATGTCAATTTAATGGGAAAGAATGAATGGTTAATAGCATGAGTCAAAAGTATTGGGCAAAGAACAAATCAGTAGTCTTCTAGTTGTGCAGAGGCAGAAACACATTGCATCACACAGCAAGTCCTACAAAGACAATAAATCAGTCCTCTCTACTCAAAGGTGGGGAACAAGGAAAATTTCCAAATCCAAAAGACAAATGTGAGATGTCAAGAAGAACGGGGTAGAGGGTACTAAAACACTCACCCACCTGCTGAGTTGAGATTTGTAGAGATGCTTTCAAACTGTAATCTGACAAGATGAGAAAAGTCCCAAAACTGCTTCTGTCCAGGGGTGATGGGGACATAAGTTTATACTATTATTTGACTAGCTGGTTTCACTTATAATTTATCTCTGTTTTTCTAATGGATGCCAAGAAAACTTTGACCTTCCTCAAGGCCAAGAGGAACTTTAAGTGGTAATGGTTATCGCAAAGAACAGCTGGTGAGAGGACAGCTGTGGCTTACCTTAGGAAAAAAGCATGAACAATGGTACAGGTCAAAGATTAGAAGAGTCTCTCCCTTCTCCTGCTTCCGGGGTCAGTTTGGGTCTGGGAATAACACAGTTACCTCTGCCCTATGCACAGCCCCAGCTGGTCAGTCTGCCAGCTGCAAACTGGGTGCAGCTCTGTGTTTCTGTGGGCTGTCCCTAGAAGGAGAGGACTATGGTGGAGCAATCACGTGGAGCCTGGCTGGCCTTATTAAGCCCAGCTCTCTCAGAGCAGGATTGACTTGGGTTGTCCTGGCTTGGGAGCAAAAGGAGCAGTGCCAAGGGACTCAGCTACGGTACAGAGCCATTGTACAGCTGCATGAGAGCCAGCCCTGTTCTGGCACAGCTAGCACACAGTCAGCCTAATAAACTTCACCAGGTGCAAGTTAGCTCCTGCACAGACATTTCCAGTACCCAGATTCTCTAGGGTTTCCCACTAAGTTTTACCTCTGGTCCTATGAAACCGAATAGTGGATTGTTGATTGGAGATAGACAAATTTATCAACCAAGTATCAGTTTTGGCTTACTTCATGGGAAAGCTGATCTACTATGAAATTTTTATGTCAAGTCTTGCAAATACCCAGGTAACTCGTATCTTAAGCTTGCTATTCAGAGAAACTTGGTATCTTAGATTATTGTTGGTTGGAGATGTTTCAACAACAATGAAATCTTCCACTACTTGCTTCTTAGTCTTCTCAAAAATTATTTGAAGAATAAAGCTTAAGAGACTTGAGCACGTGCTGAACTCCCATTCACACACAGAGCTGATCGCATTAGCAATATCTACATACTGCACTAAGATGCAATAGGCCAGCAGTAGGATGCATCTAAAATCCTCATCTCCTGTCATCTCCATACGTCCACTCTTTTTCTTGCAAAGGCGGCCCAGGAATGTCCCACTGTTTCTACACTCTCAAGCTTTTGACACAGGCCGCCTTCTGCTCCTCCTCCTCTCAGATCTTTAACTTCAGGACAAGGTCAGACAGAGTAAACATAACAGAGAGACTTCTGCTAAACACTTCTCCGGAGGTGATTGAGCTTATTGGAACAGGTAGGGTATTTAATTGCTATTTTCTTATAGCATTTCTCTAAATGCTATCTGTCTTGGAGATTTCCACAAACCAACTCATGGAGCATCACTAAACTTCACACAGTACCTGAGAGACATGGTTTAGTAGGTCACTGATTCAGTGGTTTTCCAGAACACGTCAGGTTTCTTGGTTGTGTTCTAGTGAGTTCTTTCATCTATATAACAGCTACACTATACGGAGTGTTTTTTCCCCTTATTTCCTTATTTTTCATAACTTGATTTCTACTTTCTTTTTAGACCCGAGTTACCCCCAACCTAGAAAGCTGTTCCCCCATCAGTCCATGTGCTTCAGAGGCACTGTAAGCTCAAAGTATAGTGATAAAGCTATATCCCAGTCTTGCCCTTTGCTGTAGCTCATATTAAGAATAATTTTTAAAAAAGAAATAATACCTAGTCATTAACAAAAATCAGTGAAATGCATTTCTTTCCAATTACAGACTAAGAACATTAAGAAGTTTCTTGTCAGCTCTGTAGGCTTTTTTACACTTTCTACATCATGATGTGTTTATGTTATTTCTCAAATGGTTTCTGTGAATGCTTTAAATAATTCCTCATTAAATCTGAGAAGCTAAATAATGGGTTAGTAAAATAGCAGAAATGGTAGAAGCTGAAAATATATATTCAGTTCCTTTCTTTTATATACAGTTCATAAAAAGCACATTTTGAAAGGTCTGATGATTCATGAAATACTTACTTACTAAAAGACACACACATTTTAAACATTTCAAAAGAGGAAAAGAAAGGTCTTAAAAATACAGAAATCGTCACGCTTCTGTCTTGTTGGTTACCCATCTTTCATGGAAACCTAAGTATCTAGGATACATTTTAGATGGCCACAAATATGGCCAAACCAAAAATACTTGCACTGTTTTATGGGTAAAGAAGGGCCTGATCCAAAACTTGAAGTCAGTGGGAACGGTAACTTCAGTAGGCTTTGGAAGAAACAACATAAGATACAACTATAAGCTTTCATAGCCCTAAAAAATGCAGACAGGGAGATACTTACAATTAGGGATACTAGTCTTGATTAAAGAATTGCTGGTGAGCTTACTCCATACATCACAACATCCCAAGGAACTGCTCTAACAGAGAGCTAAAATACCAGCGTGTCTAATTTAAACAGAGACTCACTTCAGCTTTGCCTATTTTATGAGATGAAAAGCACAATATTGAATATTCCTGTACATTTGATGGTAAAAATCAGTAAGTCATGAAACCACATTAAACCTTGTCATAAAAGAAGATAAAGACGGATGGCTGTTGTTACCAACACTGTCAAGATATTTCCACAGCTGTTTTAGTTAATTGATAAGACTGGATTCCAAAGCCCAAAATTTTCACAGAAAGCAATGAATATCTGGTAACATGCCTTAAAGATACGATGTGTCACCTGCATACCTGTTTAGTTAGAAACAACCAGAAGTCTAATAAGATTTTACTGGAGAACTTCAACAAATGATGCTAATATTAACCATTCCATCCAGCAATGACATCATAACTTAGATACAGAGAGAAAAATGTCAATAACCTTTTAATGAAAATATACAACAGTAAGGCATGGATTTCACTGCAATCTTCTTTTTTTTTTAATGTTTTAAACAAACAGATTAGGGCTTCTATTAAAAACAGGTTTTATTTCAGAAATGCTTTCTTTATATAGTGAAAAATACA
Source organism: Aptenodytes forsteri (assembly GCF_000699145.1). Taxonomy (NCBI): domain Eukaryota; kingdom Metazoa; phylum Chordata; class Aves; order Sphenisciformes; family Spheniscidae; genus Aptenodytes; species Aptenodytes forsteri. The sequence goes on along the minus strand of NW_008796213.1, from coordinate 1,520,514 downwards.
AATAGAAATTAAATGAAACTTGTAGAACTGCAGTGAATTCATGCCATAATAGCTAAATTATATTGAAGTAGCTAAATTATATTGATCAGCATGAAATGTATGGTTTTGGTCTCATCAGCGATAACTGGAAAGCTAAATGCAAGAGAGGAAAAGCATAGAGCGAAAAGGTCCTATTCACAGTGGCACCAAGAGGTAAAAGTACATTTAGCCAGCTGACTTTTCATCAGTTACAGCCAACTAGTGTCCTTGGCAAAGACACTGTTCTTCAAATTCAAAATGGCCTCCACAAGGAGAAGGTACCGTGCTTGAAATGGCATAAATATGTAATGCTCATTAAGCTTAGTTAAATGAGCATATCAGATGCAGGACATGGCCCCAAGAGCAGGACTATATATACACATATCTGTATATATGCACTAATACCACTTATTAAACAATGAACACATATATACACAAATACGACATGTTTACAAAACCCACAGAAAAACAGAACAATGCAGAACAAAAAGTGAACACAGATAATAAGTTAATAACGACTGAATTATCCTTTTTGTGAAGAGCATCATGTTCAGGTAAAAAAACCTACACTTGATTTTAAAAAACCCTGGTAAAAACACATAAAATCCATTTTTCACAGAGAGCAAAGACAGATTAGACCAATACCGCATGAGTCTTGCAATAGCCAGTAGCCTGCCTGATTACACAAGCTCAGAAACATCTTGCAGGTACAGGATTACCATCAACACAAGTACGTTCTCGGTAGATAAAAATACAACATATTCATAGCCGAGGACTCAGAAGAATGATCCACGGATCTCTAATTAGGCAAAGGGAAATTTGCACTTGGACTGTAAATTTGCATTGTCAGAATAAAGTTGTGGGTTTTTTTAAAAAATAATGGTTCTGAAGGACTTTCATGCTCCAGCTGCTTTGCATTGCCTGGATGAAGCAAATCAAAGTTACCTGACAACAATCAAAGCAGACTAGCTTGACTAGTTAAATATTATATGGCTGCATATCTTATTTAGTAGTAGTGGCTCACTTAACCACCTACCCTGCTTTTCAAGAATAAACTGTTTCACTTAACATACAGATAAATCCATAATGGTCATGAACTAGAATTCAGAATAAAATTCTTTAACACAAAATCAGTGCAGAAAGAGGTATCTAGATCCTAGGCATGTTGATTTTCCTTTTCATTAATCTATAAAATTCCTTCACAAAGGAGAAGTAAGAAACATTTAAAACTGTTCACTGGGTCATCTGAGCAATCATAAAGATCTACAGGGCACCCACCTAGCAAAATTCAGGTCTGAGCTGATAGTGTTCCTCAAAGGACTTCTTCCACAATAATTTTTAAAAGAAGCTGTGCTTTCCTCCGTGTTCAGATTTCTAACAGTCCTGCTGTTTCAAAATTGAGAAGTGCATAAAAAAGCAAAGTTGACATACTGAAGTAACGTCTATAGTAGCAAGGTTTAGAAATCTGTCAGGAGCTTTCTGACATTGGTACTTAAGCTCAAAAGCAAAGCTGGAACTATTTTTGGCAAAACATTCCTAAACAAACAAAAAATGTGCACAGCTAAAGACCTTGAACTTAAACCCTTTTCACCACACAATGAAAGAAGACACAAACCCGCTATCAAAAATTTATTCCCCCTACCTTTCCAATGCTGTAAGACGCGCAGGCTCATCTCTGCAGAAAGCCTCCACTGTGGACAGTAGTGCCAGCCTGAGCCTCCCTCGGTCATTTTCCCAACCCCTTCATCCAAAAGGGAAGAGTAAAGACAGCTTCATTTCCTACCAAGGGCTTCTACCCATAATACTCCTTTTGAAGATGCTTTCCCATGTCTTCACACTGCCTAAACAACGCGAAGAAGCAAAAAGCAGGAGCCAAAGCCAAGAATCTTGCCCCACATGATAAATTCCACTTTAACAATATTTTTAAGAAAAATATATAAGAAGGAACATGAGCTTCTGATTACACAGAGAATAACCTTTTACAGAATATTTCTGAAAATTATATCCTAAACAAGGAACTTTGAAAAAAGCTCAAAATCTAGAAAGAAAAAAAATAAAATAGCAGTAGAGCATATTCCTCATCCCCTGTGCCAGGAGAGGTTACTCAACACCTCACACAGCCTATCAAAAGCCCCTAACTCCCTGTAACACTAATGACCACCCTACTCAGCAGACCTTCTCCTCCTTGTTGTGTTAAATTGTGTTTGTGCTACATCAGATCACTGCATTCCCAGGTTTCTAACCTATTCTTCACAGGTGAAACCACTTCCAGTGTAAAAGGCAATTAACAAAGACAAGTCTTAAGCAATTCCCTTGGAGTTCCAGCTTAAAGACTTAATTGGAAGACTTCTTAGGACCTCCGTATTTGGGTGATTGATGTTTTTAGTTATTGTTTTCCTTGTTAGCTTTAAGAAACAGTTTCTACCTACAGATGCTGTAAGTTAGCTCTTGGAGACACTATTAGGAACTCTCTATAGGAATTTCCCTCAGGATAGAATTTCTGTAAGCTAATTTAAATTTTATGGTAAGAATGCAAACCAACAAACAAAAGCTAGTTATTTGTATCATATTGTTATTCATATTTGATTTGTCTGTAAGCACAGAGCTACAGCAGAAATTAATCTTGGATGACTTTTATATTAACAGTATATACTATATACTCCTAATTATATATGATAGCTGGTGAGCTTAGTGCTTGAGCAGCTGCTGTACTATTATATGGCATTCCTTGGGCTGTCTTTATCTTCCACATTAGTCTCTTCTTGTGAGAATCAAATGCCATTCTGTAAATCAGCCTTGAAAGACACCTGAAAAGCAAGCAAACTTTCAGGTTTAATGTACTTTCAGAAATGAAGAAGTCCACAAAATTACCTAATTTTGCGGTGGTTTTCATTTTTACAAGTTTTAGAAGCACCATTTTATGAAATGGTCTTGTAACAATGAAGAACAATAAAATCTAAACCCTACAGAACAAAAACTTGGGACTGGAGTAACCTAGCATAGTTCTGTTGAAACCCATGGGGCTAGCCTGGGTTGTATCAACTAAACATTTGACCTCAGCTGGGCTTTGAATTTGAGGGAAATGTGTCACATTTTAAAATAGAAAAAGGAAAGTAGCCTTAATCAAATAAAATAGAATCAAGTACAGAATTCTCTAGAAGGGAAAGGATTGTTTATTATGATCTTATGATCTGATTTCCTAGGAAACATGAAATACTTTACTATTCAAAGTGTTTTCCTGTGTGGGATTTTAAATACTGAAATCTGCCCTGTGGTACCTACAAGCATAAACAATAGGGAAAAGCAGCATCTACCACAGTTTGTTTGGGGGGCACTTCAACACAGGAGAGACTCTCAGGTGGATCATAGTTGACCCTTTAACCACCCCTGTTTAAGGGAGAACGCTGCAGCCATTAGTTACTCTCCATCTCATAAGCCTGCTGGGAAAACTTTTTCTTCAGGTGCATCATCCACACAAGGATCTTAACTGATTTAATTTTAAGCTAAAACTACAGAACTTTATATTCAGCTTTTAGAATTTCCATGCTAAAATAACCGACAGAGAAAAGAGTGCTATCAGGGCACCTACAGCAGACTTTTTATGTCTTGTTCTTTCCTTGAAGAAGTCAAGGGAGACATATTTGATACTTGGGACTGGGGGATATTAAGAGGCATCTAGTGACTTTGTTTTCAGGCTCTGTGTATGAAAATTTGGAAGGAGCTTGAATGCAACTGCAAAGGAAAGGTTAATTTTAATAGTGTGTTACACACTGTCAAATCCAGCCTTAGGCTTTCTGTATGCCCTGACTTCTTCACCTAGTTATGAAAAGAGCCACGTGCAAAAGCGGGCTGGAACTGTGTTGAGTACCTACCGGCTGGTTCTGTCTATCAGAAGAATAAAGACTTTAAAGTGTAAAAATAATAGAAAATAACAGAAGAAAAGAAGAAACACACAGCCAAGCTAAATGCATGCTACTACCTAGGGGAAGTGAAACATGATACTTCGGAAATGGACTGAGGGGTATTTTTAGCCACAGCAGTTAGAAGCTCTTACTTCAATTAGAAAGCCCAGGTAAATTTATACTGCCACAGCTTGATGTCAGTCAGATGGAAACCTAGTAAGAAATGACAGTCTCTTTTTTGAGAGTTCTTTAATTCAGCTGGTCTTCACTAGTGAGCCTTCATGCCAGGGTCTTCCTCTGAAAAAGTCAGCCAAAGCAGTCCCAGCTTTCCCTCTACCAGGTAGCCAGCAGCAGTCAAAGCTGAGGCCAGAGCATGGTGAAGGCAGCCTCTTCTGCCAAGCACCAAGTCCAGAAGAAGGTGCAAGGGAAAGACAGGCACAGCTTGCCTACTGCATGGGGAGCATGGGGCAGGGTAGGCTGCTTAGTTTCTCCCTCTACCAACTTCAGTTATTTTGGCTCCTTGTTTCCATCAAATGCATTCCCAGCTACAGCCACCCAGTCCCCACAACACTGGGAGCTAATGAATATCATCATATGGGTGAAATATTTAAGTGAAGGAAATAATTCACAAATCTAAAAGAAAAAAAACCTTGAAACCTGACTGCATTTAATTTAGGCTTCACCACTCCTCCACTCCTGAGGACATAGCCTCAAGCCAAGCTATACTTTGCTCCATAGTGTTTGAGCTTGGATGCTGCTCTTTTGCAACCTCTCTGATGAAGAAGCAGGTGTGGGTTGCTACATTTCTTGCTGGCTTGCTTGACTGCACAAATCATCTGAGAAAAGAAACTCTTTCTGATACAAGGCTTTTAAACATTCCCTGTAAAAGCAGCAGAATAACAACCTTCACTGTTCCTCACTTTCAGGAAACACATAATTAGACAGAGGGCAAAAAAAACCTACTTGGTGCATCATTCCTTCGATCTGTTAACAACAGTAAGAAATCCTCCAGAAACTGGTAAGAACAATGCTGAAAAATTCCCTACCTAATCCTCAACCTGATTCTAACATGGGCCCTGCTAATACTGGAATCTGAGTGCTCAGAAAGATCTCTGTTTTGAACCTGGCAGTCTCACAGGCTGAGACTAAGGCTACGTGATGGCATAAAATTCTGATAAATGCATTCAGAAAGCTGCGACTATTGTAGATTCATAAGGACGACTGTAACATAAATCAGTAATACTGTCTCAAGACCCTTATACTCTGAATATGTAGACATGTACCTAAAGCACCAGGTAAGACTCCAGACAAACATTATTTTCTGGACAATTCGACTTTTCAGACTGCTTCATCCTTTGGCCTCTGTTACTGGAAAAAGACACTGTGTCAAAGTTTCTCAATCTGTGGTCCGTGCATCTGTGATGCTCCATGAGATATCAGATGCCAGTCCATTAAAATAGTGGAAAAAAAAAAAATAATGCCTGAAGACAGTCAGGATCCAGAGTCCCAAATTCAAAGAGCATGTATTTTACCATTTTATTAACAATTTTCAAATACAGTAAATTGTGTTTACCTGTCTGCTGAGCACAGTTCTTTTTTAAATTGTTACTTCTTCCAACCGCTAAACTGCATTTACAATATACGGTCAGGGTTCTTCACACAAAGGTCATCCAGTCCTTGGATTAAAGTCTGGTTTGCCTTGGCCGGGCACTCTTGTAAATTGTACATGGGAAGTACAATTACAATTAGAAGAGTCTTGTAAATTGTATGTCGGAAGATTGCCATTTTGGGGCTTAGATCCTCGCATTTCCAAACTGGGGAGTTTGGCTATACAGAAAATGCAAAATCCAGTTCTTTAAAGAGATGTAAGTATCCCTCAGAAAGAAAATCATCCTTATTCTGTTGTAGGATGAAGAGGAAAGAATACAAGAGACACTGCCAGTGTTTAGGAAACAGATTCCTGTCTATGGGGTAGAAAAGGAGTACCTGGTCTTCTGTTGCCAACAGAACACAAAGGAATTGCTGAAAGATCAGTACCATTTATTTCATACATTTTAAAGTCTTTGCTTCTTTCCCTCTCCCCGCCTTTTTCTCCCCAGGAGCCAGCTCTTTGATTTATTTACTGCAACACTCCTTAGGAAAATGTCTTGTTTAGACTCTCTGCAGTTTTACACTTGTCCTCTGAGTGGGTGTTACTTGCATGGCACTACTCAAAGGCGGCTGTGATATTGCTGGCACTGAGTGAGAGATATAACATATTACAGGGTATTGCTCAGCTTTCCAGAATAAACATTTGCTTGAGCAGAAACCACTTTATGGGTTTTAGCTTTTATATTTTCTACTTAAGCTTTTTGTGTATAACAAATTTCAAAAAAAAGAATGAAAAAATTTACCACCAGACAAAAGTGTGCACATTTAAAGGCTAAAAGTTCTGCTCAGGCACAGAAGAAAAGTAATTATTAGCCTGTCTGTCAGGAGAAGAAATATGTCACAACCTTTGAAATGGCATTCCAGTTTGCATTTCCTTTCTACACCTTGTTCGAAGCAGATACTACATTTTGGCAGGAAATGAAGAGCAAAAGCTTCCTGCAAAGATAAACTTCATGACTCAATTTATATAAACCAAACCTTCTCTGAGTTTAACATTACCCTTTACAACAACCTGATTGAATGCTCCAGGGTGAGCAGAAGACGGATGCTGCGTAGGCTTGTGCACACTGCCCGTCACTCCCTTGCTGGTCCTCACACACCTGACTCCTCTGTCCCGCTGGGTTTGTGTCTTCCATGGGGACTACCAACACAACCACCAGGCTAAGCACCACCCAGGCACAGGGGTGCAGCCTCTGTGGATGCCAGCGGAACTGCGCCCACCTATACCACAGCAGGACTTTACCCACTGCATGTGCAACCAGTTTGGGCCGCTGCCGGCAGAATGTCATCTCCTGCCACAGGTGACACAGGAGGAGACATTTTGCTTTTCAGGCCTCAAGAAGGTGCCCAAATTAGATTGCATCTGCAGTCCTGGGAGGGTCCTCTGCTCTGCTAACCACTCAGCACCACATGCACCCAAGGAAAAAATGTTTACCTGGTGTGGCCACGGTTAACCTTTTTTCCTTGCTGAGACGGTGCCCATGGATGAATTCACTCATGGAAGGGGGGCCCCTCAGAAGATATGATTCTGTGGAGGCGGGATGAGGGGGGGCTCTTAATAATTTCTGGAGGTAGGTCCCTGAAGTCCTGGGATGGCTCTGATCACAAAGGGAAGGTGAGAATAGTCTTGCAGGAGATCCAAGAAAAATACATATGGAAACAAAAGAGTTTTACTTTAATTACCTTTCAAAGCCTCATGAATGACAACATCATGTTAATTTGCTTAACAGGTAAAAACCAACTAGTGTTGCCACCCCACATCATTTCCACAGCAGGGCACCTTGCCTGCATTGGAAATCTTGGTTCATGTTAGGGGAGGAGGAGAGGAGGTTGAGTTACATCTCAGCATCCTGGAGTCGACAGGTACAAGGCTCCCTGAATGTTCTCTTGGTTTTGCATTGTGACTAGAGCATACAAGAAAAGGGAATGATTATGTAGGACTTCTCTAACAGAGAGTCCCCTTTTCATCTTCAGAACCATGGAGATCCCCACACCTACAGAGCTTTGGCAGGGCAGTCACAAGACAAGATGAGAACTCACTGCTTGAACAGTGAAATATTTGCATTAGGGTATGAATGGCAGCCATCCCCCTTCAAAAGGTTACTTGCTCCCATGCAGAAAAATTGATCTGAGTGAACACATCCATATTCTTTTCACACTGATGAAGAACAAGCGAGCACCAGAGCTTAACAGAGAGATGCACTTTCTTTTGTGTTAAGCGCTGAAATGCTTATAGAGCACAATCCTTTTTTTATTTCAGATGCTCGTTACGGAAAACCTTAAGGAAAACTTGTTAAAGAAAATACATTCACACTAATATTAAAGACATACAAGATGCACTGAGACACTGACAGAATATAGTTCAAAACACTGCATTAAGGGGGAGGAGAAAACATAGTGAGTAGGTGGATCAGAACCACATGTCGCCAGGCTTTGAATTTCATATTCATATTCTCCCCACCTCCTTCTCCCCAGTCAAAGTACGAAAAAAAAAAAAAGAATTATAATGTTTACAATTCAGTGAACGACTTTAATGAAAGTCTGGCCACTGCACTGTACTGTAAAGATCACTGCATGCATACCTTTTCCTCTGAGTGCCACTGCTGACCAGTAAGTTTGGTTGCTGTGGGCCCTGACTATGCAGGAGGAAAGTGTCTATGCTTGGCACGGTGGCTGATGCCTCCTCACTTACTTTAGGGCTGCCGATCTTGCTCTTTCCAAGCTTGCCTTTGCTGCGTCGGGACTGCTCATGGTCGAACTCTAAATCCTCCAGTCGCTGAGTAAGGGCAAGTTTTTGCTGGATAGCCATGCGCAACAGAGAGTTTAGGGTCTTCTTCTCATCCTCCGCAGCTGCTAGCTGCCTCTGCATCTCATCCAGCTGCGTGACGTACTCATCACATCTGGGAAAACAAACAAGGCAGAAATCTTGGAACGAGTCCAAGAACCAACCCTACAGGTGATCGCATTCCTGGGCTGCAATTACAGGGACAGATTCACATCCAAGCTCTCGCTGAACCTAACCCTGGAAGCAGACAGCCTGAATTCTTCCATTCCCACTTTGAAAAAATTTGGACTTGGATCTGAATGCCAACACTTCTCATTCAGCAGGAGAACCTGTATCTAGAATATCAGAGTAGTCTATGACAACGTGAGATGTTTCTAATGCAGAAAACAAGCAATTGGAAAGAAGGTTTGAGACTATCTCCAGGTTAGACCACAAATAACAATTCTGGGGGCTGGTTCAGCTAGTAACTCACCGGAGATAAGAATGTCTACTAACTAGATAATACTATTTTTCATAGACAGTAATATCTACTTAAGCAAAATATTACAAAAAATTATGAAAAAAAGACTGCAAGTACTTTGAACACTTGACACATCAGATTTTGTGAAATGAGAAGCCCTCAGTTGTTTGCCATTGTTAACTGATTAAAGAGGTACTATTCAGGAAACCCCACATCTGGAAGTTATTTCACATTTACTGTTAAATCTCTTGGCAGTGTGCTCAGGTATCCATTGCTATGGTCACCTGCTCCTTTTTAACCCTCAGTCTCTTTTATCTGCATGAAAAACTGTACCTTTTTCATTTGCTTTAGATCTCTGAGACAGATTTGGAAATAAAACCACTTTCTCATGATTTTGTTAGCATTTAAGACTGAATTTAATTTAGTTCCGCTTTAAACAATGATTCCTAAAGTTAACAGGAAGAGCAAGGCATTTCAGGATGGTCTTAGTCACTTTTTGAAGTGAAATAGCTTCAGTTTGTTAACGATAGACCATCTAATCAGTAAGAACCAAGAGTGATAAATGTATACCAGCAGTGAAATGATTCACAGATAGCAGTACTGTCTAACCACCAGACATTTGTGGCAACATCCAAGAACTTTTCACATTAAATGATGCAGCTCTCATCAAATCTCCTCCCCACGGGATCTGTATAAATCTAAATAGCTTTGCTGTGTAATTACAACTGTGTAATGGATGAGGATTTAACTTTATCAGTACCACTCACAGAAAACAAGCATAGAAAATAATTTTAGTTTTCCTTCTCAAAATACGTGATGCAATAAACTTTTGAATTATTGCAACTGAGGGATGAAACTAATTTCTCTGAAACTTTAATCTTCTCCTTGGGGAACAGAAATAAAGTATACTCAAAAATTCGTAATTATTCTTCACACACAAACACATATATATATATTGCACTATCCTTTTGAATAATTCAGGCACTGGAAGCAAAATTGCTAAGTCAGCCATAGTTTCATCTCCGTTTTCAGTATTATCTTTCTTCTACAGGACCTTAATAAACATGAGTGTCTCTATTCAAGCCTTGAGGAAGAGAGATATTTCTGAAACGTTGGTTGGCTTAAAGCCAACTTGCACACCTATTTCTGCTCCAAGCTATGAGATGTCTATTGATGCTTTAGCCAGTTTCTTTGACAGAGACATTAGAATGAAATCAGCATTCTGGAGATTAAATTCAATTTATTTGAAATAGGAATTACTATAATGTCTGTGTTATCAGAGTTTTAAAGACTCATTCTTGTAACCAGATGGATCCTGTATCCATCTCTTATTCTTTCCTGCTTTCCTCTTTGTCTAGGAGACATCTTTTTTTTCCCCAAATATGTTTTCTGTTGAAAAATTTAAAAAGTAACACCTGCAGCAACACCTGTAGCACAGTGCCACTAGAGGAACGAACTGCCTTGGTATAGTATGCCAATAAGCCAATTTTGGTTTTGGAAAAAGATTGGTTTTCTTCAGGCCTTAGGATGTGTTCTTGGTATTTAGGCACCTGCTTTGTAAAACAGCGTAACTGAGCAATTAAGAAACATAAGCTCCATGAAGGTGGATATTACTAAAGCAGACTTAGACAAACCTGCTTTTTGTTACCTGCTGTGAACTATAACAAGCTGGCCCTAGAAACCTGGATATACTAGATGCTGTTAGCTGGTCTCATACTTGAGACAAAACCAATTTTGTTAATACAACATTTTCCCACTGTTCTGATTAATTACATGCCCTTCCTAGAAGTCTCCCCATAACAGCAACCCCACATTTTTAGCAGTTCACTGCAGTGTTTGGGTGATTCCAGTCATCTGACCTTCACCACGACTTGAAGTTTCCTATTATTTTTCACAAACACATGGTCCATTGTCTCTGTGTTTTGTTGCTCAAGCATGTGGGGTTTTTTTGAGAAACAGTGTTCAGAAAGGTTTAACCTAAATCAGTCAAGTAAAGGCCATAATTAACTTCAGAAACTGCTGAATTAACAGCCTCACATCTCCTTGAAGTCTGCAGCAGTGAAGGTTATTCCATGTAGTGGGAGGTAGCTACTGCCTGCAGCTATGGCATTTCCCTTTGCTGAAATATTCCCTGCTATGTGCAAGTGTGGGATAAAGAGAGCAGTGTTTCCAATTAAAAAAGAAAAAAGCATTACATGCATCCATATTGCCTTTTGCCCATACGTTTTATAAACATTTGTGAAGTCTCACAGCATACCGAGGAAGAAAAAGGTTAAGAGCTCCTAAGAGAGATGACTTCTGGCACGGCACAGACCGTTGCAGACCGAGCAGGGCTCCAGGATGCAGCAGGGCTCTGAACGGGTCTTTCAGAAGTACTCAAATAGCAGTGAATAACAAAAATTAGGTTATGTCCTCATGAGTCAGAGGTCTTTCCCAATTTCTCCCTTGCCCCAGGACAGGTGTAAGCTGCAAGTGACTATTAAATAAACAGCACTGTTATCTTGCTGTCTGCTGGTCTACTTATTGCCAGAGCAAAAGTCAAGATTTCACCTATTTCTCATTTCTCTTGTCTCAGAAAGGAAGCAGACAGACACGTAAGCCCGCTTATTTTGTATGAACTGATCCAAGAAGTTTATATAGGAGTTTAAGGGATTTCTAGTTCTATCTATCTCTCTTGTCTAGGAATGCAAACCAAATACCGAGTCAGGCTTATGCATAATTTAGGTAACATAAATCATAGCAGAGCTTGAGCTAAAACCCAGCGACGCTGACAGTGACAGATCCCTGCTCTAGCCATATAAGCATAATTCTCTTGTGCTCGTAAGTTCTCATCTAGGATAGCTCCAGGACCTGTCCGAACTTCCTAGTCCATCTCTTCAGCACACTTTTTTCTTTAAATATTAATCACGAGAAAATGCCTTGATGGATGGAGAATAAAGTCAGTGCATGCAGTATCAGGACTGTGGCAATACAGTAAGTAATATTTCTTGCTCTCTTCTTTTGAGTATCTCTATTTAGGCTGGGAAAGCAAGCACGTGTCAGGACTAAGTAAAATTAGCTTTCTGAATCCCTTTAGGGTCCAGTTTTAAAAGTAGTTCCTTCTCTCCTTCAGCACTAGACTTCTTTTCCCTTCCTCTTCCAGGGAAACCCCTACTCTAGACGGGAAAACTAATGTTTTAAAGAATATATTTTTCATTTGCCCTCTGGATGAGCGCTGGCCACCAGCCCCACTGCTTCCCACTCTCACAGCTCCCACCTGGGTCAACAACTCGGGGTTGGAGTGAGGGGAAACGACAGGAGGGGCAGGAAAGGCTCTCAACGTTTTTTCTGGTCTGGAACTACCAGAAGCAGCCCAGGACAAAATAAGCAGGCTAAAGGCAGGAGCTGCAGATCTGACCAGCAGCACATGGCCCTGGCATGGAACAGGAACTTTAACTCTGCTTCTGCCAACCCCATGCGTCCCCCAAGAAAGAAGGTTTTATATGCTGTTGCTTTCTCTTTCTTTTTTTAAGAGAGATGTTTGGGGAAAAGGGAGTTTGAACTGTATTGAGGACATATTCTTGATGGGTCTGAAATAAATTCAGAAAGGGATCACAAGGCTAATGCAGAAGGAAGAAGGAAGCTGTAGAGATCAGAACCACAGAGATTTTGGATTGGGAAAAAAACAGTCCCAGAAGGAAAAAGAGCAAAAGTAGAGGTACAAGGAGGACAGAAGGACTTTTGAGGGGGAGGAGAGAAGAACTGAAGAAAGAACTTAAGGAACGGAAGGATGCACAAGTGGCAGGGGAAGTCACAGAAAAAGGATGGATCTTGCTTTCTGCATAGGGGAGCTTTGGAGAAAAGTGTCATCTTTGCTGTTCAAACCAGAAACAGGTGTGCTGTGCTCTCCTTATAACGTGGTATGACCTTTATCCAGAGCATTTGAGGGAGAAACCATACAGTTCAGCACCAGAATGAACATCCATTTGGGGACCAAATGAACAGGAAAGGATGGTTTATGAAAGAGAAAGGATATCGCTTTATCAAACAGTATATGAAATCATTTTCAGAGCTATAATATAAGCCTACTGTCAGAGGGATGTTCTCCCTACAGTACAAATTCAGGATTAACTACCATGTGATGCAGGATAACCATGGAAACCACTGTTTTATTCAACAGAAGAATAAACAATTGCTTTTTTATGCTGGAAGTTGCTATTGCATCAGTTGTTACTGCATGAAGAATCTTAGTCTTGTATTTTCAAACAGATTTCTCTTCTTGAACAGACATCTATAGTATATCGGCTGTCTGTTATTTAAACAAGTGTTATTCCAAATGGAGTATTCAGAATGAGTCAATGATTTGTACATTTAGGAATATTGATTTAATTATAAAGGCCATTAGATTCCAGGGTGAGGAAGGAAAAGGAATCTTTTACAACAGAAAAATCTAGGAGCACACTGATGTGCAAGACCTTGCAGTGAATGATTTTTTATAACTGTGCTCAGAAAATACTGGGCAAAACTTACAACCTCAAGGGCAGGGATACATTCACAGGCCACGCAGTGAGTATTTAATCAGTACTGCATGGAGTTCACCAGCAGCAGTAGATGCTTTGAGTGGGGTTTATCTCTACTAAGATTAGATATTTACAAAGTGGAAATCTGTAACTTGGCCAGTCACACAGATTCCCTTTATAGTTCATGGAAGAAAAACAGAAGCTTCATTGCATCCTACACGCAAAGCATCTAGAAAAGGCTTCTAGATGAATGGCACCCTTCAAGCCTAACTCTCACAGAAAAGATGCTGCCATCTCCCACCAGCTTTAGGATATGCCTTAAACCCAACAGAAGTGTACACTCAGGATGCCCAAACTGGGTAAAGAGCATTCAGTACACCAACAACCTAACGTTCCCTTTAAGTAACAACTTCTAAATCTTTGCAAACTTCTTTTACCTCATAGGTTGATGATTTATGCTCCATGCAAGACCCTTGTTTGCTTTATGGTCATGATGCCACTCCTCTCCTCTGGAGTTAGTAGCCTTCCAGGTAGTCTTATAGAGTTAGTATATTCATGTATCTCCTACAGCTTGCAAATAAAGATCGACACATGCATTTCTAATACACACACACCACTTGGCTTTCTTGAAGAAAATCTTTAGATGCCAATGAAATCAATGGAGCTACCTTGGTTCACACCACCTGCTGAGTTTGTTCTTCATTTCCGTTATGGCACTACACGTACTCTTCTGACGATGAACCTATGATGAATTTGTATAGAGCACCAATGTGACGGCATGTAAATGTCCCTTCTCCTTCCTTCCCACCTCTCCCAGCTTCTGCTGCCACTGTCACTAAGCAACAAAGGCCCTCAGAAGGCTGGAAGAGGTGAGATGGTACCTATAAACCGTGGGGAGCACCGGAGAGATGTTGGCATGAGGCATGAAGACTTCTTACCGCTTATGGACTAAAGCACAAGCAAGAAATCTGCATTGTGTTTGACCATATGGGGAGAAAAACGCCTTGATATAACAGAATAATTTCCTGAGGATACTAATTTCCTTGTGTGTTTGGGAATTAAGAATTTATCGATGAAAGTGTTGATCTTTAAAAAAATTATTTTTAGGTAACCTTTTAAAAAGCAGCTAAAACCAAAAGCTCTTCTGAAGGTGTGGGAGAAGGAAGATGAGAGATGATTAATTACTGTCCTGCCAGGAGGAACTACGTTACAGAAGATAAGTGAAACTTTTATCCTGTGAAGGAGAAGATAATTGAATATCACAGCAAGAAAAATAAGAATTCGTGCTGGAGTGGGAAATTGTAGTGGCCTCACAATTATTAGTGCTGGATTACAGCATAGGCTGGTTGATGAAATAGATTTTCCTAATAGTAAGTAATTACCTCACGATATGAAAACATGGGGTTCTGAAGATCATCATTAACCATACGATAGCTTTACGACAGAATCACTGCGTACTTCTGAATGTGAAAATCAGCCACATAAATCTATTATTTGATTTCCACTTTAAAAAGCCCTATAAATGCAAATATACTGGAGGTTGACACTGGCATTTATAACACTTTACTCAAGGTTGTATTGACATTGCTATTCTCCAGCTTTATTTTCCAAGACATGCATCTCAATAGCACTTGAAAAGCTTGCAGGTTTTGCACAGTGTGCACTCTAAGATTCATTCACCTTCATCCAGCAAACACCTGACCTTGCAGAAGATAATTTCTGTCTCTCCTCCTAAGCATCCAATATCCACAGCTCAGTCTGTTCTCACTTAGCACACACATATTTACTTTTACAGTGCTGAGCCAGACGGTGAAACCATTTCCCTTACCTGGTTGCAAACATTGCTCTCAAGGATGAGAAGGTTGCTGCATCTTCCTTCAAAGCCTTCAATTCATTCCGTAGTTTGGTCATGGTTTCAGTCACCATTGCTTTTTCATTTTCATATTTATTCTTCAAATTGGCTAGTGCCACTTCAGCTGTCTGAAAACACAAACAAGGATATATGCTTATGAGACAGATATCTGGTAACAGCTAGGATCCCATGTTTGATTTTACTTTAGATTTCCTTCTTCCTTCATACAGTAAAAGAAAGTTAGACTTGAGCTTCATTGCATTGCACCCTTTAATATCTTCTTTTAAGTTGTACTCCATGAAACCAGGAAAAGGAGAAAGCAGTTGAAAGGACAAAGCCAATTTCAATGCACTGGCAAAAACTCAATACCTTAACTGTCTCTGCAAAACTGTGCAGCTGTACATTGAGGGCTCAGGCAAGTGAGTAAGTTACTACAGCTTAAGGAGTTGCTACCATGTCATCTGAGCTGCAATAAACAACCAGGTGTGTCCCGTGACCACGTTGCAAACAGGACACACAGCATGTGGGACTCGGCCTCTGTAGCCAAGGTGGGAACTAACATGTTTTGCCTCATGATTCCTGCCAGCTGAGGCTTTCCTTGGGTGAGGTGACTGCTAGGACCTGACAGCTTGCTTTTATGTCTGAGCACTGGCAATGCCTACTGTTGTGCAAAACATCATTATTTTGGCAGTTTTAACCACTACAAAAAAGAACAAAAGAAGTGTAAATTACAATTCTCATTTAATAGGAAAGCAAGTGTTTATAATCATCCTATTCCTTCATTTTTTCTTCTTCCTCCTTTCTTTTTTCAATTTCATCCATTACATTTCTTTAACTGATTGCCCTACTGCTTTTAATAGTTATGTATGCCTTATTTCTGCAAGAGTTGAACCTTCTGTTTTACCTATGAAGTCTGGAATAATTTTGAAGTTATTCAAAATACATAGTTTTATAGAGGCTTTATACCTACTGCTGCTTTGAGACATTTAAAATTATTGCCATTGCATGAGATGAAGAAAAAAAATGTTTCCTTTTACATTTACTCAGGGTGGGTTATGGTTGTTTTTTCACTTCATTTACTGCATAATAAGTTGCAGCATTTCATACAGGCAATCAGTTTCCCCTGTTGATCTTGTAGGTTCTTGAGTCATCACCAGGGGAGAGAGATGTGTAGAAGAACATTAGTTTAAAGCAACCAGCAAGGGGACATGACAGAAGATGGTAACGGCCAAACAGTTTGCAACTTATTTTAAACTCAGTTTTCTGAAACTCAATAAATTTCCCACTAACAATGTCTCTTAACAAAAGGACATATTACCATCTCCTACTAAAATACAACTCTATTCATTTGTGTCTGGGGAAATAGCACAGTTATAAATGGCAGCATTAAAATAATTCATTTATTTTTCCCAATTGTACACTCACCAATAATGTTTTCTCTACTTTCACACTAGTTTACACTGAGAGAAGAGATTTTAAAAAATCACTAGTAACTACCTGTCATTTTAAATAGATGGGTTTTTCCATGCCAATTTTGAAATCATCAGCAATACACATTAAAAAAATCAACCACTTAGGGCTATATTCAAATAAATGCAGCTTTTCTCAACCTTGCTGACATATGCTTTGGTGTAATGTAGGATGGTAGGCACCATCCTACGCCTTGGCAGGATAAAGCAGAAATCGTCAGCTTTCTATCTGTTTTCAGCCATCAGCAAAAATGTACACTCATAAATTAACATGGAGAAGAAGGATTAACTATGTTTAATAAAACTGCTTTTTTGAAGGGAAATCTAGGAAATAGTGCATCAGGGGACAAATTCCTATTTAACAGATACAATTAAATCAGATTTATTTAAGAATTTTCAGGTCACTAATGAGGCAGAAGTGATTTATGAAAGCACAGGTAGACTCTATAGCTCAAACTGAGTTCTGCTTTGCCCCTAAGGCAGGAATTCAGATGTCTTTGCTTTGTAAGAGAAATACAGCCCTATGCCCCTTAACCTATCATAACTCATCTTGGAATACAGAATTCATGTAAAGATTTTCCTTTGTTTAGGAATGAAAATGAGTTAAAGATATGTGCCACCTAATGCTAGACTTTAAAAAAAAAGCTGTTTCAGCAGTGGGATTACATGTTCCATGTAAACCCAATAATTTACACATCACTGAAACTGTGCACAATGATCAGACAGATCATTGTGATCCCTATGTTTTAGTCTGGATGTCAGGGTAAGTTAAATGGACGTGCAATACTACAGGATGAAAAATAACTTAGAAATATCATTTAGTTGGTGAATAAAGGTAACAGAGGAAGGACTGTGTCAAACCTTCAAAACTTTTTTTCTTCCTATTAAGAGTTTTCCATAAAACAACATATAGGAAATGAAGCATAAATTGCAAAACCTGTTGGAAGTGCCTGGTGGCTCTCCACACACCAGACAAGCTTTTGAACACACCCCTTTGCAGGCTGTTAAGGGTCTCCCTTCTGAAAGTCTCCTAAGTGAAGAATGAATGGGCACAAGTGCTCTACTAGAGAACCAAATAAAACTAACAAAAATGTGTTTTTAATAGGCAAGAGAAAGAAGGGGGAAGCAAGCAAGGGTAGCTTCTGTTCGAAACCTGCAGACGGGCAACCAGGGCCAGCAGAGCAGCAGTGCATTGCTTTAGCGTGAGGCTTGAGAGGTCCTTGCAAGAGCCAGCGAGAGCCCGACTGTGCGGATGCTCATGTTACCTACAGCTCATCGGTTTGGGACAGCAGCAGCTCTAGTCTAAATCATTTCTATTTGTTCCCCCTCTCAGCCAATCTCCCAAATTGTGCTTGTTGAACCACATATGTGTGGCTGTGCCTGAAACCAGTTCTGTGGGATAATCTAGATTTTAAAAACCTGGGGCGAATGGTGCCTTCGGAGTGTGCTCTGAAAGGAAGGATGGGGCAAATAAAAGTCTGCATTCCCCAAGCAGTGGGTGCCAGAAGGAAGCAGATGTCCAGGACCTGGCTTTGTTTTTAACAGCTCTTTCTGAAGCATTTGGTTTTAAGCTGTGGTTAACTACAAAACTGTGTTACAGAAACGGCTCCACATAAAAATGCAACCTCTGAGCAACACACATGGAAATGGAGAGCACAAGAAAAAGATGAAAACACAGAAAAATGTGTGACTACTCTTCAGTGAAGTAAATAACGCAATAAGACAGGAGAGGGACTAATGACACTCCTGACAGGGGACCAGTCCTGAAGAGAAACTGGGCGAACACACTACCCAGCCACTCAGCAAGCCACCTGGGGACACAGGATTAATGGCTCGCAGAGCACATAGCATTTGCTGTGCAGAGGACATGACCTGGATCTGACAGCAAGGCTGGGAGGGAGCAGAGAGCTCCAACACCTGGACTCCCGCGGGGTGTGAAACACTACCCAGGAAGAGAGAGCTGGGGCACGCAGAGCTCAGCACCCCCATCCCCAACACCCAGCCACGGAGCCACACAGGCTGCGGTGGGCACACACCCGAGCCCAGGACCCAAGGCACTGCCACAACTAATGACGTCCTTATCCTTACAGAAGAGATGCCCATAACCATCTGCCTAAAGTTTGCCACCTTAATCCTGAAATCCGTGAACAAACCTCATTTTCTCTATATATTCACATTCTAAGATGACTTCATATCCCATTTACTTTACATTAGCAGTGTGAGAAGCAAACTAAGTAAAAAAACTGTTGCTGAAAGAATATTAAGTCCTACAGTGATAAGTACTTTATTTTTTCACACAAGAAAGCAGAACAGTAGCCTGTTATTTTAGTGCAGAAATTGTACGTGGTACTGGATCTTTCCACGCAGCCTCACTTTCCCAGCTGAAATTCTACTGTATTCTGTCTATATAACATCAGGGCGTTTATTTATAGATAAGGTACTGTATGTCTGGGGTTATCAAGTTATTTTTTCTGAAGGACTTTTATGGCAATCTCAGTTATGGGAGCTGGAGACACCATAGTTACGGCCAATACAGGTGTGAAGTTCTTGCTGACTCAACTCCTTCCCATCGAACTATTTAGCCATGAGAACAACCGATCATTTTTCAATCAGAACCTCAGGATATTAAATTCCCCTCATAGGCAGCTTTGCTTTCTGAATATTATTAGAAATCAAAATCAAAACCATTATTGAGCTGGTCCTAAAAGTTATTATGTCATTAATTTTATACTACTTCACAATTTATGCTACTTGGTAACACTAATGCTGCTTGGGTTTGCTCCACAAAACTGGTGCTGACACAGTAATTACGGCTACGAATAAATGGATACATAAATCAAGACAGGTAAACAAGCAAGCTAGCAAGATATACATGCCTTGCTATCTTGAACAACTGATTTAATAATTCATTTTCCCAGGCTTAGGTTCGCAGCTTCTTAGAGCAAATCTTGCTTTCTTTTTTGTGTTACAGGGTTTCGCGTATTCTGTTTGCGGCCCAGCCTAATGCTTAACACTTTATATTACTAAAGAAAATTTAGCTGGATTCAAAAGAAATATCATCAGATATTGCCAAATGCATTAAACTAGGCAACATCTTGTCAGGTTCAAACAGAAATTTATTGTATGCTGTTAAAGATTTAAAAGTGCAACTGCACTGCTGGAGCGGCAGGCCCACTGCAGCAGGAGCAGACAGAAAGAGACTCCTTCAGGGCTCTCCTGCAGTCAGGTAAGTTACTGTGAAAAGAAGTGAACACAATTCAAGTCGGGAGGCAGAAACTCTCTTCTTTTTCTCTTCTGATGAACCGTTTGCCCCTGTGTACCTGGACAACAGAGGATGTCAGTGCACTGTGACGAAGTGTGTTGCCAGGAAAACGGCAATTCTCATTTTAATCTGATGTGGCAATACTTCTGGTGGTCACTAGATAGCACCCGCGCTTCCCTGGTTAAGGGTGTGACTTCACTACTGAAATACAGCCCGAAATACCAGACCCAGGGGGCTGCTACTGGTCTTCCCCCCTGGACCTGAATGGCGAGATTCTCTAGGAAGGCCAGGTCTTGCCATTGTTACAGTGCATTTGGTTGCGCTCATCTTGCTTTCCCATATTACTCCAACCAAAAAAGCTTCACCTGAAGTGTCTCTGTTTTGAGTGCTAACAAATACAGGCGTTTTGCAATAGTATTGCTAGAAAGCACGACGAGATGTGCTGTGGCCCCTCTGGAGGCTGAAGGATGGGCCAGGGCATCCAGCCCCCCACCAGCGGCAGGGCTCCCTCTCGCAGGGGCCTGCCGCAGCTCTCCCCTGCTACCTCGGGCACCAGCAGTGTCTTGCCGTACTACATAAGGGATGAAAAGATATAATTTCGTATTGATTTCAGCTTCATTAGGGCTTGAGGATGAGTTTTACCAAATCAAAATTCTAGCTCTTGTGGTTCTGGACCGCATGTGAAAAACTGAACCACATGTCCTCTGTAGGGTCATCTAAACTGAAACCCACATGGGAAAAATATCCCCAGCCCATTGCTGCTTAAAAACTTCTTATTTTGCAGGGGAAGAACTCAAGGAGATGAATCTTGACTCCTGTTTTTTGAACATGAGATATGCTTTGTGTCCTGGGAAACACACATCACTTGAGGCTGGCAGTACTGCTAGCGCATAATAAAACTCCCCCCCCTAACTTTCAATTTCTCCTATCCTTTTATATTATTATGTCTTTTAACTTGAAAGTTTGACGATGTTGGTATTTGGTTTGCATGAACAGTATTGCAAGATTCTATACCCAGTTGTACAGTTACCAATATCTATGCTGCTATCCAATAAATAAAAGTTTAATTAATAGCACTTCCTTACTCAACAAATCTATCTTTCCCATTTCAGTGAGCACGCTTTAGGACGATGCTTTATTTCTGACAGCAATAAAAGAGCAAGACCGAGCTAGATTATCTGGTAGTATTAAAAAATAAATGATAGCTCTATGCCAATGGAAAAAAATCTTTAATTTGGAATCTAAACCCATATACCTCAATTACATCTTAATTACATTTTAATTACATGGAAAATCCACATATAATTGCTCAGAGCTATTATTGCTTAGCTAGAGATGGTATTTAATTACTTGAATTAATATTTAACATGTGTTGTATTGGAGGGGAGCAAATGCTATAAAAGACTCAATATATATTGAAGTATTGCTGCAATTTAAAAATCCCCAGTACTCTAGAAATGCAGTTACAGATCCAACAATCAATTAAACTTGAAACTGTAACTTCAGACTACTTGACTATTGGGAATTTTAACACTGAAATCCCATCACTGTCATCAGCTAATAGTATCCCAAGCTGTTAACCAGGATTCATGCCCCCATGTGGTGACCACTGCGCTGCTTTTAGATGAGAAAAGTCCCAGGCAATCTGGAATGACGACTCTGCCACTGCAGCCTCTTGCATTCAGACTTAATTCTGGGCATAAGGAGATGCACCAAAACAAATAAAACTACCTGCATGCTTAAATTTAACTTTTTTAAGTGTTTGCAGACCTGGAATCTAATGGATACAAAGGGCTTGGGAGGATATATTATGCAAAAAAAAAATTGACAGTACTCTTGAAAAACACACCATTACATGGTCCTCTTTTGGCATTTGATATAATATGTGGTAATTCTCAGCTTATTTGCATTGGTGAAACATCAAAAATAAAGTGGTTTGATGAATTTTTTTTTAGCTGTGAAGATTTTCAAAATAATAATTTGAAATTTTTTATTCTTTTAAAATATAACTTTATAATGAATCCTTCTCAAAATAAAAAATTGCAGTTACTGTTTCAGTCAGCTTTATCACATAATGATGTTGTCCTTTTTATTAAAAAAAACAAACAAACCCCTGATTTTATTTCTTAAAGGATTAAAAACGTGACAATGGCAGGGCAAATTATTTCTGACTAGAAAGAAAAATCTTTAAAAAAAATTCCAACCACCTGTAATGAAAATAACTCAGCATTTCACCTGTTGTCTTATCAAAGAAATGCCTAGCTTCTGTACAATCCGAAGCCACTGGTCACACTCTTATGCCTGCCATTCTCTTCCTGAGGCGCGCTTTAGCTTTTATAGCATTTATTTTTAATCCCCTTAAATTTGCTGGGGGGCATTCAAGTTTTGCAGCCTGTGGAGTATTACCAAGAGCCAAGAAGAACGCAATGGGTTGTTTGCACCATCTGTTCCACTACTGCAGGGCCACCTGCAGCTGCTGAGGTGCTGGCCCAGGTGGTCTCCCCTACGCTTGCCCTCCCCACCCGCTCCAGCAGTACCTGCCCTGGCGAGGGGTCAGCGCGCCCCTGCGAGCCTCTCCGTGCACACTCCATTTTGTTTTCCAACGTTGGCAATCTTATCATTTTGCAATAATACTAGCACAACATGCCCGTGCATCAGTCTGGGTGGTAGCTGATCCCTCCCCACCCCCTCTGCTTTTCTCTTGCTCCACAGGAAGGGCTCTTCTGCCTGTGCCCTTGGTGAATGGTGGGTGCTGAGAAAAGCAGAGCTAAAGAGCTTAAAGAAGAGGCGGGGAGGGAGGGAAGAAAGGTCTGCCCTCACCATGATTGAGTGAGAGGCTAAATAACCTGTGAGTAAAAACCTCTCCTCCGAAATACTCCTGGGAAAGCTTGTAAGTGACCTATATAAATAACAGACGTTCCCAACTGACTGCTTTATTAGCATCTTACCTGCTTGTTGGCTTTCAGCACTGCTCTCAGCGTTGCGATCTGCTCCCGCTTCGTACTCAGGAGTGATTTCAGTTTCAGTATCTCTTCCATTAAGGCCTCCTTGTCTTTATCGATCATGGGCGCCAGCTCCCGAGCTGCAGCACGCTGGCGCGACAGCTGCAGTGACCGATCGACAGCCTTCTGCAAGTGCTTGATTTGGTCCCTTATTATGGCATTGAGGTTGTAGATGTTCATCGGCTCTTTACGGATGTCACTGGTATCGGAGACAGGGGAGGAAGGAGGGGCTGTGATGACAGGAGAAATGGTAGGTGTTTTCGTCGGGCTCTGTTCCTTGCCAGGCTCTGTGGCTTCTTTTGTCACCTGCTCGGTCGGGGTCCTGGCTTCTACAGGCGACGCCACCCCCCTTCTGGCAAGCCGTGGGGAAAGGAGACCTCGAGGGTCGTCCGGTCCTTTCAGGCTCCCGCTGCGGGTCACTCTGCTTTGCCTGTAATAGTCCAACATGACCCTGTTTGGTGTCTCGTTGTTGCACAGGCAGACGTGATGGTAGAGCTGAGCCAGCTCCTCGCTAAATGTCACCAGCTCGTCCTGGGCAGTGTTGAGGGTATTATGGTTTTCATTTGCTATGCTTGTCATCCTTTGCAATTCCTTTTCCATGTGGACCATTTTTTCCTGGCTTTCCTTGGTTGACTTCTCCAGGTTTGTCACCTGTTCGTCATACGTCTGGATTCTGCTCTCATACTTGGCCTTCTCTTCAGTGTAGTTTTCCACGTATTTATTATATTTCTCCTTTAAGGCTTTGATTTCTGCTTTAAGGTCTATCACCTCAGTAACAGCTACTTTGTATTTACATTCTAGGATCTCCAAGCCATTGATGTCCACTTCATAGTCGTGTGCTTCCTCGCCGGGGTCTCGGCCCTTCTCACAGTCAAGCTCAGCTTTCAGCTCCTTGTTGCTCTGCAGTCCCCTCATGGCGTTGACGTGCTCCGTGAGCCTGTGGACTCGCTCATGTTGCTCGGTCAGGGCTCCCTTGGTGTGCTCCAGCTGTGTCTGAGACTCCTGCAGGTTTGCCAGGAGAATGGCCTTCTCTCTCTCCACCTGCAACAGAGTCAAAGTAAGAAACCCAGGATCTTGTACTACCCGTGCTGAACACCAAACTCTGCAATCACATTCATCTCTTCCACTCCCCTACTCTGCATACATAACTTGAAGGCTTCAAAGAGATTTTAGCCATATATCCCTGAACTGTAAAATTAAGTCAGAGAGAGGTACGTATAACTTGTACAGGGTTATGAAGTCCCAGCCTCTGTTACAATTCACAATATCACTAGATCACGATTTTACACGTTGCCCACTGAAGAATTACTTAGTGCCTAGCACTAAGTGCCTAGTCAGCTAGAGTGATGATAATAGATTTATTACGACATATGTTCCCCAAATTTTAATAGGCATGAACTGCATCACTGCCAACTATCAGTCAACTATAACCCTTTCCACTGGTAGATATGCATTTCTCAATGGAGTTTGAATTTACATTTCCCATGAATAGCTCTACCAATGCTTCACAATATTTATTTATATCTTTGGACTGTTGCAATCTTTCATTAAAGCTTGATTACTGAATGCAAATACAGTAAACAAATGGCTGTGTACATTTCCACAGATTCGATTAAGTAATCCACTGTGTGGGAATGTAACACAGATCGGGAGACTGAGCACATGCAACTCCCATGACTCCCCATCCCCAGCACTTAATTATAAGCAAAATCCATCCTTTTAAGGACAAGGCAGAAAAAGCAGGATTTGTGGTATAACTAACAAACCACTGGTCCTGACCTAGTAAGTTCCCTTCTGAATATCCACAGAGATATGTGGATGTTGAACAGCAGAAGAGGTCATGTAGGAGGAATCTAGAAGTTTTAATGCACAGCATCTTAAAGCAAGTGAACAAGAAAAACATAAAGATTGATCTGCTCAGGTATTTGCTATTCATGATGACACCTCTGAAAGACTCCCATTTCAAGTTTTAAGTGTAATGCTCCAGCTTTTTTTCTGTGCCTTTGTCCTGTTCTGAGTTGTGAATTGGGAAGCAGAGGAAGGCACAAGGAGATGGGATCCTTCTTGCTTTCACAGCTTTTCCAATGGGATCCTGAGCCTGCCAGGTTTTCTGCTCTTCCTCTCCCAGTGTTGCAGTATCTCAGCCCTGTGTTTACACATGCAGTGAAAATGGCATGCTTCACATTCCCTTTATGAGTGGCTGAATTACTAATTCTGAGAATTCAAAGCTGTCATTTCTGAAAAACCTTTTAAGAAGTATTTCCTTCCCTATCAGCATCCCCCCAGGCAGTATTTGGAAGAGTCAAATCAGCCACCATGAATCTTACTGAAGGAAAAGAAAAGCCTTTTAGAGACTGAGAGGGTATTAATGCCATCTCACAAAATGTTCCAAGCAGTGCTTCAGACTCCTATTTTCTCATAATGGGGCTTTTGAGCAGTGGCTGCTGCTCAGAAGTATTAAGGCATTAAAGCATATGACGATCCCCTGGTTTTACAGACAGGCCATGTTTTCATGGCCTCTATTAGAACCTGCAATCAATTGCAGGCAGAAACTGTAAGAATAAAAATAGAAGCCATGTTAAAAACATCTGAAAAAATCAGCCTAGTTTTCTTGTGTACAGGTGACTGATGGCTTAAGAATTACAAAAACAGGGCCAAACCTCATCATTATTTTATGATCCAGGAAGAGTCTGTGTCCTTAGATATAGGGCGCTTCGCTTTAGGCACTACATAGTCTGTGCTGTAATGCAGAAGAGGACAGCTGAGTACCATGAGTACATTGATACCTTTCTCCATTTGACACCGTTTCCCCATTGCTGCCTCAGTCTGCTTGCCGCCCCGTTGCTGCTCACCCCCCCGTGTCAGCCCACTCTTGTTGAGAAAATCCAAAACAGAGCAACCTTCCCCTTTGCCAAGAGCGTCTTCTTAAAAGGTGACCCGTCTCCACAGATTTCTCAGTCAGACCTGTCCTGGGGAGCCTCAGAAAGCTGCCCAGCAAAAGCCTCCTCACTAGCTTTCATCTGTTTTTTCCATAGAGCTGTCTGCCCCAGGTCTGCTCTCCCCAGAAAGTTTCAGCTGAACTCTAGTTATTATCACCTGGCATAGCAGGCTTAGGTGTTAATTGCATTACCCTCATCAGATAATGAAGGTATTTATTCCTTCAGGCTGGTAAGGTGAGCCACACACGTGCAAGAAAATCTGAGTTTTGGTTAATTTAAAGGACCATCCCACCTTATGGTGAGAAGTCATAGGGATAATAGTGATCCATACATTACACACCAAAGGCAGTTGGCCTTTTAACGTGTATGGGTTCACTGTGGGTATATTCACACGGAAGTAGGCAATTAACTGTAGATTGCACTAGTGTAAAAATAAATATAGAGCTTACAGCCAGAGAGCCTTTACTTCAAGAAAACAACTTTAAAAACAGCACGGTGTTTCAGTGTCTGCTTAAATTAATCAGACAGAATTGATCCTGCCAGATTACTGATCTCAGACATTGTATTTTATCATGAAGGAAAACTATAACAGAGCTAATTGGGATCTTTATGATCATTTCTCTGCTGAACATGAATGGTTTCTGGAAACAAATACTTCTCTCAAATAGAAAGAATTGTTTCCAGAGAAAACATGCAACTTCTAAAACACATATACCAACTTGGACAGTAGATAAAATGAAATACGTAGATCTACTGAATTTTACTCATTCTGGTCCAGTAATTATGGATTAAGCTAATCCACTTCTGTTTAAGTTATAAATACATGCTCCTACTTCCAAGGAAAAAAAACCCCAAAGCTCCAACTCAGCCCTGAGCACACCTTCTGCATATTAATGACTCTGCTGTTTCCATGTACAGTAATTATATTTCTTGTTCTAGACAATACTATTATTTCCACCCACAGAAAACTTTTGGAAATTGCAGTTATTTTTCAGTCCAGTTGGTGGGGTTTTTCTGACATTAAAATTAGTAGCTGCAGTAAGGATCGTTATCATCTTAAAATGAAAATAAAAGCAATTGAAAAGTAGCTGTACCCATTTCACGATGCATCCTTCCCTTCAAAGATTTCCGTTTGAGGAGATTTTCTTCCCAATTTACTCTGTGATTTGCAATTATGGAAACCAAATGTATTGGGTTTGCGTGGCACGGTTTTGGTAGCAGGGGGGCTACAGGAGCGGCTTCTGTGAGAAGCTGCCAGAAGCTTCCCCCCTGTCCGATAGAGCCAATGCCAGCCGGGTCCCAGCAG